>NC_071572.1:28362032-28690032 GCF_024509145.1 Vidua macroura
CTGCTCACACCTTGGCTCATGCCCTGTGTGGTGCCCTGGGGTCCTTCATGCAGCTCAACAGCACAGGCCACCTCCAGCTCCTGCATCCTCTCTCCTGCCCCGTGCAGGTGTCCCAGAGACCCCAGGGTATATCCAGTAGCTTGAAACAGCTCCCTGTGAGCAACTGACTGGAGCTCTCAAGGGCTAAGAATAATATAATTTCTTCTTCTAGGAATGAATAGGCTGCTTCAGAGGACAATTAAGCACCTAAGAGAGGTCAGATGAATTACTCTCTGGAGGTTCATGTTCTACTTCTTTGGTCACTCTCACAGACTTTAGACTTAATACTTTCTTGTATCTTGTATGAAGTGAGATAAACCCCAATTATGCTGCAGAAGTTGCAGTCATTTTTAGAATGCTAAAGAGCAAAGATATTTACAAACCTCCATTTATCCTCTTTTTCCATTCACACATTACCTTTCTATTTTTGTGCTTATCTCTCACATTACCCTTTCAACGACTGCCAAAATGACAGCTGCTGCTGTGCCATGGCTCCTTCCTGGCACCCCACGTGTAGCCCCCAGGTGCGTTTTCCAGGAGGTGAAAAGAGAGCAGGCGTTGGTGTGCAGGCACGCATATGCTTTATAGCAATGCCGAGATGCTGAGGAGCAGTGGCTGCAATGTTGATCATATCAAGGCAGCGTTACCAGGAGACACCTCACAGAACAGCAAATGCGCGTTGTTGGACGCTTTTTGCCCTCTGGAAGGTAGTGGGTGTAACATTTTTCTTCTCCCTCTCGCTCAGACATGAAGGATGAGCAGCTTAACAAGGTCACATTTGTTAGAGGCATGCATATTTCCATCTGCTCAGGCGGATAGCAAAGTGCCTGGCACAAAGCAAAGAGACACTCTAAAAAGGAATTGTTTCAGAGGGGAGTGTCTAGGCAGAGCTAGGAAAACAGTGGTGGGTAGATACCATGCATTGAGACAGGCACAGATATATTAGATCAAAGGCTCACGTACTTATCAAGCAAAACAATAAATGCTACTTCTTTTTTTTCAAAATCCTTCTAGCTGTATTGCTTTCCAGGCCACCACTAGCAAAGTGGCAGAGAAGATGCATAAGCCTTAGCAAACGAACCCCCAAAGCTGAAAGTTCACTCCTTCACTTCTAAGGCAGAAATCACACTGCAAAATGGTTCATGGCTACTGCTGAGACTTTGCTAGACTTGAGCAAGCACTGCTTCATCTGGGGAGCCTTAGACAGGAGATCCACAAAGATATAAAGCTAGTTTAGGTGGCGGCTTAAATGTTTTTCGTGGTGGATGTATATGGAAAAAAAGTCTATGAGGTGAGAGGCTGAGAAAAAATTCTGAACATAATTTTTGCTAAACCCCTTTGAGATGAAAGCTATAGCTGCACTTCTTTCACAGCCAGGACTCAACAATCTTCAGAGCACAGATGTTTCAAAATCTAGTATCTTACAAAATCTGATATCTTGACTCTGCCAAGATAATAGAAATGAAGATGTTCCTTAGGTTCAATGTTATAAATATTTTCTTTCTATTTGCTAAACATATTAAAAACATACATCGCCGATTAAAGCATATCTTATTGTATCCTCTTTCAGGTTTGCTCAAGTTTAAGGCAATGGCATTATCCTCTGTTGACTCCTGAAAAATGTAGCCCTTATTTGAATACAAACCATCATTTTTAACCAGCAACTATTTCCTTTCCATAGAAAGCTTTCTGCAAATTTTGCAATTTTGGAATTTTCCAAGAATTTCTTTATCAAAAATACAGACTAAGCTTACACTACCTGAGACTGCTGTTTAAATAGCAGACAATAGGTGATATTCCTGCTTTTTGGGCCAAGGTCCATCTCCTCCCTATCTGACCTTGATATTGATGTCTCAGTGAAGAAAACAATATAGCACAAAAAGAGATGTTTGATTTTTAGACTTTAGAATAATGGCCTGTGTTACCAGAAGGGAACCAGAGCCCACTGACATAGCAGCAGAAAGCCAGGCCCTTGGCTAAGTTTTGACTAGGAATACACCTCCGTGGCTGGATGCAAGCAGATGGATCATGTGGTGATGGTTTGCCTGCAAAAACACCCCAGCCACCCTCTAGCTCCTGGGATGGGTGAACAGAGGCACACTAACTGAGGGCTGAGTGAGATCTAGGCAGCTAAGCAAGTCCATGTGGTGCTAGCACTGTCACCCACATATCCTAGCTGAGCCTCTGATTCCATGGGCACACCTGTTTCTGCGGACAGCATGGATCAGAGGATGTGAGGATCAGAGTAGTAGGCAGCTGAGCTGGAAAGTTCTCATGTGGGCATGCACATGTCCAGCCTGTTCCCAACAGGTTGCCACAGCCTAGGGACTGCTAGGAGCCATCATATGTGCTGCAGAAGGGGTGAGAAGCAGCAGCTGTGAGGGAAGCCCCATATCAGCCAAAATATTCATTTTGTTTCAGAATAGGCCAGCACCAACTTGAATAATGCACTGTATCATCTTATCAAGGGTTTTCCTGGAAATCCTTCTCAGGCTCCCAGACAGATTTAGTTGCTGTCATTGGTGTAGACTGACGGTAGGCAGGTTGCTAAAAATTGAACATTACATAAAGTTTCAGCCATTCCAAAAGCAGGATGACATTTCTAAAATTAAGAGCAAATACTGTGTGAAACATATAGCCAAAGAATTTAAGAATTTAACTTGCTTTTGGCAGGTGCTAGGGTATGGATATGCAGTGAGGGCAAACCCTTAATATCTGGAAAGCGTTCTTAAAGACAATGTTTATCTTTCACTTAGTTTAATTAATAGCTAATGACAGACACATGATGGTGGATAACTACTACCTGCCTTAATCTAAGTCAAAGCTTCATGCGGCTCCTCCTGGTGTGTTTGGCTCACTTGAAGAGGGCTATCAACAGCAATTCATCACCTATGAAGTGGGTCTGATAGGCAGCAGAGAGTGTTCTCAGAAACTCAGCTCCTGGGGAGGGATGGCAAAAGTTGGCTCTGCAGGAGCAGCCCTGAGCTCTGCAGCAGTAGTCAGGAGGTATTTCAGGGGCCAAAGTCCCTGCTCTCCTGCTGGGGGGGCTGCTGTAAGATACAGGGCTATACCACAGCAGAGCCTATCTCCAGGATGAATACAATGAAAAGGGACCACTTTATTCTCCTTCTCTTCTGAATGGGACTGCAGGCATTTTGGGAGAACCTTCACAGTTCTGGACTCATCTTTTGTTTCATGTTTATCAGCCAGAGGTCTTGACATTTTGACCCTTTGTAGGGCTTCTAAGGACCCAGCCACAAGAATAAGTGATAGCCAGCTGTTCAGAGACCATGATGGCAAGTAGAATAATAGTCTGAGTCCAAAATGGTACACTTCCCTAAACTGAACTTGTCAGGATGTGAAAGGGGATAGCAATCCACTGATGCCATAAGTCCTGAAACACACAAAGGTGCTTCACAGCTTAATGCAGCCCCCTCCATTGTTGATGCATGAAAGCATGAGATATTGAAGGAATAAATAATGAGTACTGGAATTCATTAATTGGCTAACATGGAAATTTGAAAGTGATAACTGATGTTCATTTATAGAGGTAGAGGCATCTCTCAATAATTAGTTCATAACACTCTGTAGTAACCCTGTGTTTGCATTTGTTTAAAAAATGTCTCCTGTTATATGCCTCTGTTAAAATGATGAGGGAAATAGGAAAGATTGTATTTTTTTTCTTTGGTATTCTTTATTGTCACAGTCTCCATGGTGAGCATTTTTGCATGTGAATTGTTGTCTCTGTGTAATTTTGTTATTAATACTGTTACTGTTTATTTTCTTATCTCATTGCTGTTTCCAGTAAATTGTTCTTACCTCAAGCTGTTCAAGCCTTCAACTTTTGTGCCTCCAACTCTCCATTCCATCCCACCACAGTGGGAAGCAGGAGGGGAAGTGGGATGAAGAGAGAGCAGTTGTTTGAGAGAGTCTTGGTGGGGGTACTGATTTGGGTGTCTAAGCACGTGTCTAAGACCCCAGGACAGAAAAAGATTTAAATGTGTGTGAATGCCCATTGGCTGAAACATGTCATGAGCATGCACAGTTCTCAGTGCTGAGAACAGGTTTTTGACTCTTCCTGGGACTGTCGAATCACGGGCTCAAAAACCAAGGTAGGGAGCTGATTCCAGAGGGGCAGTGGGATGGGCAAGGATGCAAATACTATAAATACAGTGGCCTCCTTGACCTGCAAACAGAAAACATTTCCTCCCATTCACTTGGTACCACTTTGGTGCTGGGTGAGCCTTATGTGGGAAAAGAGGCCACCACTGTCCACAGGGACAGCAGTGATGAGGATGCAGAAGGAGGGCATCCTTGCAGAGAGCCGTGGCTGCCAGTCTGGTAAGTGTGTGGCACTGTTTTCCCATTAAATCCCTATTAACTCAGTTTTAAAGGATGAGCCCGTGCAAATGTGTGTTGTAGAGAGACTCCTCGAGGCAGCTCAGGTAAGTAGTATGCTTTATAAATTCTGGGTTTAGTGTCTTTTTTTTAAGATTTTCCTAACTTAGCAAATAAATCACATTTTTTAATATAAGTGAGATTGAGATTTATTTAAACTAGATAATGGTTGGAAATTCAGGTTTTGATTATTATTTTTCCTCTGTACTTCAAATTAAGTGTGGGCTATTAATGGCAACATGGAATGTTGTGTAATGTAGTTAAAGCTGGGTGTAGTTCTTGTGTAATGCAGTTTAAGCTGGGTGCTTTAAACCATTTAAACATAGAGGATCACATTCACCTTTATACAAAGGCACTAAAGTGATAGGAAACAATATTTAAATCTTTTTTCAGACCTAAACATTTTCATTAAAATTATTATAGTATGTGTCTAAGCCAAACTAATTTTGCAAAAAATGGTTTAGTGTATTTAGTACAGAGTATTTATATGGTAACAGATAAAGCAAATGCATCATTTTGCTAGCTATTAAAAATACTTAATAATTTCAGTTGGAGTACTCAGCTGTAAGAGCTGTTTTCCATTTCAGTGAACTTTATGCTGTGGAGAGGAAAGAAATGATTTCTCCACATGGCTGAGCATCAGGTTTCTTTGAGCATGGAAGCAGGCTTGTAAAGGGTAGGTGTTTATGCTTGCTTGTTTCCATCGGGAGTGTTTTCTGACACGCAAATGACCTGCCAGCCGCTAGCAGGCTTTAAGCAGATCTCCTTTAAAACCTTCTGCTGCAAGCCTGTGTCAGCTCAGACCAGCATGTGCATGGATTAGCTTTGTTTTAGCAGGCAGAGTTGTAGTTCCTTTAGTGCTGTGCTGCCACAGCTGGGTGAAAAGCACTGGGTGGCAAAAGGGGAAAACTGTGTAAGTAATCTGCAGATCTTGCCCTTTTCCCTCTCTGAATCCAGCTCCACCAGGGATGATTTCCATTTGAAGGTTGACTTGGAGCAACACTTTCTGAAGGAGTCTTTATAGTTAATATCTGGGAGGTTTTGTCCTGTTTTCTTTAGCAGTGCTCACTGTCTAAAATAGTGAGGATGTTTAAAAAGTGAGAATGTCCCTACACTTTCAGGTAAGCTGAATGGTGCTTTGGGCTCCATGGGCCTAAGGTGATTCACTCAGCCAAAAAAACAGACACATTTTTGGAAAAAAAAATTATTTCAGCCTAGCAGGAGAGGTAGTTTGTAGGTGAGAATGAGCAGACAAGACCAGGACAAGGCAGTATTTCTCTAAGTCATCTGATAATAGTTAGCTAAAAGGTGCCTGGCAGATGACATGTTAAAACTGACTAGAGTATAATCTGGAGTGAAGAGAGAAAAGCCAAAAGGAAGATCAGGAGGGAGAAGACTTGTACCCATCTGGAGTTTCACCCAGGATGGCTGAGACACTCATTTTTGGGCAGCTACACGTGTTCCTGCTTCATGGATCTCTGAGGTATAGCATGATGTACGTGGGGAGCACAGGGAGCCACTCCCAAGTGCCCTACACTCCAGTCACACCTGTACAACAAATAGCACTCTTGTCACGTCACCATTCATCTATGCAAAAATGACTGAGTGGATGCTTTGAGGGGCAGCTAATGTTGCAGTGGATTTCTGAAAGGAAATCTATCCATGACAGCATTGCATAGTTGAACACCAGGCTTCCATAAATAATTAGGAAGGCAAATCTTTGCCTTTTATCTTTGTCACAGTGACTGGAATGCACCTCACTACCTTCAGTGATTACAATTCATGCAGCACTAAAACCACAAGGTATGCTTTTTACACGCCTGATGTACACCCCTCCACCCACCAGCATTGCTCATAAATGTCCATTTTTTTCTAAGGATGCCAGGACCCACTGGCAAAACCTGGAGACTCACGAAGTATTTGGTTGAAATAGCAATCTATTGTTAAAAAGAGGAGCCCTTCACAAAAGACACGTCTGATAGGTCCAAGGAGTGACTGGTGAACTAAAGCATCTGTAAAGTGTCTGTTGTGACCATAATGGAAGAAGGGGTTCAGAATAATATTTTGTAGGCAGGAAGAAGTTTCAGCAGGGACCTTACTCCACTAAAAAGGCAAATGCTGATAGAAGCCAATCTAAACTAGGTGCTATATTTATTACCATTGATAGCAGTTTTTATAATAATAGCAATATTCATAGCAATAATAATAGCAATAATTAATCAATATGGGATGGGCAGCCCACAGCAGGGAAATGAAGATGTAAGGTGATTGAGGATCAGCCCTAGACCACTCTCATTGTCTTGTGGTGTGTATATGCTTAACTTTCAAAATAATTGGTACCAAGAAGAGGAATGTTGACAATGGCTACCAGCTTTCATGGAAAAAAAAAAATCTTTCTTATCTTTGCATGTCACCACCTATGGTGCCACCACTGATTGTTCTCTCTGAGTACCTCCAACACAGCTGGCCAGATGTTCATCACTCCATAGGCCTTTACCACAGCACAGGGGATGAGAGGAAAACATTGCAAGAGTTTTATTCCAAATCAGCCTGGCACACTATGGAAATGCACATAGCAGTGTGTTCATGCTGTCTAACCTAACCTGTCCAGGGCACCTGTCCATGCCCCTACTTGAGCTGCCTCTGGAGGCCTCCACTAACTGCAAAAGGACTCATGAAGTTTTATTTATGGATCGAGCTAAAGATCTAAGTCAAGCATGAGCAGAAAAAGCTGACACAGTTCAGAAAGGCTGTTGAATAAGAACAAGATAACATTTTATCAGGACATGTGTCAGAAATTGTATGTCTGCGGCTGATCTTGCCCAGGGGCAGAAGATCCAGCTTTGTTTTTCTGAGAATCTGTGGTGTTCATTGAGTCCCATGGTCAGGAGGAGGAAAGCTGGAGGAAATAACACAGAACCTGAATTTCTCAGGGAGTTGTAACAGCTTAGGAAAAAAAAGATAGCTTTAGGAAAATGTGAAGAGTAGCAGAAATTTAAATTTTGAAACTTGCCTGAGGCATCACTTCTGGAAAAACCAAGCTGATACAGCAAGTAGTGGGGTTATTCTTACATCTCTGTGATGTTCATTTTCACTAGAAGATGGTGTTAAGTGAGGAGGGGAGTGTGTATTTTTTGCTACAAAATTCAGTGCCTTTATGATAGACCTTCATGAAAGGCTTTGGCAAACCTTGTCCTTGTGCCTGGCACAAACTGTACTGAACAGAGCTTATAAAGTCACAGGTAAGATTTTTGCCTTCACCTCAGCTATTTGCAATCAGATTTGGTCTAACATACAGCAATTTGGATGAATTAGAGGGTTTAAAATGCTTCCCATCGCCTTATCCTCTACTGCTCTGTCTCTCTGCCTGCAGAACTATTTTATGGACAGATCCTTATCTGTCCTCTTTAAAAACCTTGGTGCAAAGGGTCAGATTGGTAGGCACTCAGGTCTGCAGAAGTTTATCTGCTTGTGGCATCAGTCAGTGTCTCATCTCTTAGGTTGCCACTGAAATTGTGCTATCTAAGGTTTTTTGCTGATTGGAGAATGTAACTTAAAGGTTGGCTGTTTAAAACATAGATGGCCTGGGCCATATGGGCAGTTTGGTGACTATTCAGAGATCATGCACAATTCTTCAGCCTAACCAGAAGCAGGGGTTTATTATTCAGAGACCTAGTGTCTCATATGGGGATAAAATCACAGGGGTTTGTGTGAAATTATGCAGTCAAGGACCAGGAGAAGGACAACTCCTGTGATGTGCAACTCCACGGCCAATAGCAATTTCACTGCTAGAAGGGAGCCAGTCCTGTCCTCCTTTCTGAGAAGAGATTCATCTACTGTATCAGAGACATTTGCTCTTGCACTGGAGAAACAGGGAAAGGGAAAGAATTATTTACTGAGCTCTGATGTTTGGCACCTGTAGCATATGTGTATTTTCACCTGGAGTATAAGGCAGGATACTCACATTTTTTACCACCTTGCATATGGGGCTTGATTCAGAGACCTTGGAAACTTCAGGGGACTTTGGATCATGTCCAAAAGCTACCCAACAGCCTGGAAGGGCAAAAAGATAAACTGACTCTTTCTGCTGAAGAGATCTAGGAAAAGAGTTCAACAGAGATAATTAGGATACTGTGGCATTTAGGGAATTTGGGGGTTTTGTTTTTCTTATTGTTTGGTTGGATTTCGATTCCCCATTGCGACTCATAGTCTAATGCCTGGATTATTTTTGCTGTTACATTTCTCTTCCTGTTTTGATTTCTAAGGAAGACAGCCCTCAGGGCTTTTGGCTGCAGGGCCTGTCAGGCAGCTGAAATGGAGCAGCAGGAGCTCCTGCAGAGAAATGTGGTCCATGACTCAGCTGTCAGCCAGGGCTCCTGAAGGGCCAGGGAAAGCAGGAAGCACTGGGGCAGGCTGTGTGGTATTCATATGTCTTCTGCACAGAGAGAGACTTAGCTTTCTCAGGATTTCTCCTGAGAGAAGCTGTGAGAGAAGAAGAGAAAAGGGAATCAAAACAATTCTTATCTCATTTGCTGCTGCTGCTGCACATGTGGAATGTGTTCTAGAGATTGTTTACCCAAGGTGATTTCTTAATTGGATACTGGTGATGGAGTTCTAGATTGATTGACCAATTAAGCCACAGATGTGTCAGAACTCTCAGCAGAGAGAGTCACGGGTTTTCTAGTTAGTGATAGTTCTTGTTAGTTAGTAATATAGTGTAATATAGTTATGGCATAACATAGTTTAATAAAGTAATTAATTAGCCTTCTGATATCATGGAGTTCTACACATCATTCTTCCCGCCGGTCGGACACTGCGTTTACTATAAGGATGAGGTTGCAGAGCTGTCTCTGCATGCTGCACAGATGCTGCCATGAGGAGCAGAAGGTGACCAGCAGCTGGTACAGCAGCACGAGGTAATGAGATGACCCCTGAGCCCACAGACTCACAGCAGAGTTTACAAACCCATGACAACCCTTGTGACTGTCCCAGGAGCTGGTGAGCAAATCTCAGGAAAGGCAGATGTTTGATTTGGGCTAATGAGAGCTTGTGATTTGTTTTAGTCTGGGCCTGGTCCAAAGTCAGTCTTTATAATCTGGGTTGTGTTCAGGCTGAACTGAGCTTTGCTTTTCCATTTTTGAGAAAGCCCAAAGAGCAGCCTCCTACTGTGAAAGCCCTATGAGCCAAGTTGCTGATGTGAAACGAGTCTCACATTTGTTTCCTTTCACATCTTTTGGTTTAGAAGCACACACATGCACTTAACACACACCCTAAAAATAAAATCCTCAGAAGAGTTGGAAAATCAAGGTTTTTACTTTTTAATGATTGCCTCTAGCAGCCTGCTTTACAGTCGTGCCTTAGAACTGACAACGCACAACTGATCAGCTTTAAAAACAAAAAACGAGTTTTCACACCTTGCTACTTTTAAGATAAAATGCCTTTTAATGGCTTTTCTACTAATTAGCTGCCATGATTTCCCAATCTCTTGGTAGAGGCTCTTTTAATGTCAATATAATAGTGTCAATATAATCAACAAGGATTACGGTCTTTTATTCAAAGTGTGTTGATAAGGGATAAGCAAACATAGCGGTGCTGCCTTCTCCCCCCTAACAGCCACCTTCAGCTGTGCCACTTCAAATATCAGATCTGCTGTGTCACCCTCCTGCCTGGGCAGGAGCTGCCAGGAGGCACTGGGGGTGGGGAGACCACTTGGTAGGACTGAAGTGGCCTGGAGGATGGAGAAGAAGGCTATTGCCACAGCCCTGTCACAGAATTCTCTGCTGCTAAAGCACAGCAGAAAGCTCAGTGAAGACCACACAGCGTAGCTCACCACCTGGGATACAGTGGATTGATAAACGTTTCTCAGAGGTGAAAAGTTTGTGCAACTGCCACAATCTCCCTCACAGCTCTCCTCTTTCTCATAGGATAGCTCTTCAGTTTGAGTGAGGTGAAAATAAACATAATGCCAGTAAAGAAAAAAGCCATCTGAGTATAAATTAAAGGAGCCAAAGCCTCCCTAGCTGTGGTTAGTCTCTAAGCATCCCCGTGATCTAGATGTTGTCAACAGTAAGCCCAGGTTTTGTGCTTTCCCCCTTACAAATGGCTTTGCTCATGCAGTATCAAGCACTGGCTGGGCTGATATCTGTAGTGGTTATTGAGGAGACACACACAACTTCAGTAAGGAGTAACCAATCATCTGGAACACACCCTTGGATGCCTGTTTTAAAATAAACATTTACAGCCTCAGTTTTTCAGCAGTCCACAACAGGACCAGCCTAATGCCATAGCCTCAGGATTTGTCAGCTTGGATAACACTTCATGTCAGCCTCTTCTTACGCTGCAAGCTGTTTGATTATTCCTACTAACACAATTATCTGCGCTCACGTTTTTCAATACAACACTCAGACGTTTCAAACTGATAGTTTAATTAAATTACAGCCATTAGGGTTATTTCAGTTCCAGCAGTATGTGAGGCAAAGATGCTGAGGATAAACACAGCACTTGTGCTTCCAGGGGAGTGGAGAGATTCTGTTCTGTGAGAATATGAAGCTTTCAGAGGACTGAATTTCATCAGCATTTGAATCCTCTAGAAATCATTCTTTTACATATTTCAGGTGGGATCTTCCAAGATGGAATCCACCAAGATTACTTGTGGAAACTTGGTCTTACACATGCAAGCAGAATTGGAGATCCAGCTATTCCTCTGTGTTTAAGAAGTAGTTTTACTTTGTTTAGATATCCTCTGTGGAGCCAGCAGTGCCAAGACAGCATGCAGCATGGCTCCTTTTTTGCTGATCCATGTAATCAGCAATGTGCATTTTGTGTGCATGTGTGTGTTTGCCTGTCAGGAACATATGCTCAGCCTCACTACAGGCTGGACCCATGCACACAGAGCTTCAGCAGCCTCACCTGCATCCTAAAGGTCATGAAGTTGAGCCATCTCTAGCACCCTGAATTTGATGGAGATCCTTGCTGAGGCACTTTCCCAGCTTTCCAGAGATAAAGATTGTGTCCCAAGAAGACTTCCTTTACAAGCCTCATTACCAACTTTCACAATGTCTCATGCAACTTGTGGAGAAGCATTTGGCTACCTCTAGCTTTGTGTCTTTTGTAGGAGAACAGCCCGCCCCTTTACTGAACTGTGGCTTATATGGGAATGGAATGATGATGGCTTGCCAGTTATACTTAAATCACTCCTACCACCAGACAGGCTTGAAGATAAAGTAAGGAATGAATTTATTCAGGAATCCAAAGATCAGCATTACAATCTCCTTATTTAGAGGCAGCTGTGCATAAAGAAAAGAAAACTTACAGCTGCAGACAGATTATTCTCTTATCTGTTTTATGCTGTTGAAATGCTCTCAGCATGCTTACATACCTTTCAGCTTGAAACTTGTCTTTAAGCAAGACCTGGTCCACAGCATGTATTTCATTGAAGGGGTGTTTATTAAGGGATATGCATGTCCTTGCACACCTCTTTTCTCCCCTGAGCTATTTCTCTCCCACACATGCCATTGCCTGAGCTGGAAAGCATTTGTGCCTGCTGGATAGGTGGGTTCTTTGCACAGACAAAATATCTTGGTTCTTACCTTCATGCATACTGATTGTGAAGGAGAGCTTCTCCTGAAAGGCAAAGCAAGATTCAGGCCTCCTTGTATTAATTTTTTAATATAGTGAAAGCACCAGCTAGTATATGTGAATAAGCTAAAAATCATAGTAGATATACATGTAGTTAATTAGATCTTGACTGTATTGAGACAAGAATTAATGGCAATCTAATTATTTCAGGGTGAAAATGACATGAACATGCTTGGCATGAACTCTGCCCATGCAATACCCCAAGATAGCATCCTCTTCCTTCAAAGGTGTTGATGTACTGGATGAGGGACTTCTGAAAAACATTAAAACCAAAAGTAGTTTATCATACTTGATATTCTATTAACACAATTTTATTTTTCATCTGTTCTCCAAAATCTTGGATTCACATTAGCCAATGCATCAAGCAGTCCAGTGTTTAATTTTCGTACGGGATAGTGGTGAAAATCCTCACTTGCAAAGTTTCAAAACTGGTCTCTGATGGCAAAAGTTTTTACTTTTGTGAGTACTGTAGATACCCTTGCAACGGTCACATGAACAGGAGGAATAATCTTGGGTTGCTCGACATTAACGTGATCACATCTCTGTGAAAAATGGTTTTGACTTAGAAAATAACTTTTGTTTTTTCACAAGCAATGCTGGCTGGAGAGTGTTATACAGAATGGTTGTCCTCAATAAGATACTGGCATTCCTATTTCCAGAGCTACCAAGAAAAAGCTGGGTGATTTGAGCTGCTGATGTGTTTGAAAAGGAGCAGAACTGCTCTAGTCACATTAAGAGATGATGCAAGTAATTTTTCATCACGGCAGCAAATGTCCCACATGAGAAAGGCTTCTCAGTTCAGCCCTCTAACACAACTGTGCCAGAAAGGATACCTTGAGAGCTGTATTTCTGGGATCCCTTGGCCTTTCTCTACCACACTTTCTTCTCCTTTCTCTACCACACATTCTCCTCCTTCTCCTCTTACTCTTCATCCTGCTTCTCCTCCTTATCATCATCAATGTCGTCATCAATATCTGTCAATAGTCAATATCTGTTTTTCTTAAAATTTGATTTCCAGAAGGCAAAGATGTCTCCAGAGCCCTTCCTGACACAAAAGATCAAGACCAGAGCAGGATCAGAATCAGAGAGTCCTCAGATCTGGGATCCAGTCTTTAGGATTTGTTGAGATGATATGCAGAACTGAATGCTCTAAATGCTTTTTAGCATGCAAGGCAGAGATGACAACTTCTCTTTCTTTCTATTTGTTAATCTCCCTTAGTTCTAGACTCTTCAATGTCAGGAAGTCTTTCTTTTGATTTTTCTTTAGATTTGGCAGCTATTGAAACTGTTCAGGACCAAGTTCAATTTCAAACTAGAGGTGATGCCTGTGGCTCAGGCAGAGACTCAGAAAAACACCTTCTCAATACACTCTAGCAAAAGAGCAGATTCTTCCTAAAACACAGAAAGAAACATTGCTATCTGCTGAGCAGCAGCCAAGTTTAGCATGATCATAGATCAAAGACAGCTGTGAACCTCTCATCTCTATCTCAGCAGGGTGCTGTTCAGAATGTTTAATATTTGTGCCCAAATATTCAATGGCAGATTTGTTTACAGAAGAGTTTTCCAAGAGGTGCTTGGGTTGCGCTCAGCAGCTGCCCTTACTGCTGTGGCTGGGCATACCTGGCGTGTCTGGGTGATTTATTGATCTCAACTGCTCTCTGCAGCCCTCCTGCTTAAGAGACAGGGGCTGCTCCAGCACGGCAAGGGGCCATGCAACAACAGCTGCAACAGATGGCCACAGCTCCTGCCCTGATTTGGATGGCCACAGCTCCTGGCCCGGTTTGGTACACCCTGCCAAAATGGGGTCAGATGCAACACTTGTGCGCAGCTGGATAGGTGAGGGCTGGATAGGTGAGGACAAATGTCCACATGGGCATTTGTCAATGGCAAACAAAGAGTAATAAAGTGCTCTAGGGAAATAAGGTTAAATGGGGAGTGAGGCGAATGAGGGGAAGGTGAGAAACGACAGATGTTTTGAGGAAACATCTGCTAATCCTTGACGGGAAAGAAGTGGTGGCAAGGACGCTAAAGAGGCAACAATTCAAAGGATTAACTAGCAGGTTTCATGGCTTGAGTGGAGAGGGGAGGTTGGAAGACCACACTGCTGACACTGCAGATGTCTGGGGCAGCAAGGAAGCAGGGGAGACATGTGGTATTCCAGCCATAACATGTAAGAGGAAAAGAGGTGGTGGAACATGAAATGAAATGCCTAGAAAATTATGGTAATACTCAGGTGGTCTAGTATTACATTGGGTGATGGTTTTCTGAGGTATGCATACAGGCAGCATTAGAAAAAGGTCAGCAAATTCATAGTCAGGATATCTGCAAAAACAGAGTGCAGATTTTGCATGATAAAGACTGTCCTTCAGTCATACTGAATGTAAATGCATCTTTTTAAAGCATAAAAAAGACACTGTGGGTTTTTTTCCCCAAAAATTTAATGTCAGAGAGCTATTTGTGCATTTTGATCAATGTGTAAAAATGTAGCTAGTCTTGCTTGCTATATAGCAGAGATAGGTCATGTCTTTGCTCAGCATGCTTTGGTTTTGATTTCTGTGCTACAGAACATGTCTGTCAAATCTTTCAAATTAATGCATGTCCACAGAGCTGATAATTTGTCTTTGAATTGTTTTTGAAAAATCTGAGCAGCCCCAATGATGTCAGCAGTAGTTATTGTTTAACTCAGGTGCTATATAGAGCTGTCCTCCTGGCAAATGTCATGTGCTCTGTTAAACTTGACCATACAATTAATGGCAGTTATAATATATGTAACTTTTTCAATCTACCAGTGAAATCACTATGAGCTCTCACAAAAGGCATCACTGAAACAGATGAAGTATTAATTCAATCTTCAGAGGTTTTTATGTCACGGAGGAGAAAACAAGTGACCCAGCATACAGAGAAAAGAATCATTTGAAGTTTACTGTGGTAACATACAGGATCTGGGTAAGGGGCAGTGGCAGGTGGCAGGCTGGACATTAATCTGAGCACTTGCATCCAGACTAATCTAGGCTCTACAGTGAAATTCTTCTCATTGTGCTAAATAGCCTAAGAGGTACACGGTAGCCCTAGGCTGCACTTCTTTCAGCAAAGCTCTAGCACAGATTGAGTTACCTGTTGATTATGTGTCCAGGGGAGGGATTTATTCTGTAATAACAACAGCTGCTCTTTATAAACACAACTTTTTAATATTGCTGGGCTTGTTTCAAATTGCACATGATGGCCTTCAGTGGGCTAACCTGAGGCACCAGCCTTGCATTAGGGCAATATCAAAAAAGAGGATTACCGCCCTACTCCACAATGTGCAGGAACAATACAAGGCTTAAACAGTTTTGTTCAAAATTTTAAATTCATCATCATTTCCAGCTGCATTATCCTAGTTTTTATTTGCATACTGTTTTGGGAAGTGCCTTTGAAGGAGTAGAATGTCATAGAATTTTACATCTGAAGTCCTACCTTATATAGCCTAAGAACAGCTTATTGCTTGAAGTGTAGTAATGGGTGCAGACAGGATGATTTTGAGGTGCTGAAGCACCTCTATTCAAGACCATGTACCCCTTGCTCAGCATGAAACTTGAGTCAGATGTGGAGAAAGAGTTATCACAGCTAGTCTTGGGAGATTTTGTTGGGAAATGGGCTCCTGACATAAAGATCCTTTTACTGGCTCTGGAGGTGTGGAAAACTCTAAGTCCACTGGGGGCTGGGTTTTTTTATCACCTCAGTGTATTTTTCAGATCTTGTTCTTGAGCAATGATCTCTCTCATAGTTTTCCCTGCAAGCGGGAAACCTGAGCCCTTGGGAGCTTAATTTGATTTTTTTTCAAAGTGCTTGGCACTTGCACCATCTCTGTCCATCACTGGGAGTAGCATTTACTTGCCAGGTTGGATAACATGGATGTTGGTGTCATGTCCAAGGTCACACCATGAATTAATGTCAGAGTTCGGATTAACATTACTTATTATGGGCAGGCTGGTGATTACACATATGCTTAAGGCAATCTACAGTTTCTATTACAAAAGTCTGCTTTTGTGTTTGTGCATCCCAAAAATAAAACTGCTTAGTGTAAAATTCCCGTTCCATACAAGCAGCCTCATACTTGTAGGCAGGCAAAGCAAGCTGGGCTCTTGATTTCTTCATTTTGCCAGTGGCAGCTCCTGACTCCTGCTGCTGGGGTCACAGCACTGTACTTCTCTGAGATAAGATTTACCTCAGGAGAAAATTCCTCTCTTCCAAAATGAGTCCTGAAAGAATTTTTTGCACATATACTCACTGGTGGAGTTAGGTAGAGTGGAGTAAAGACATTGGTTCAAACAGGCAGGTAAGTGTGCAAACAGGGCACCAAAATTCAGTGTGACTGGGATTGCTTATTTCATCTGCTTTGAATTCAGGCGATCACTTGGATCCTTTTGTCACTACAAACCACAAAAGGTTTCATTGTTGTTAAGTGAAGCCTGCTTAGCTGTGTAAGGACTTATTTTGGTGGATTACAAGCATCGATTTAGTTTTGGATTGAAGAAACCTTAGCATGATCCAAAAACAGCAGCTAAAGCATACTGAACAAGTATTTCAGCCAAAATGGGAAAGGGCAGAGATGGGGCCATGAAACAGCTGTAAGAACAGTGGCCTTTTGTGAGCTGTGATATTCGCTTGGCATATAAGTGGAGGAGTGAAGAAGAAAGGATTTCTGCTTTTCCAACTTTGTACTCTGAAAATATATCCAGCACTCCCTCTGGCTTGAGTCACCACCCAGTTCTCTCTTCACTCAGGACACTTCATTTGTCAGTGCTGTGTCATCAGGTCTGCAAAGTTAACCCTAAGGCAGGGGGCCATTAAGTAGGCACAGAAAGGCAGCCTGGGGACTGGATTCATCTCCCTCAGTGTGAGCGGGACAGAGGACGGAGAGGGGGAGAAATGGAAAATCTTTCTAGGTTTTCCATGCAAAGTTTGGTTTTAGAGGTTTTGGAGAGAGCTGGGTGTCTGAATTTTCAAACTCAGGCCCATCTGCATCATTTACCCAAATGTGGTATTGTTTGCTAGGAGAAGAACTCCTGCCTGTGCTCTGAGCTCTGACAGCCACCAGGCCCAAGGGGTACAAGCTGGGGAGACTGGGCATGGAACAGAACAAACACCTCAAGCATTTGGGATCAGAAACAGCAGGAAATTCATGAAAAGAAAAGAAGAAATGCATCAAGGTCATTAAATATAATTTGTTTCTGTCTCAGAGAGTTCCCAACCCAAAACCTGTGGGAATTCAGAAAACTGTTCTGGGGTATATATATATTCACAAGCACAAACTACTGGCTAGAGGCAAAAAAAAATAGGCTAGGTTAACATATATGTCACCCAACAGAGGCATTTTTGTGGCACCCTACTCAAAGCAAGGGCATCTCATGCTCAATGAGATGCTCAAGCTAAATCTCATGCTCTCATTCAAATAAATTGAATGAGAAGAATAAATTGAACTAGAAATTAGCTGGTGACAAAATTTATGTGAAGCAAATTCTGGAGTGAGCCATCTTCTCTCACCAGGTAGTCAGCAGCAAGAGATAGGCACCATTAGCCCCCATAGAAAGCACACAGATAACTGGCTTACACCAGATGCCAGCTTTTGATGGCAAAAACTGTGAGAGGTGAACTGCTGATGAGAGCATCCATGGAAAACATGCATGTCACAGGGCTCTAAGTGCTTCAACCTGCTCTCAAGCCTGAGCATATCTTTGCAGCAATGGTATCTTCTTGGAGCTTCAGCTCAAAACACAGGGCAGGAGGGGAAATCAGGCAGAGATGAGGCCCTTGGAAATCACCCTGCTTTGCTGCTTCATACGAAAGTACCTACATCTCACCTGTGCTCCATGGTCTGGGCACAACGGTGTCAATGAGGACAGCTGCCCACCAGGAGGGAGGTGAGGTTGGGATCCTCCAGGTACTCCCCCAGGTGTGGGGAGGGCTGAGTGTGGAGTTTTATGTGCAGGTGTCTAATTTGGAAGGCACTGGTGTGACCTGTGGCTGTGAAGGGCTAGAAGAAGCCAGCAGGCTGACGTCTTGCTAGCACAGCCAAATCCCCTGCTCATAACAACAAATGTTAATCCCATCTTTCTCACTGTGAGAATCTGTGTGAAGGGCTGGCAAAATATTGACTACCAGTACAATCTCCACAGGTGCCTTCTTCCCCTCTGGATCTGCTGCTAAGTTTCTGGCAGTCAGTATCATATGTACAGAACCCACGTCTAAATCCCCCAAAATAGATTAAAGGCTCAACAACATCATAACACAGTTTTAGTCACTGTGCTACCTACCATGAACACAAATGTCAGAACAGCAAGGGCAGATTCCATGAATAACTCTTAGTAGAGCTCTTTTAGTAAGCATACTACGAGTGCAAGCTGGTTAGATTTTGCTTTGCTAAACCTATCCTGAGCATATATGTTCTTCTTGGATGCCCACATTTCTAGCATCTTCTGTGACTTGCAGAGAATGGCAGGGCAAATCCTGATTGTAAGGGATTAGTGGTGAAACCTCTAACCTCACTGCAATGGATGGCTAATAACACCTTGGTATGGCTTCCAAGGGAGCTGTGCTTTACAGCTTGCAGCATTTCCTTTTCATTTCTAAAGCACATTTGGACTCAATGATCTTATAGATCTTTTCCAACCTAAATGATTCTGTGATTATAAAGCAGCTCTTATTGTACATACACATCCCATTGCCTTGGAGTAGGGAACTGGTTGAAATTCTTGCTTTGCTTCCTGCCTGTGCCTCAGTCATGGAAACAGCAGGGCTGTCTCTGGGGCTACAGACCCATGGAAATGGCAAGAGGGTCTGTGCCAAGCAGTGCCATCACTGCTGTGGGATAAAGAGCCTCAACCCCATCCCTTTTCATAAAGGCTATGTCTCTGCTTCTGATAACATCCACAGAAATACCTCTCCTGTAGCCTGCTACCCTTCTATGCCTTGGAAGTGCTGGTCCCCTAAGTGTGGGGGCATTCCCTTGCCTGTCTCAAGGAAGTGGCTCAGCTGTTACCTGCTGCCAGGAGCACGGGATCAAGGCCTGACACATTGATGATGATTTAGCTTTCTGGTTGCATCCTTTTTCAAGGAGTCCTTTCCCTGGCCAGGGTCCTCGAGAGTAAAGCAACACCCAAAATGAAATTGGGACAGTTTAACTAGCAGGACAATATGGGGTAACCAGCTTTAGAGAACATTTGCTCTTATCAGAGAGAAAAGCAGTAAAGTTTGCACTAGCAGATCTGTAATCCACCCTCTCAAGTTTTTAGATTAAGTGTTCTGGAAGGCAACATTTACCCCAAGCTGGTCCCTAGTTGCTGGATGTGTACACCAGATCCAGAAATGTTCTGCAGTTGGACTGACACCTGGGGATTGAAGATGTCATTAGTGCCCAGAACATCCTGGTCTGGGGCAGGGGACAACCATCATTTATCCAGGTTGTTTCTACAACATCAACCGGACCTTTGAATCATGCAAACAAAAAAATTGGCTAACATGAAAAGGTTGAGGCTTTCCAGAGCTGTCAAAATATATGTCTTAACTACCCCATTTTTTGCTGCTGAAACAGCTTTTCATAACTGTTTGTTGTTCTGGGAAATGTGAAAGGGCTGTTTATATGGTAGCTAAAGAAATATGAGGCAAAAGGCCACTAGATCTAGGATGAACAGTAATTTCCCCAGGAATCTCTGCAATATTTCTCTTTTCTCCCTAACCCAAGTCTCTAGGCCATGCTCCTCATCCATGATGCTTGGAAGCTAGGCATTTCTGCAGGGATAAAAGGAGATGTGTGAAAGTCATTTTCTGCCAGAGGCTTGAATCAGGCTGTCAAATCATGTTGCTTGGCAGAGGCTGAGGACACGCTGTTGCGAGCTTTTTAATGGTAGGATGAATGCCTCAGATGCCAACTTCTCATTGGTTTACAGTTAAAACCATAAAACTTGACTGGGCTCCTTGTCAAGCCACAAATCAGTTTGTCATGCCAAAAAGCCTGGCACACAGTTTGTGTTAGTATCCAGCCTCTGCAGCTTGACCTGCACTTGTCCAAACTGCTCAGAGACAAGCTGGGAGGTAATGCTCTCTCCTAAGGACTATTGCCCAATCAGAGCTCTGAAGAAAAGAGAGAGAAGCAGGAGGTGAAGGGAATGAGGTGTTCTTCAGGACTATGGACGTAATAAATAAATCAGCAAAGGAATTGAATCCCTCATCTAGTACTGCTGCTTCAGCCAGGGGGAGGAACAACCCGCAACCTCAGTTCTACAGCACAGCACTTCTCAGATGAGCATGCTGCCGTAGAGAGTCATTTGCCTGCACACAGAGTCTGCCTGATGTTATTTCTTCACCGCACCATCTTACAGAGAGGTTTTCCTTTTCCTCCTCTTAAAATAGTTCAACTTTGTACCGAGGACCATGTCTCTGCTACAACTTTCTCTGCAGAAATACATTGAAATACAGAGATGGATCCAATATTGGCAAGAAGGTAGGCAGGTTGTAACCCCATCTCTACACTGAGCCTTGCTTAGACAGATTTTCCTTCCCATCCAGCAAGACTGTCCCCATGGGAGATACTAGAAGAGCTTTTTTCCACCTCAGACATCTTCCTTTATTTTTATGTGCAAGTATCCCCTTCACCCAGCATCACACTTACCTTGCAGCAGGAAGGGTACAAGTCCTGAGCAGAAAGTTCACCCCTGAGCTATAGTCCTGCTGCCAGCACAGACTTACTTGGTGATCTCAGGCTAATCTCTAAAGCTGCTGTCTTTTGTAGTGAGGTGGCACTACAGCTTCCTGCATGAGGAGGTGTAGGGCAAAAACAAGGCAGGATACGGGACACAAACTGTGCAAGCCCTGCAACAGGGCTGCACATCTGGGGTGGACAGATGGACGGATGAAGGAGTGTTGGAGTTTGTGACATCCACAGAGCAATCAGCACTTCTTAAGCTGTTTCTGTCAATCCCAAAGGCCTGACAAATAATCTGATTGATAAATTAGAGTTGCTTATATCTCAGACAAAATACTGAGCCCTGAAATATCACCATCTCCTCGGGGTGCCTTGCAGCAACTCCTGAAGGCACTCCCAAATGCAGCAAAGTGATGGGCTGGCACTGCTCAAGAGCACAACAGCCCTTTCCATCAGGGCCCTCATGCAGCCCTAGCTGTGGTGCCTTAAAAGGCTGGTTAGCACAGCAATGCTGCAGTCCTTATCTCCTGCCCATGGCTGCTGCTTTGGAGATATTATATTTATAGCTCACCCGCAGACGGATGCCCACTGTCTAGTTACGAAACATATAGTTTGGGCAATCCAATAAAGAAGCAAGTTTGTCCTGTCCTCTCTCGTTCACAGACTCGTGAGCAGAGGCAGCACTGAGTTGCAGCAAGGTAAGATAGTGCCTTGTTTTGATTTTCACTGTCTTTTGAGCCCTTTTCTCCTTTCCACCTGCCATTTGCCATCACTTCTCAGGGCTCTGCATAAACATCTTGAGGGGAGTGCTGCTTTCTCAGGGTAAGAGTGGACTTTAAGATGTTTGTTCCTCTCTTGCTGCCAGGACACACATAGAGAGTCTCTCTTTGTATTCCCAGTCTGCTCTTGGGAACCAGGTGCTAACTAACAGCTGCTCTTCAGTTTCTTCACTAATAATACACTGTTATGTTTTCATGCTCTCAAGGAACACAGCCATATCTAACTATAGTATAGACACTTCCCTGGTTTGAAAAGCAAACTGAATTACTTCAGGCAGAAAGCTTTTCATTAGCTTTTTGAGGATTTTTCCCCTCTATCAGCATTTTCTTCTTTATGTTGAATGTTTGGAAAATGAATAGATAGTGGGAAAAAAATGTAGACAGGCAGAAGGAACATTTTACTTTTTTTCCTCTTTCAGACCATTTTCTAGAGGCCATGAAAGAAAAAAAGGAAAATCACAGGTGATCCTTGCTGATTTCATGTTTTAAACAATTACTTGCTATGGATTACAGCAGCTGAGGGAAAAGGAAAAAGAAAGCAAAGCACTGAATCATAACTGTGTGTCAAAGCAGGAATTCATCAAAACTAACCTGTAAAATAGCAGTAGCAATAACTGCCAAATGCCAGTTATCAGGATATTGTTACATTAAATTACTTTTAACCTCATCTCATGAGAGCATTAATTTTCAAATGAAGCCAATAAAAGAACACCTCTTAGGAAAAATAAAATTATTTGTGCATGTATGTACATTTGTTTGGATGCATTTGCAGATACATTTTTATTATAAATATTCTTATAACCAAAAGCTTTTAAATCTAAGGATCACAAAATATGACACAAAGGTACGAAATATTAATTTATTTCTGGTTTAAAAGCTAAAGCTATCACACATTGCACTAGAGTTTGTTTACTATTCCATTATTCAAGAACTTAAATGAAACAAAGGTTTTTTCAGATGCTGAGTCTTTCACGGGCTTGGACAGGATGTCAGGTCTCTGGTACCCTGAGGAGCAGGACTCCTTAGACCTGACCCAAAGCCAGTGCTTGTAGGAAAGGACAGCCCACTTCAAAGTGCTTGGGATTGAGGTCAGATCCTAGGTGAGGATTCCAAAGGCAGGAGATCAGCTGATTGCTTGGTCTAAAGCTGCTGGAGATGCACTGACTTAAGATGAGAGGTAGGTGTTCACATCAGTGCAATTGATGCAGCACTTTGGTCTGGTCCCAGGGCTCTCTTGGCCTCTGCCATGGCAACATGTGCCTGGCAGTGCTCCTGCAGGAAATGCAGCCCTGGGGCTGTGCCCAGGTCATTACACACTCATGGACTCTGAAATCAAATGAACACATCCAAAACATGTCCTAGGGATAGGATTTGCTCTTAGGCCATGGCCAGGAGGGAGAGCCCTACACGTCTGGTCAGCAGACCAGCACAGGTGAGTGAATCTCAGTGCCTGGGAGCATCCTGGTGTCCTGTTTGATTTATGAGTAAAGACATGGCCTCTGAGGTTGCCCCCATGTATCCAACCTCACCTGTGACAGGCACTCATTGCCATGGCTGATGTCCTCAGGTAATATGTCGTGTCTGGCTTAGCTTTCTAGGGTTGTGCTGATGCGGACTGTGACAGTCAGTGTAGATAGTGCTAAGACAACAGGCTTAGGGACAAGTTTGCTTCATCTTTCATGTCAAGAACAGCACATAGCTTAAGTGGAAGAATAAAGTTATGTAAAATACCAAATTTATCTGCATATGCCCTTATCTTGGGGCTTACTCTCCCCACGTGGGTGCCTCAGAAGGCTCCAGACACTGCAGCCAGCACCTCACATGTCTCCCTTTTCCCCAGCTCTAACCCTCTTGCCACTACACCATGGTCTGGTCAGATCTGCACAGAGCTCCAATCTCCTGCTCCCCAGCACTGGTGAGATGAATTTCCTGTTACCTGGAGCCCAAGGCAGCGTGTTCCACTAGAGACTGCGGTTTTTAGAGGGACACCAGTGGGACATGGCAGCTGCCTTTGCTCATCTGGTTATTACAGGATCTTACTATTAAGCTAAACTGATGTGCTTCCACAGTAAAATGTGCAGTATAGAAATCGTGTACAAAACTAGTATTTTTAGTATTTTAGTATTTTAGTATTTTAGAGTAGTCTCACTTCTCACATACTAGAAATTTTCTCATGTCCTCAAATTCTTTGCCTATCTTCCAAGCCTCAGGTTAAAACAATACAAATAAGAAAATTGTCCTGGTTGGGCACTTAGTGTTAAAATATTGCAGGCACTGGTGTACTGACAGTGTTCCCTTTTAAAAAGAAGAAGCAGAAGCAGCATTCCAATCATGTACAGCAAAGCATTAGCTTTTTTAAAAAAAACTGTGTTGAAAAGTCTTTAGCAGAAGTCTTTAGCTGGAACAAAATACAGGAACACACATACGAATGCTGTGGTTTTTCACAGGATTTGAATTTAAAAGTGAAATTAAACAAAAAGACCCAAACCGTGTTTCCAAAGTGAAGCCATTCTAAAGGCAATCTCCAACAATAATACTTTGTTCTTACCTAGCATTTAAAAATATGATTAATGGATGAATAACTTTACTTTTTCCCTTGCAAACAGCAAGCCATCAGAACAAGGCAGACCTTTGACTGCAGCTGGCAAGAGGCTGTGAGGGGGCAGCCTCATTCAAACACTTCTTTAATACAGAAAATGTAAAAGGCTATTTTACAAGGAAGAAAACCAGAGAAGGAAGTGGATGTGAATACTGACTTGAGGGTGAAATCCTGGCCTCACAGATATCAATGGGAGTTCTCTCAGATGCATCCACAGATTATTTTAACAAAACTCAGATCTCTTTCTTTTCTTCCTAATTTTAATAGTACCAAACTTGTGAAGATTTGTACCAAAAAAATTGTTTTGCTTTTCCTTACCATTTTTCCTTCTTTGTGTGTTGTCTAACCAAACCACAGACACTCTGACACAGTTGTTTTTCAGTGAGATGAATTATTACTGACTGCAATATTTTATCTTTGGCTTTATATCACAGTGAGTACAGTTTCATGCTGAGAAATCTCAGGCTGTTTCAACAATATTCATCATCTAACACTGATCAGCTTTGAGAAGCATAGGTCATATTGCACAGAGTCCTAGTTTTTCTGAAAGCAGCTGGAGCAATTTTGCCTGGTTTTGCTCAACTCCCTCTAACAAACATAGAAGGAGGACTCCCACAGATATTTCAAAGGGATCCATGAACTTCAGAAAACTCAAAAAGTTTCTGCTCCAGGTTGATTTACTGGCTACTGTTAAAACATGCTTACCAAGGATTAGTGAAACTGAAAGAGCTAGAAGAAAAAATATTTTCCCTCAATTTCACTTCATATTTTCAGTAATATTTTTTATGAAGCCACTTATACAGGTTCTCTTTTTATAATATTCTTTCTTTTTCCTGCAGTGTCTGTGGAACTCCCATATCACAACAAATTAGAGTAAAACTGTCCTTTAAAAAGGAAAATAAGTGCTTTGTCATGAGAATAAAATGGGCACATAAGTGGGGACAGAAGCTGTCTCACACACTCTATAAACAAAGCTAGTGGGCTTTCAGATCAGCATATTCCCTGTCAAGCTGCACCAAGGTCTCCCTAGAAATTTGCATGCTTTCTGCAGGAGGGAAGCATTGACAGCATTGACTAGTGCTCCTTTTTGGTAGCCTGTGGCTAGGGAAGCAAAGCCCAACACGCCTAGAGATTACCATATGAAAACAGAAATACCTGCAAGCTGTAGATACCATCACACAGAAGCCCATTATTCTGTAATTTATCCCATTTTTTAAATGCTTGGTATCCTAATTCCCTATGCATGGTTTCCATTGCAACACATCTCCCTGCCTCCAGCATTGGGTGTAGAAGGCAGCAGGACACTCAGGGGCTTATAATAATAATTATAATACAGAGAGAGATACAGCATGGCACTTTTTGGTACAGAACAACAACAGAGAGGAAGTTCTCAGAACAAACTCTGTTGTATTTTGCAACTCCACCACATAAGCCCCACTCAGGAATTTGTGTGAGCACAGGGTAAACACATTATGTGTTATGCACTCGCATGGCCTGCATTTCACAGGTGAGTATTTCTTCTCTCAACATCCTTTTAGGGGAGAGAAATAACACCTTTTCCTAATTCAGAAAAAAGAAGTAAGGGTCTTCTAAGGATCAGATCTGAGGGCAGCCATGCTTCCTTTCTGCCTTTTTGCCCTATGTTTACTAATGCAAATGTAGGATCTGCAGCTTACTAAAGGAAAAAGCAAACAGTGCTGGGTCCAGGGCATGCTCACAGAGAAAGCTGGCAGGAGAAGCAGTGTGGGCATGGCTGTGGAAGTGCTGTAGGCACTCAGGCAGAGCAGTCTGCCTTCCTCACAGGTCTTCCTCTGCCCTCTCCTGCAAGTGAAGTTCTGCCACTGCTGTGTTTGCTGCCAGAAAAGCCAGCCCCTTCCCCACATTTTTTGCTGGATGTCCAAGTGTCAGAAACTCTTCCTTGCAAATGAGGAGTCTGGGTTCCTGAAAATCCTTCTGGATATAAGGAAGAGTCAGCATCATTGTGGATAGGCTCTTCGGGGACAGACAGGTAGGTAGTGCTCAGTCATGCCAGGCATTTATATCGTAGCAACCCAGCCAGGACTCACGGGACTTTATGGTTAGACATTAGGGATAAGCAAAAGGACTGGCACTGCTTCATAATGTGAGTTCTGACTCCTCTCTAATGATTTATAAAAATTACTTATCTTCTACCAAGAGACACTTCATCAAGACAAACCATTGGTACAAGTCTTTCTTTCATTTCACTCACAACATTTGAATTTCATTCACATTAAGAAGCAACTCCACTAGACAGCCATGGGAATATACACTTTGCAGGGACAAACACAATCCACACTGCTATCAGGCTGACAATGGATGGTATATTTTTTTAGCTCTGTGTGAAGTGGTAGACATGAAATTCACATCAGCAACCAAATGATTACTTTAATCCTATTATTTAAAGGGCCTGAGCACTTACAGGGTTCAAAGTAAGCACAGGCCTAAGAAGATCAACAGCAAGGACTCTACTTCAAAGTGCACAATCTAAGCTCATGTACTCAATCATAATATATGTCTGAGCCTACATCGCAGACCCTCTCAGTTTATCTGTAGTATATACAAACAGTAGCTGAGAAGAAAAATTGTTGCCATACAGAAGGATCTTTCTACAAAACAGGATGTCCCCAGTCATGGTCAGAATGGAGAGGGTGACTGTTTCTACTTACATCAAAATACTAGGAGTCTGAAGTAATTTAGGAAGTGATTTGCAGCTGTATGCTTCTTGTGAATATTAGGTAAGTTGAAAGGTTTGGGTAATGATAGGGCCAACAGATAACCAGTCCTTGAGCAAGAGATGGCTGTAACAGAAGAGGCAAAATTATATCTTTTTTTTTTTTTTCTTTTTTTTTTTCTCCTGTGTTCATTGTGAGGAACTTGGAGAGCTTCCTGCAGCAGAATGCTTCCTTATGGTATCGTCAGAGGATCTATTTCAAGCTGAAGTGTCTGTAGAAGAGGTATGGAGCAAATAAACAAAATGAATAGGAAGAAAATTTTAGAACCAGATGGTGTTCATCCAACAGATTTAAAGGGACTGAAGGATGAATTAGCTGAAATAACAATAATAGTCCATAGCCTCTTATTTAAAACAGACTTAGAACTGAGCACCTGAATGTATCCAATACAGCATCAGCCTTTTTAAATGCTTCCAAGAGAAAACAGGAGAAACAGAGCCTGGTAGGACTAACAAATTTAGTAGAAATCACTACACAGGGTAGAGAATATGGGTATATGTGATACACTGGGAGAAATTCAATATATAAGGAGAAATCATGATCTACAAATCCATCAGGTTCCTGTAAGATAATAAACAGCATGGAGATATAGGAGATCTTTGGCTGACAGCATCTGCCTATTTGTTCTTTTCCATGCATTCAATAAGCGCCCTCACCACAAAATCTTAAAATCACCTAAGCAGTAATAGGATATGAGGGATGATATTTACATGTATTGCATAAAATCAATTGAAAGATAGACAGGTTTTACAGTTAAGAGATTAACAGGAGATTATTAGTGGAAATTCTTCTAAGACTGAGAAACCAGATGAGAGAAAAAGATCTTAGGCAACAGGATGAGTGAGCACTAGAACAACATCTCAAACTGAATGTAGATGAGCATAAAACAGTGAATATTGCGGGGAAATGTAACTTTACCTACAAAGTAATGGTTCTGAGATGTTTAGCTGGGTGTGAAATTTAGAGGTTATACAGGCTAAAAAAAAAAAAAAAAAAACAAAACAGCAGACAAAATGCAAACTGAATGTTAAAGTTTTGGCTACATCACCTGAAAAACTAAATTGTGATATTGAAAAAGTTTGAGGAGGAATGATAAAACACAAGAAGTAGCTTTCATACCAACTGAACAGGTAGACTGGGACTCCCTAGCCTAGAAGAGATGGCTGAGGGGAGATATGATGAAGATTGACAAAGACATGAACAGCCTGTAGCATATGAATAAAAAAGTTTCTCATTATATCTCCAAAGGTAAGACCTAGGAGGCCTCAGATGAAACTAGTAGGTAATATGTCCAAAATTAACACAAGAAAGATGGTTCTTCAGCAACACAGAGTAGAGCTACCTACTTGTCAACTTTGATCTTAGCCTACTGGAAATTGTGAATTTCCTTTCAGGCAATCAGGAGGGAACTGCAAGTTCATGAAAGTGATATTCAGTATGAATACTGCCTCCAGGTTAAGAAATCCCCAAGCCAGAAGTTGCTGGAGGCTGGCAGAGTATTATGAAGAGATATCATTACATTCTCTTCTCACTTTCTTCTCAAGACATTTCTCAAGAGCAGCATAACAAATTGGAGGAACCCTACTTTCAGTGATTCTCATATTGCTGTGGTGTGATCTGAATAACTACAAATGACAAGTTCTGCCTGACACTATTCATCCTTTACAGGCATGAATGTTAGACTGAAAACTACAGTCTAAACATTCCTTCCTTCCTTCCTTCCTTCCTTCCTTCCTTCCTTCCTTCCTTCCTTCCTTCCTTCCTTCCTTCCTTCCTTCCTTCCTTCCTTCCTTCCTTCCTTCCTTCCTTCCTTCCTTCCTTCCTTCCTTCCTTCCTTCCTTCCTTCCTTCCTTCCTTCCTTCCTTCCTTCCTTCCTTCCTTCCTTCCTTCCTTCCTTCCTTCCTTCCTTCCTTCCTTCCTTCCTTCCTTCCTTCCTTCCTTCCTTCCTTCCTTCCTTCCTTCCTTCCTTCCTTCCTTCCTTCCTTCCTTCCTTCCTTCCTTCCTTCCTTCCTTCCTTCCTTCCTTCCTTCCTTCCTTCCTTCCTTCCTTCCTTCCTTCCTTCCTTCCTTCCTTCCTTCCTTCCTTCCTTCCTTCCTTCCTTCCTTCCTTCCTTCCTTCCTTCCTTCCTTCCTTCCTTCCTTCCTTCCTTCCTTCCTTCCTTCCTTCCTTCCTTCCTTCCTTCCTTCCTTCCTTCCTTCCTTCCTTCCTTCCTTCCTTCCTTCCTTCCTTCCTTCCTTCCTTCCTTCCTTCCTTCCTTCCTTCCTTCCTTCCTTCCTTCCTTCCTTCCTTCCTTCCTTCCTTCCTTCCTTCCTTCCTTCCTTCCTTCCTTCCTTCCTTCCTTCCTTCCTTCCTTCCTTCCTTCCTTCCTTCCTTCCTTCCTTCCTTCCTTCCTTCCTTCCTTCCTTCCTTCCTTCCTTCCTTCCTTCCTTCCTTCCTTCCTTCCTTCCTTCCTTCCTTCCTTCCTTCCTTCCTTCCTTCCTTCCTTCCCTCCTTCCCTCCTTCCCTCCTTCCTTCCCTCCTTCCTTCCCTCCTTCCTTCCCTCCTTCCTTCCCTCCTTCCTTCCCTCCCTCCTTCCCTCCTAACTTCCACAACTTCCTTCCTCCCTCCCTTCCCTCCCTTCCTTCCCTCCCTTCCTTCCCTTCCTCTTTAGATGTTATGCAGTCCTAATGTTACTCCTTAAGGGCAAATTAGACAGAGATCTGCCAGGAATGACTTGGACATTGTCACTTCTGCCTTGGAAATTAGTTAGGTAAGTTCTTAAGGTGTCTGCCAACTGCTCAGTTTTTCAAACCTGTCTTTGCTCAGAAGTTCCTGAGGCCTCTGGCTGTCTGATAAAGTGAAATGGTAGTCTCAAATGTTGCTGTTGGTTATTTCCAGAGGTTTATAACAGCTATCAGGAGCGCAGGCAGAAAAAGTGCTAAGGGCAGCAGAAGCAAATTACACACACAGAAGTATGGGTTTGGAGAAGCAGCCAAGAGCAGTGGGGCAATGGGAGGGAGAAAGACTATGGAAAGGGGGTTTTGCCTAAAAACGTTTAAGTGTGCTGGTGAGAACACCACATGTAACGGAGTTATTTTTTACAGAATAACAAGTCTCTGGTGCTCTCAGAAACACAGTCATTAGTTTCTTGGAACAATCACAGTGTGGTTGTTTCATGCATCTAGAATAAGGAAAGCTAAATTATGATTATATGAAAATTAATAAATCCTAAATTAAGGGGTAGTATTTGCCAGCTCAGAAGACCAGCAATTACTGCAACCTCTGTAATAATTTAACATCCCAGATTCCATCTGCAGGGATAGGAAACCCAAAAGGTTCTTCCCATCTGTCATAATCAGGCCCCACATGGCAGTCAAGTTGAATCCAGAGGAAAGGAAAGAAGCAAGAGCTACTCTGCACAGGACCCTGCACTATTATCATTTAGAGTCATATGAAGACCCCTCACCTGTTGTTGAGGTTATCTCTCTATCCCAAAGCACTTCTGAAGACATGCTACCAATATCTCTCCCCTTGGTTACAGATGAACAGACTATGGAGCTGAGGGGTTTAGTGAACACGTAGAAGCCAAGTAAGTGTGAAAAAGACAAAGACCAAAATGTTTCAGTCTAGTTTCCTTAAAAGTAAAGGCACCATCCATTCTTAGTGAGGGGAAAGAATGAGTAAGAATGCTAGGGAAAGTAGGGGAGGCGACTGTATTCCATAAGAATTGTTATCTTCCACTCTCTTTGTTGCAAATCTTCATTATTTCTTCAGTTCACAGCCTGGTGAGGGCTGTTCAGGGTGCATGGTACAGGCAGGGTGCATGGTACAGGCAGCTACTGCTTGGGGAGTTTGATGGGCTGCCTTTATCCTGCAATGGCCTGTAGGGCTTTTTTTTTAATCCATGAGGTCCCGGCATAGATTTTCTGACAATGCTGCTTGTCCGGTGAAGGACCTGTCGGTCCTTTAACATGGTGCCTCAGCTTTCCAAGCTTTTGGAAACTCATCTGTCAACAAGAGGAATTTTCCTTAGCAGATACGATTCCTTTAAGCCCTGGGTTGGTCCTTGAAGCTTCCTCTGGTGTTCTGTCTGCTTCTTCAAGCACCACTACACTTCTCCTCTGTGATCAAATTGTGTTCCTCTGCACATCAGTGATAAAAGCTGTTTGTCTACTCAGCTGGGAGAGAGGAAAGCAGCAAAAAAAAAGGGGACACAGCTGTCTTTCTGCTTGGGTCATCCATTGCAAGCCCTCTCCTACATCTCAATTGTCCACAGAGAGAAGGGTATGGGAGCAATTACATAGACAGTGACAGACCACATTTTGACAGGTGTCTCACTGCCACATTCACTTTGGGACATCTCTTTGAGGAGATAGATTTCTCTGACTGAAACTGGGGCTAACTTGATCAAAAGTCCTGACTAACTTAAAAAAAAATTAAATCTTTTTCCAGACTGACCATAATGGTCTAAAATTCTTTTGTCTCTATCCCAGACCATGCTATCACAGAGACACACCTGTATTTGAGTCTCAGTCATCTATCTTATCACATAGCATCACATTATCCTTCTAAAGATAACCTTTCCTGTGAAAAACAGAAGTTCTTGATGCTACTGAACCATGGCACCTTTCTCTAAATTACTGAAGAAAACTGTTTAACACTGTGTGTGAAAACTATAACATATTAAGAAAATAAACATGGAAGTGGTTTTTTTGTTTGTTTGTTTTTACACATTAGATTGGAGTTTCTAAGCCACTAAAGTTTCCACCTTAATTTAGGCTAAACATCAATAATAGAAGTCTTGTATCATCCCAAAGCAGACAGAGTTTTTCTATCTGCCTTGGATGGGGTGGTTTCAATGGATTGTCCAAAGATGTTTGTAGTTCCCTCATCAGAATCTGTGAAACTCTGATACTTCTTACTTGATGCATCTTTCTACTTGAGGTTCAAGTCTCCTAGGGGAAGAAAGGAAGATCAGAATATTGCAAACAGCCTTGTGACTTGGAAACTGGATTGGTAAAGAAAATACATGCTGAAAATATCTTTTTATCCTTTGCAAATTCCTTATAATCTTGGGATACCTATCTGTGAGCATTTCATGAGAATGAAGTTTCAGGAAGATTTAATATTGTCTAGCTGTTATTTTAGGTTTAATGAACTAAAATGCAACCCCTGCACTAGTCTACACTCCTTCCTAAGTCATAGTGCCAAAAATAGCAGTTCTCCTAAATGCACCCTCTCATATTCAATTGAAGCTTGTGTTACACAGATTCAAGCATCAAAAAGGGGATTAGTTGAATTCTGATAAAGCAACTTAACAGTTTCCAGGATAAATTGGTGGAGTAAGGAATCAACCAGTAGCTTAGCCATTTTCAAACCTAAAAGAGTATATTTTCCCCTCCCCTGCTCTCAGAGATATTATATTTCTCATGTCTCAAACTGGGGGAAATAAAGCTATTCTACTTCCAGCTGTCTCTTTCCACTACTTTTCTTTGTTCATTCTTTTCAGCCAGAAAAGGAGATAAGTGCTGAAATTATAGTTATTCTAGCATCAGCCCAGTAGCTGAAGTGAGACTTATGAAGGCTTTGTAAAATCATTGAGAAATCCTGCTATGAAAATGGTACTATTTCCACCTTTTTTACCCATATGGAGGTACAGCATTCTACACATAGAATTAACCTGTTAGACACAGAGACCACTGAAGAACAAGCAATATATGCTATACACATGAGGAAAATATAAACCATAGGATAAGTTTCTAAATCGCTGTACGGTACTTGCATTTCCACTCTTGGTTTAGGCCCCCTCTTGGAAGCACTCCCCCTGTTTTCATTGCCTTGACTCCTCTGAAGCCTTGAAGATGCCTGATCTCTGCTGGGTTCTTCAGAGAACCAATGAAGTAAAAATAAAATGTAAAATATATCTATTGAAAAAGAAGAAGTGGGTACATAATAAATTTGTTAGTGAAAGGCTTCTGCCCTTTCCTCCCCATCTCTCTGAAAGTTAATGAAATTTGTGACTCTTTCACCTACCCACACCTGTTGGGTTTGATTCTGGTGGGAAAGAGACTGGGGAGGGCTGCCAATCACTGATGAATATTTACTTGCCAGAAAAAAATGTGGAGTGAGTGGTCCTGAAGTGGGGGCAAGAGGTCTGACATTCCCTGTACCTTCCCTAGTAGTGCTTGATGGAGTGCATACATCTCATCATGGGATGAAGGAATGTACTGCCTGGTAACTTTCCTCATCCCTTTCACAGCCCTACACAGTCTAGATGTGGCTGCTAAGTGTCAAGTCCCACAGTGAACCCACAAATCAATGGGTTTTAAATCACCAGAGGCTCTTCTGCCTTCAAGAAGTCAGAGGTGTTATATTAAAATATGCAAAAATTACCTTATCTTCCTTAAGTCAACCCAGACCTGCAACAGATAAACTAAATAATTTCAGTTGGAGCCAGTATATATTTAAACTTATAATTGTGAAAAACACTTGTCTTTTATGACCACAGGGATCATCAAAAAATCTGTCAGACTTGCTGCAGTAGCTGTCAATGGAAAGATGGGGAAATAAAAATATCATGGAAATTGAAAAAAATCAACACATTCAGAATATTTAGTTTGTTTCGGAAAGTTTGGAATCAAATAGCCCAATTCTAATTACCTTGAGGGCCTTTTTCCTTTTTTGTGTACACTACTAAATCCGAGCAATAGAACAGTAACTAAGATGGAAATAAATTATTGTTGCCACTGTGTAATAGTTTAACCTAAAAGAGAGAAACTATTACTCATATTATATTTATGCTCTAGCTAGTCCTTTGTAAGTTTCCTAGCAACTTACAAATGAGTTTGGCTGTCCTGAGCTTTATATTTACACTCAGTGAAGTTAATGAACAGAGAGATGAAATGTCCTGTCCAAGGGCATCCAGGAAGTCACTGATGGGACTGGAAACCCAACCAGTAGCTCTCCAAAGATATAGGTGCAGCTTCAAGGTAGCTCATGGGTTCAATAAAAATTTTTCACTCTCCAGTTTAATTCATTTTACAGTGCCACTGCAAATTCAAGGGAACAGTCAGAGACTCCCCATGTGGCTGGGGAGTGCAGCAACTTTGATTTAAATAAGATTTAATTGCCATGGCATTCTTAATCCTGTATGCCCACTGTCAGCCCTCCAGGGCATGATGCCTGTTTTGAAAACTCAACAGCAAAGGCTGGATCAACTGACAAACAGATCATTGCTGGTCATCAAAATAACTCATATCTGTAAAGGAGAGTTGGCTTCTGGTAGAAGAACTAGGAATGGCCCTTCCTCACCATTTAAAAACCATTACTTTTCTAGATTTGGAATAACACTGAGACCAACTAACAATTTCACCCTCTTTCCAAATCTGACTACATCTGGGTGCATAAGAGGACAGCAAGTACAGGGCAGGGTTCTGGCATAAGTTTGTCTTGCAGAAGAAACTGTTATCTAACCCATGTGCACATCTACACCACCACTAAGGCATGTGCCAGAACCCAGTACCCAAAACTGGACTATCTGGCACCTTCTGGATGCAAAACAACAGCAAGACTCTCTTGGGATCAGGGCCTTTACATATTTATCCTTCTGGTTTCCCTTAAGGTTGAAAGCATTCATATTAAAGCACCTCCCTTTGGCAAGCATCAGTCATTACTGAAGAATTACCCTGAAATGCCTCCCCAGCCCACCCCTCAAGCTGCAGAGAGCAGCTCTCCCATGTGCTTCTGATCCAAATTCTTCCCTCTGGGAGGTTTCCCAGGACCCTCATTGTTTTGATTAGCAGAATGTGTCTCTGCTAGAACGGCTGATAAATGAAATTGGATTTTGTAGCAGAAAAAGTAGTTCCTGATTATAGTAGGATTAATAGTTCCCCCTCTTCTTACCATATGCACACTGACAAGGCTCTCGACTGGGTACTGAGCATGTGCTGAGACAATCTGTTCCTTCGGCTTTCTCTTACAAAAAGATTGTTGGTTTTGGTTTCATTGATTTCCCCTGCTTTTTGTTCATTTTCCTCCTGATTATGGGGAAGCTTGGCAAGAGAGAAGGGTGGAGAGAAAGTAAATGGGGTCTGAATGCTCATAAAGAAATGCCTGCACACTTGGTCTTTGTAAAAATGTGCACCTCTCCACAAAGGAGAAGAGAGACAGGTTGTTTCACTCTTCTTTGGCAAGACACTCAGCAGGCAAAATCACCAAAGCAGATAAAGCCTCATACCGATTTTAACCAAGGACTTTATTCTGTCAGCCAGGTGAAAAGCCTTACAAATGTTTGGGTTTGAGTTGCTGTAAAACCTCTCCTTTTGCAAAGAGCGAGCTCTCGGATTTAGCAAAGCCGTGTTATTAATAAGCATCAGGGGTTTAGAGAAACAAAGGCTGGAGGAGGGGAGAGGGAGCCTTATTTTAGGAAGGGGGCCAAGAAAGACAAGATGTTTAGGAGGGCCAAGTATTGACACCCTTGGAATAGAGAAAGTGTCCAATGCCAGCTGCAGAGCGCCTCAAAGAATGAGAGTCTCCGATGCTTTTGTCTCCTTATATGGTAAAATGATAGCGAGGGGTTTCACTAGGCTGGGGAAGGCAGCAGCCTCTTTCCACACACGCTGACTGCAGAGCTGCAATCGGCGGAGCCGCTCTTTGCAGGCAGTGGAAAGCCCCAGCTGGCTGCACAGCTCTCTGCTGCCAGCAGGCCAGTGTGCTCTTTGCACATTTGTTAATGGATGTGACCCCCTGTCCCCGGTCCAGGAGGTGGCATTAACTGCCCGCTACTGCTCTGTAAGTAAATATCCCTTTTTTCCTCTTCCCCCCCACTACCCACAGAACATATCTTTGGAGGTGTCGCTTTAAACAAAGGGTGCAGAGACGAGGAGAGGGTTGTTTAATATCCCTGTGGGTTGTTGGGGAAGGATGCGAGGAGAGAGATTGCCGGTCCCCCTTTCTCCTGAGTGCACGGGCCGGGGTGTGAAGAGGACAAAAAGAAAAATTTCTTATAGCAATTACTGCTGCATGTCCGTCAGTAAAGTGACACATCAGCGAGCTGATGAGGCACCGGGTCTTTTCATGTGTAACTATTTTTAATGACTGTATTGTGCTGCGTGTGTAATCCAACGGGGAGGTGATAAAGAGTAGAAGATGGGGTCTTAGATTCCTTACACCTCCGTGCACTCCTGCTGCCGAGCTCAACAAAGGAGCATTTTTGTACTATAGCAAGAGCAGATGCACATGAAACAAAGGTAGCCTCTCCTCTTTGCAGGCAAACGGCGTGGATAGATTGTGTATGGGAAAAACGGGGAGCCATCAGCATTGTATTTCTTCTTTTTATGTGGAGAATAAATTAGAGTACAAATCCCAATTATTAACTCTGCATTCCTTCTTTTTGTGCTTCTCTTTGTGTGCATGTGTGTGAAGCCACAATAACCCAGTCCTTACTGTATGCTAACCTGGATTTCTCTGTGTATGTAATAAAGGAAATACTAACTTTTGTCTGCATTGATGGCTGTTCCAAACTTTTTACTCCCCACAAGGGATATGGCTTTTATTTAGTTGACCAAATACCTGCATACTCCAGCTTTGCTGAGTACACAAGACAGCAAATGTTATACAAATATAGATACCAGCAAGTCAGTCAGCCCGTGATTGCCACTCCCCTGACTCCAATCTAGAGGTATATTAACTAAGATTGCTAATTGACATTGAGATTTTCAGGGTCAGTAGCTGTAACATTTGTTGATGGTTATGTGTATTTATATGTTGTCTTGAACAGGAATTGTTCTAAATGGGACCAACGTAAGGCTATGTCATTAGATACACAAATTCATCCAAATGTGAAAGAATGCTACAATTAAGGTTATCTATGGGTTTCCCAGTTCATAAATTTATGGGACTCCCATCTTTCTGGCCAAAATCTTCTGTGCCTTTAATCAGCCAGATGTAAACTTTGAACATGATTGCTTTGGGCATTTGGATATGGAAGGAAAAAAAAAAAACAAAAAAAACCAAAACAAAACAAACAAAAAAAAAATCCCAAAAAACCCAAAACAAAACTTGTGTTTATTTTACAGAAATGTTGGTCTGTTTTGTGCACCATAACTGGGAAAGGATGGATTCTAAAGGCTGCTTTTTCAATAAAACCTGACCAATTCTTGGTGACATATAGAGAATTTTTTTTAAAAAAGGATATGAGTTGCTGTATTAAAAACTCAGTTCCTGACACACCATAGACAGCATTACTATCAAAATCTGACCAGAGCACCAATAAAACTGTCTTTTACCCTAACTATAGGGTAAAATGATCTCTGGTTTGTGAACCAACATGTAGTTGAGGTGAGTGGGGCAGCTGAAAAGACATAAAATGATGCTGTTGAGAAATCAAATTTCTAAAAGTAACCTGGGGTTCCCACCTGACATCTCCATCTAACTAGCACACCTGAGGCTAGTGGGTGGACCAGGTCTTGCCGTCTTTTGAAAAAGCCCAAGACGGCAAAAGTGCTGGGATAAAATATAGTTATTTTTGGTTCTCACCATTCTGCCAAATGTGCTCCCATGGAAATCAGCAGTGCTACATATGCAAGCACCAAATAGTCACTTCAAGGTGGTTTGGATTTACAGGAAAATACTACTAGTTTTTGTGAAATCACTGTTCTCTCCCAGCAGTGGCTATATTATGTCAGATATTGTTTGTCCATGTGAAGTTCCTACCACATAGAGCATGTAATGGTGATTCCCAACTGAAGAACTCTGGTACAAATAATGATCTGTTTCCCACTCCTTAGAGAAGGCTAAGGTTAGCGCTTTCCTTGAAATCGCATCTTTCCTGTCCATACGGGCATCGACTCTCCCAGATGGCACACCTTGCATTAGAAAAGAGATCAGACAACTCCTTTGATCACACACAACACAGTCTGCCAGGATGCCAACAGGCTTTGAATGTCAGAAGCCAAAAAAAGAAAACAACCTCAAAACACTGGTGACAAAGTACAACTCCTGTAATTGTAAGGGTTAATGACAGTTTCTGCTGCACTGCACTGCAAATTCAAACTTTCATTCCAAAAGAAAGGGATGAGGAGGGCTGCAAAGACCTATATTCACAAGAGACCCCTGGCTCTGTTCTCCAGGACATTGAGTTCTGAACCTCAGAGTCAAGCAATGTGTTACTTGCTGATGTCCTCACATCCCTGCCTTGCCTCATCTCATAGGGGCCAAGATACTTAGAGTTAAGGGAAGGTCAGATAAATGCTAACACCATCAGCATTCCTGATGTTAACACTGACAAGCATTCCTGTTGTTGCTGGCCAGCATGCTCACTGTCTTTCAGGGTCCCCACAGACCAGGAACATTCAGGTCTAAGTCTCATCCATGTTTCTCTGATGGGTAAATCTGTCCTGAGCATCTCTGGACAAACTCCGAATGGTGTAGTGTTGTAGGCAATCATCTTCCCTCACTTGGATACTGCTTCAGAGACTGAGGGAATCTCATCATTTGCATTTTTAGACTGATTAATTCTAATGGTGTAGTTTTAATATTTAATTTACATATGCACAGTTATTTATGATGCAGATTCACCACAAGTGAGAGTGTGAAATGGCAGGGTAATGACAGGTTTCATGAAAATAAATCTTGGATACATTGATAGCCACTGAAGCATTAACATTCCAACAATATTAATTAGCTATATATAGACAGAACTTGATTATAAACCAGTAGAGCCTTCTCCTAAGGGTGAAAATCAAAATACTCATGCCAGGTGATAAAGTTAATTTTGTTCCTTTTCACATAGCCTTCTATATTATACTGGATTATATCAACTAGGATGCTGAATGGTTACTGTACATATAATAATATGCCATAAGAAGAATACAGGTGAGCGTAACACTGACATAAGCATATTCACCATTCCCTTTAACAGAAAATTCCTGAATTTGAAGTTTCAAATATATCAACCACTGCAGAGAAAGGTCTAAGGTATCACTCTGATGATGTGAGTTAGTGCTAGACCCTCGGCAAACATAAGGGCTCAAAACCCACCACTGTTTCTTCACTTCATCTTGCATAGTAAAAGCAGCAAATTGCACAAAGCCATGAAATACCTGCAATCATTTACATAGATGTATTTTGTCATTGCTCTGAAACACCCTTGAGATTCGGAGCAAAAGTGTCTTCAGAGACCAGGATCTTGCCTTTGATCAATTCCACCTTTCCATACTATGTCATGCAGCTCTCCATGTGGAATCAACATCTTCCTTCTGCAGTTGGAAATAATCTTGCCCACAAAAAGATTGCCTATGTCCATGTCATCAGGCTCTCTCTGTCTTTGTACTTTCTTCTGTACGTCTCATGCACCACAGGTACTTTGGCTCAACCTTGGTAGATGTTCTCTTTGCTCTCTGTGTCCAGTCTTCAGCCACAAATCCCCCCAAAACTGGGCCTAACTGGTTTCACGCAGGTGCAATTGATCTGGTTTGCTAAGATGTGCCCAGCTCAATGGGTGCCCCAAGGTTTATGTAACCTCCTTTGTCACGTTTTGGAAGGCCACGGGCATGGTAGCTGGGCAGGGAAGTTTGGATACCTCACAGTCCTGAGGCATTCACTGCCACAGCAGTTTTTTACAGCAGCTATAAGATGTGCATTAACTGATCCCCCAAACCAGGCGTGCCAATTATCTTAGGCACAAGGGGGATTTGTGGTCTTACCTCAGTAAACAGAACCAGAGCCGTGCAGCTAGAGGACTGAAAAAATAACAAATCATCCTTCTTTCACAGAATCATCCCAACTTTTCTTCTATCCTTTCTTCAAAGAGGGAAACACAGGCTATTTGGGACATTATTCTGGTTTTTTGCCCTGGGTAGTAGTATATTGGATTTCAAAAATACAGAAAAATTTGGAAACACGACTGCATGGTAGCAAATGGCATTTCTGGGTATTTTTATCCTAAAGTCTAATTTCTCTGAGATTAGCAGTGTTCCTGTCAATAAGAGAAAGCAATCCTTTTCTGGAAAAACAAACCTTTGTTGGAGTTTAGTGTCTGTAGACATTTAGCTTATACACTACTTTTGCAGGATAGTGCCAGAAATAATAAAAAGGTTTATTAATCTTATGCTATTTTTCTCCTCTATCGTTTTCTGTTATCTGCTTAAATGCTCTTATTAGAAATATAAATTTTTATGCTTAAGCAAGATCAAATACTTGACCTTTCCTCTGAACAAGCATTTGCTTATTTTGCAAGAGAAAGAAGGAGGACAGCAATTTCAAAAGGCTTTAAAATAGAAAATAAATGCAAGCCTTTCCACTTGAACTGTGCTCCTCCTCCTTGCTGTGGCAGATTTAAGTCATGCTCCACGTTATTTCAACACTCTTCTTTTGTAACTGAAATGTGTGCAGGGTTATGGGTAAGACCATAGACTCTCCAGTCATTTCAGTATCAGTCTGAGATAACCATAGAGCAAACTGTGTGGGGTACAATTTCAAAGTGTCGCTGCTCAGTTCTTCTGTGTCATTTGTGGATATTACCACTTGTTCTTGCTCTACCACTATGGAGTGACTCTAGACTGGAGCAGTTCTTTATTGACTGCCAATCACAATAAACCACAAGAAACTACAAGTGGAGTGTTCCTTTTCCACTGCTGTAACTGCAATTACTTTAGCCAGATGCATGAAAAACCTTGTCATACAATAAACATTTTCTATTTTTTTTTTTATTATTATTATTTCTTTTCTGCTAAGGAATACAATCTTACCCAGCACACTATCCACTTTCCAGTTCATGACAGGCTGACTGTGTAATCCAGACAGGAACCAGGTATGCTTTGGTTATCTGCATATGTTAATGAAGTCTGTCTGGTCAGAAAATTGCACTTTTAAAGAGATTTAAAAAAACTCTAAAAAAAGTGATCAGAATGTTATACCATACATAAAAGAAGTCAGGCATTTCCAAGGAAGGTGAGTCCTTGGAAAAATCCAAATATAATTTTGAAGAATATTGTAAGGTAACTTCATTAAAAATGAAACATTTTTTCTTTAAATACCTTTTAAAACTTAGCATCTAAAGGCATGACTGGGATATTTTACTTGGGGTAAATTTTTTATTATCTTTTGTTATTACTATTATTTTCAATATTAAACCAATTTTCCTGGCTTTTGATGAAGAGGAAATGGTCATTCCTTATTTTTCTAAAGTGATTTAAAAAGAAATAAAATTAGGTTTCCCTCTTTTCCCCATGCATGGCCTTATGGTCTGGTTTGGAAAGATGCTTAGGTCTTCCAAGAGTGCTTTCCTGTTATTGCAACAAGATGATAGATAATGAATGTGGTAAAAGCAGCTAAATTACAGGAAAAAAAAATCACCTCTTGCCAGAAAGACCAGCATAGTTTGAACTGTTAGTTCATGGTTGTAAATAAATCTTTTCATTTTAGCCTTTGGAGCATTAACATAAATTGTTTCCAAATGCTCTAGACCTGCATGGCTCATGTCACTGGAGTTGTCAGACACAAATCTTCCTTCCTCAGGGGAAGAGAAATAAACAGATAGAAAATTCTCCATGTGTACTGTTCTTCTGGAAAAATAGTCAGGTGGGAGAAATGCCTGTACATCTTGAAGGAAGACTTTTTGTTTCCTATGCAGGTGGCTAACACAACATACTGATCCAGGGGCACACGGAGAGAAAGCCTCAGCACTACTCACCTACTTGAGTCAATAGCAAATCCCCCTTTGGCATCTACAGGGGCTTAATCCTGTGTCTCCAGATGCTGTTACAACAGGAGATCAGAGCTTCACTGAATAAACTAAACAACTCCTACATGGTTTAGATAGTTTCCCTTGGCCTCTTTCTCTCTCTTGTATATGTGCATCTGCGCCTCTCAGTGCTCAACACCCCCTGCGAAAAGTTGAAATAGGAGATGGACACAACAGCATTTATTAGGCTTGCAGACATAGCTGAAGAAGCAGGCAAGGTCTGCTTTTTCAGTAGTCAATAGTGTCATGGGATGGGGGAACACTGAGTAATTTCTTAATGACATGATGAGCCCTAATATTTATGCAGTAATATGACAACTTCAGGAGTTGCTGCCAGTAAAATGAGACTGAGCCAACAGGGAAAGAAGAGGAAAGAAGCATAGATTTTGAGTCAGTCTACTAACTTTTTGTTAATTTTCCTGCCAATTCGTACTTCCTGTGAGACACAGTGTGGGTAGTACTAACATTTGGCATAAGCTGTAGCTTCTCTTTTGGGCAGGCAACAGAAAGCTCTTTTCCTTTCGGAGAAGTACTTGTTATGTCTGATGCTGTAGGAGGGAGACTGAATGGCAGAAAAAATCAATTCCTCCATGATTATGTTGAGAGCAATCTGAAAAAGCATAAGTATAGAATGACTACAGTGATAAAATGTAAAGATTAACCTTTAACCACAAAGAGCTGTAATAATGATGAGTCTCTGTCCCACAACACTTTATGGTCAACAAGTATCAAACACAAGAGAAAGAAATAGATCAATGGCAAGGAGGTTGAATTGCAATTTGTGTTTATTCACAGCTGTGCAAGTCTCCTGGTTTGGTTTTTTTTCCCATAAAGTCCAAAACAGTGCATAAAGCCTGCACTAAGAACATGAGGGGATTTTATATAACAGGAATTAATGGACAGGCAATGTAAAGGATCATGTGTACAAAGTGACAAGCAAAAATACTGCTCAGTACGATTTTACATTTCTTGATTGTAAGACAACAGTGAAATGATTTGTTTCAAATTTCTTCTAGTATTTAGTAGATAGGATCCATTATTACCTCACATTTAATTCTCTCTGGAGCAGAAAAAACCCTGTACAATATGCTCAAAACACCACATAGTAGATCATGAGATTCAGTCCAAGGCCTGGATGTAAACAACCTGGAATTTTGGGATGCTTCAACCTTAATTCCAGCTTACTGAATGAAATCACATGAACCTGAAATCCTAACTTTAAGAAATATTGGATCCAAAATTGGTCCCAGATCCAATAAAAGATTCACATAACTAAAGCCAAAATGCAGATCTTGTCTTTCAGTTTCCCAAATCTCTACAGTTGTTCCTCAAATCTCATCCAGAGCTGTCCCTCTGTCTTCATAGAGCAGAGTTCATCCCTAAATCTGTTTAAGATACAGAAATGAGGACTGCCTGTCCCTGCTCACAGTGAGGGGGACAATCCTCTGGGACAATCTTAGAGCACATTTTACAAAACTAGATCTCTTTCAGGATTGGAGGGCTGTGCCCAGGTATTTTCTGAAATAATGGCAGGAACTATTAAATAATTCCTGAATTATTTTGAATTGTTGAATTATTACATTATTATATAAATTATTAAATACATCTGTTACATGATGCTTACCTCTGCTCCAGTGAAATGCACCCAGAAGACAATACAGCACTCAAGAGGGGAAGTTCTGTGACCAAGAGACAGGAATGTCCACCTCTAAGGGAACAGTCCTTCTTCCAGTCACAAAGCACTTCTATATTTTACATTTAGCAGCTTTGGACAAAATGGTATAAACCTATAAAGGAATCACACTCTATAGTTTTTGCTTTTACACATCTGCAGAAACTACAGAGAATTTTTTCACTCTCCAGTATCACACACCTACTTTTAAATCAGGGCTAGAAAGAAGTAATTCCGAAGAAGGGTGACAAGTGCAAGTTCAGAAGTGGTTTCTGCTCACATTTTAACTTAGCAACAATGCACATTAAATAGGCAACAAAATCCTATCATTTGGAAAAAAATATCTAATATAGTCAGTAAAAAGTACAGATTTCTGTCCTAAGTACAGACTATATGAACAAAAGCTATCACTCCTCTCAGACTTAGTCATACATCTACTCATATAACTCAGTGTACATTGGTCTGACTCCGTTCATTTTGCTGAGAGTAGTCCAGAAAGAAATTAAGTCCTGACTAGTTCTTTCCTGGGAAATATAGGTTAGGGGTGTGAACAGGCTCAAAACTGAGAGGAAAATCCACGACTATCTTTTAAATATTCTGGTAAAGACTGCAGGTCTACTTCAAGAGAAGACTAAGTTACTGGAAGCAATTGTTAAGGAAACGTCCCTTTGTATTGTCCCTGTTCTCCTGCCTTATACTTCCATTGTTAGCTGCTGCTGTTGGAAATGGGCTACAGGGGAACTTTGGGTGGTCATTGTGCTTCTCTCTCCAGCATGTCTTCTTACTTTCTGTCTTCTTATCAGTCCTATGATCCTCTCAATTCCTTAAGGACAAAGAGCACCCTACATGCTCCCAGTTCCCCTCTGTGATAAGAAAGTTAATTAGTTCCTAAACCATTTTGAAGGCCAAAGCAGTTGCACTGCTAGTCCTGGGTTGTCAGAAGTACAGATGACCAGCTGCCAGGATTTGTGCTTCCTCCAAGCACATTTTGGGGTTTGCTAGTTTGTGTCTCTTCTTTAGTAGTTACTTGGAATTCATAAGACTTTCCAGCAGTTGAGACATCACTTACCTACTTCACACATGTAAAAGCACTCACTCCTCAGTCTGTGCTAGTCACTACAAAATTCAGCAGTGGATTTACCATTTAGAACAAAAAAAAAAAAAAAGTTTTCTAGTCATCAAAATAAAGTTTGTCTATTCAGACAGCCCTAAAACCTTAATCACATCCCAGCTAGACAGAATGAAAGGTAAAAATAAAAACTGAAATCCTGGAGGAGAAGTCAGGATTTCAGAATGCCCTATGGGTGGCTCCCACTGCCAGAGGGAGAGGACAAACTCCAGAAATTAGCAACATGTGCCAAGAACACTAAGCAAGTAACATTTTGTTTAAAACTGAGAGCTGAAGTTGGCAAAAGGACTGCAGCTGCTGTAAATGTCACTTATGCATGAAAGACAGAGGTAGCCACTTAAGCTATTAGTATTCAAAACATTTAAGGATTTATAGATCAGATGTGGCTTAAAGAGGAGATGCAGCCTGGCAGTGAAGATCATGCAGTCCAGGTAGCATGTACTTCTGCTTGGGAAATTCCCTTTCCTAAGCAGGCAGCTATGCCCTGCCCCAGCTGTAACCTCCAAACAGATTTCAGGTGCAACACATGCTGCAAGGCTCAGGTTAAGAAAGAAGATGATGACTCTAATGAAACCCAAAATAAATTGTCACCAGCAATAATAAATATTCATCAAAGGCATTTGAGTCATCTTTGCTTGTGTGTGCATCCAGAAAATGATAGAGACGTAACAAAACTTGAGGAGCAAACACCAATTGTCCCTAATTCAGACAAGCTGAAACATCATATACAGTTTCTTCTACTTACTTTTTCCCTTCCATAATCATTTTTTGACATTTGTCTGAGCCAGGATACCTGGGAGCCAACTCCCATTTGTGTCCCAATACACTGCAGCTATTGGATAACTTCTTCAGCTGCATCAGAGGAGAATCAGATATATCCTACACCTTCCACCCCCAAAGTCCCATGCACGAGCAGAGATGGAGGGCTGGTGTCTGCCTGTGGGAGAATGATTTCCAGACACTGGCCTACTGAGAATGTAGAGAAGGAAGGTGCAGAAGTACATAACTGTGGTGCCTGATAGTCTGTGCATGACTGAAGTCTACTAGCAATGTAAACCTTTCTCTTGCCTTATCCAGGAGATGTTGCTTCTGAAGATTAGCTGCCTCATCCTCTTAATGGACTTGACTCCCTCCATCCCCTAGAGAAACACCTTCTTGTTGCAGATCTATAGGTCAAATTCCATTTACAAATCCCACAAGAATTCTTCAGACTCAGAGTTCACTCCTCCCTCTCATCACGCTGATGCACCTAGTGCTAGAGCACTAGATCTGGCCAAAGATGGATCAACAGATGGCTAATTTAGATAGGCTGCACTGCGACATTTATAGCCCAGTTTCTTCCTATTGTGTTCATTTATTTGACTGAAAGCTGGATTAATACTGAGGTACATAAATGTGATAAACAAGAATTGATAAACCTTTCCTGAGGGATTGGGTCTAGTGTAGCTCAGTCTGACACGTGCCTGTTCCTGTCTTTGTGGCAGGGTAGCTGGACTCCAGGCACCAACATGACTGAACGCTTTGATTGCCACTACTGCAAAGAGTCTCTGTTTGGTAAGAAGTACATCCTGAAGGAGGACAGCCCCTACTGTGTGAAATGTTATGAAAATCTTTATTTCAACACCTGTGAGGAATGCAAAAAACCTATTGGTGCTGACTGCAAGGTATGTTGGATTTGTGTCTTGTTACAGAAATCTTGACAGAGCAGCTTGGATACACAGCTCTGAGATCTGAAGGATCCAGCCTAACAGCTACACAAAAGGGTTTCTTTTGATGGGAGAGCATGTTTTCTGGACCTCTGTATCTGTTTTGTATTGTTTCACTTGGCAAACCCTTCTTTACCCAGCATGGTAATAGAAATGCACTCCTGTAAAGCACAGAATGATCCGATACTCTGATGTAAGAAATTCTCTTTAATTCATTGGGTGAGCCTTTCCTCAGGGCCAGCTGGGATCTAAAAGGGTGACAGGAGCCTACTTTTGGGTCAGAGGGAGCTAAGCCACTGTTGGCTTTGCAGTGACCACACTTCTGTGGTCATCAAGAGACACACACTCAAGCAAAGGTGCTAACTTGGAGGTCACAAATATCCAGCTAATGCTGACTCAAGCAATAAATCAGATAGAAAAATTAGCCATTTAAATACAGAATGATGATAGTAGAGGCTAATAAAAAATGGGATGGACAGAGCAGAGGCCTTGCTTGCTTGAGTTATGCACTGCTACAACACATGGAAATACCTGCCTGGTACAGATTAGTTGTGACCACCTGTATTTCTTTTAAATTAATTAAAACAGCTGGAGTTCATGCCAGTTTCAACCTGCCTGAATGAGGACAGAGGAGCCATCCAGTGAATGTCTGTTATACAGTTACCAACAGACTTCATCTGATGTGCATCTTCCTTGCATAAAATTGGCCTGTTTGAAGTTGGGCAAGATTTTCACTGACAGAATGAGATTGCAGTAGAACTGCAATATGTATTGTATGGTCATAGGATTCTTTACTGACCCAAGGAGATCTGATTTTTGATTTCCCACTGCTGATCCATACCTCTACAAAGATAAACTAATTCCCATTAGTGATACTACCACCCAATCACTAGTTCAGAGATATAAAAATATATGCTTACTCAGATTGGAAAAAATAAATGTCTCATACCTTCCAAATTGATCTACAACACCCTATTGGCAAATCAGTAGGAAAGTCCCTTTCAGAAGCCTTAAAAAGGTAAAAATTTTTCGCCACCAAGACAGGGAACTGGCAATAATCTGTAAGAAGGTATAAAATTGCCAGCTTTCCTACAGCTCATAAATATTCAGGTTAGAGATGAGATACAGCTGGCCTGGCCTGACCTGAAAAAGCAAAATATTCCTGCCCTGTTCCAGAATGTGCTTTTGTTTTAAGGTCTCTTTCTAATCCCCTGAGAAGATATTTCCATGTGTTGATAGTCAAGAATTTTAAAACTTGGATCAGCTTCAACAAATCTTGGTCAAAGTATTCAGGAATTAATCAGGCTGAACTTTTCAACCCAGATTTATATATTTAGGGAGTGTGGGTGTTATCCGATATACCGCTTTTCTTTACTTTTAAGTGGAGCACACTCTAATAACAGATAGAAAAAAAAAAAGCCTCAACTGTCTGCAATCTAAGAATATTTTATCTATGTAAAAACCAGAACTATATGTGGAAAACATAACTAAGCAATATTAAATAAAGATTTCTTAAAGAGCTATAAAATATGCCAGAAACAAACATGTCCTTTTTTTGTTTCTGTGACTGCTGTTTGTGCCTGTCCATACTGTATACTGCAGCTTTTGAAGCTGTTGAGCAATTTTAGCAATTTCTGATAGATGGATAAAAGTTGAAACTTAAATTCCTGCAATTTTTTTCTGAAAAAAAACCATATGCTTGGGCAGAAAAAGAGATCCTATGAATGTTCTCACTGAGAAGAAAACTAGAGTAGTTTTTAATGACAGTAATAGACATTAGAGAACACATTTGAGAGAGCCCTTACAAGTGCCTCGGCCACAAGAAAAGTTTCAGATGAAGTGTGTGCACTGTGACTGAGCATAATTCAGCCATGAAACAGTCACAAAAAAACCAGGCTTATCCTCATTAAACTGTACGAATATGTAGGTATATAAATACATAAGAAATACGCATACACACATGTATATAAATGCATTTTTACATAAATCTTTTTACACATAGCATCTACTTTTTCACCTGAAAGAAGATAAATTGTACTATGTTTGGGAATGAAAGCAGTGTGTTTACTGCATGTACAAAATGGACTCAAATTTGTTTGTATGCCCAACATAACCTAAAACTCTAAAATTTGAAATTAAAAACATAATGGAGTGACAGTGTCATGAGAAAAGGTCACATCCAGGCCTCTGCATCTGGCAGCAGTGTCCACACTTCCATCCACATTACAAAGTGGAAAGTCCCACAAAGTTCTCACATCAGATTTTCCTTCACAAGTCCCTTCTTGGCCACCATTATTTCTCTACACTAAGAAAAGCTGCACTGAGAACCAGATGCTCTTAATTTCCTTCTTTCCCACTCTCCCAATTACAATTAAACCCCTTATAACTGACATGATTACACCAAAGTGAAATCACAGGTGCTGAGGACACTTGTAATACTCAATTTCTGAGAGCACTGGACTCTGAGAGGATGAAATTGATACTGGATTTTCACATTGTATATTAGCTATAGCACAAGACAACAATGCTGTAGGGAGACTTACCTTGAATTCAAGTCAGGGGAGAATTTTCTTCACTAGTTTAAGGTAGTTTATAGGTAACTGCAAACTTAACTAAGTAATAACTAATTTGTTCTTTATTTTAAAAGAACAAGTCTTTGCCACCAGAAAATCCCAGAATGACAACATAAGTCTGAATGACACTTTGAGCATAGGCCATTTCATTAACTGTAAACACTTCCAGCTGATGCTTACAAAACTTTCACAGACAAATGAAAAGCTTCATATCCTGAGTGGTTGGAGGCACCAGCAGGCCATATGAAAACACAATGCCATTTCTCTCACACCTATTATACATTATCCATATGCTAACAAGTTTGGGAGAAATTTACTTTTCTAGAAAAAAAGTCGTTTTATTGGCTATGTCCCTGGTGAGTGCTCACCACACCTACAGTTTCAGGCTTATTTCTGGAAATCCGTACATCTTGCACCCATTTGCTTAACTGCTGAAGGGTTACTTTTTGTTGACTTTGGCTTTTTTAATACTTTCCTTGCAGATCCTACAGTATAGAAACCATTGCAAACACAGGAAATACCTACAGTAATCCTGTGTTTAATGCAGTCCACAAGCTGGCCTTGGCAAGCAGAAGGGGGTGAAAACTCTCTCTGTGAAATGTGCAAATTAAATTATGAGTGGATTGTGAGATACAGCTACTGTGTCAGCACGCAGGCCAAAAATGGCTCAAAAGGGTCATTCTCATGCATCAACTAAACAAAAAAATAAAACTTCCAGTAATGATGATCAGGAAAGGGAAAAACAAATTATTTTTCTCAATTTGAATATTTAAACCCTATCCCAACATGCAACACTTTTTCAGCTCATTATTGAATCTCAGGCTACTTGTTGTAAAAGAGGTGGGTACCTTAATATTTTTTCATACATGTAAGGGGCTGAGTACAGCACAATATTGCTTGTTTTTACCTTTTCTCAACATACTTTTACAGGTATGTGCCAGTCTAACATACTTAAGTGTTTTGCTACAGGGTATATATAGCTAAAATCTGCACAGCATTTAGTTGAGGTAGCCCATTTTCTCCATTCAACCTTCTGAAAAGACCATTGTGTCAAAAAAGCCATGAACAACATATACAGTTACTGTTCTGGAAATAAGCTCTCTAATCTCCTTCTTCCTACTGGGTCCCTGTTGAAACCCAGAGAAGCTGAAACCCTGCTGTTCAAGAGAAATGGCACTGCGTAATGGCTTCAGTTTGCTTAGACTTAAAAAGCCTGAGGAGAAGACAATATAAATGTAGGGTATGAGGAGATTAACCCAGTTAACTGGTAACCCTAGTCTAAGGGGGTCTTCTGGGGTTTTTTTTAAAAACCACACTTGTCTAAGTCACATGCAGTCCCACCCTAGAGCCCAAATAAACCATGCTGGAGCAAAACTATGCAGAGCTGTGGAGAAGCTGTAAAACTTAATCTTGCCAATGTTAACAGTTATCTTGTCAAAGTTTTCTTTGTGGGTGTCATAATGAAAGTAAGTGAAAATACAACAGGAATTAGTTGTACATCACTTGTACCTCCTGCTGGAACAGATTTATTTGGGTTGCAATCAGCTAACATAAACTAAAATTCACACGCCTAGACTAAATCTGATGTTCTTTCAGCTTAACAGAGGAGCAGCCTGACATTCAAAAAGCTTTAAGTCAGTTTTTGCATATGCCTTTCCAGTGTAGAATTTGCTCCAGATCAATACATCCACAACTTATGGACAAGCCAAAGGCCCCAGTAATATATAAAACATGCTGAAATAGACCAGACCTTCTTTTCAGTGACTTAAGATGCATAAATGGTTTCATCAGTACCTTGGACTTCCTTGCTTTCAAATGTGACAGAGTCAGAGGGAGAAAGCAATACCCATTTCATCAGTCTAATATTCTACTGTCAAAGCCAGACATCTTAGACCCCCTCTATATTCAATGACAATAGTTGTTATAGTAATCCAGAGTAGCTAAAGATTATTCAATCCACATTTTATCTTGGGTACTTTTTGTTGTAGTTTTGCTTCATGACTTCATCATGATGAAATAACTGCTACTGTCACCTACCCAGCTACTGCCCATAAAATCTTGCCATCATAACTGACTCAGGGATCAAATCCTTCATCATTGACACCTACTCTTTGTCTTCATTACTCCTCTCCTACAAGGCATGCAACTTCTTCAGGGTATCATTTCATTGATAAAATAAGCATACATCACCACACGATGTTAAAAAAATAGCTTGCTGAAAATTGCAAAAACAGGAAATGGCAGGTAGTGAGGAAAAATAATTGAAATACATGTTACAAGAGAAAGAAGATCAGATCTGTTGTTCTATCTTCTAAAAGTCAAATTTCAGATATTTTGGAAAGCACTGTATATTGTATTTTTCTGTTGAAAATACAATATGAGACCAGATTTAGGCTATTTGACTTCTCCCAAAGAGAAGAAAAAAAAATGTAAATAACTTCCAAAGAAGATTGGTTTACATTTGCTATTAGAAAAGATTAAAATATTAGTCAGAAATTTGTGTTGTTTCAAAAGAATTTATCTGAAATGAGTAGATGAGCTGAATAAACAACTGTCTGAAAGCTGTGAAGTAGAAGTCTTAGATATTCTACCACAAGGTGCAGTCTCAGAGATGAAACACATTGGGTATCAATTGTTACTCACAATGATTCAAAAAAATTAGGTGAGTAGCACAGATGTCCAAACAGAAATGTTTAATTGCATAGTCAAATTTTGACAGACATTACTAAAGTTTAACAAGCTACAGCATATCAGCTGAGCTAGATTAAACAATTTCAGTGTTTCCAGCTAGCTGTTTATGAGAACAAGGCTCCCAAAGACACAATGTTATTTTAGGTTAACCTAAATCTGTGGTATCTTGCTCTAGCATAAGATTGCACATTTGGAGTTACCTGTGACTGTACTGGCTGACGTACAGTTTATGCCAGATTAGGTATGAACCTTTTATGATGTTTCACACAACTGCAAAATTGGAATTCACTGTTCTACCACTTGCGTTTTTCCTTCAGTTAACTTGATTCATTTAGTGCCTGCAATAAATACACAGTAGATCTTGAGCTAGAACCTGAGAACTTATTTCAGCTGAATTTTTATACTCACTATTCATGACAATTCCAGCCTTTCACACTCCCAACCCAGACCAGAGCCTCTACGTTTTGGGGCTTGTAATCATCCAAGCTCTATTTTGTTTGGAGTCCAAAGGCACTATTAAAGTGTTACATGAACAGGCCACCTTAATTTAAATTTTAAAAAGCACAATCCACTGTTTTAGGTCACAATTTTGAGAAGGACTATTTCTTTTAAATAATAAAAGGAACCACTGTGAAGAGTATTTTAAATACCAACATGCCCACACTAAACCCTTGACCAGTACTCTAGATCACTGGATGCAGGTACAATGTGGACTTGTATCTTTCAGTACAATCCACATCTGAAATATAGGTAAACCAAAACACAAGGGTCAGTAAAAATTTGTTGTAGTGAAAGAAAACCCAAAAGAGATCAGGCTCCTTCCACTCCTGGTGTAAATCTGTCAAAAATACCAGAATGCAATTGGAAAAAATATTTCTGTTCTGGAGTAAATATCTATGAAATGAACTAGAAATCAGCAATAGATAAGGCAAATAGGGGAAGTCTATCATAGCTATCACGTTAACAAGTTTTAATCCAACTCAAAAGTGGGGCTTTATTCTCAAAGGAAATACCTAAGTGAAATTAGCTGCTCTTCTGTCACATACAAAAAGGTTCACCTTGAACTGAAAAACGGCTGATAGTTGTCATGAGCTGCTCTTGGTTATCGCAGCAAAATAAGTTCGCCTTTGTCAGAACATTTTGTTTTCTTCAAAGTAGCCCCAACTCCTGGCTGAAGTTCAGATTTGGATGTGTTTGCATTCTCAAAGCTTCCAGTTGTGCAAACTATTCATTCCATTTACTCTGTGGTATTGGATTTCTACAGGATCTGTCTTATAAGGACCGCCACTGGCACGAAACCTGCTTCCACTGTTTCCAGTGCAAGAATTCCTTGGTGGACAAACCTTTTGCTGCAAAAGAGGAACATCTACTTTGTACTGACTGCTACTCCAATGAATACTCTTCCAAATGTAATGAGTGTAAGAAGACTATTATGCCAGGTTAGGATGCTCACTTTTTGGACTAGATATAAAGCCCAAACTCAGCAATATTTGTGAGAAATGTTTCTACCTGCTGAACTACATAAAAAAACTGGTGATGGTGCATTCTATGCCATTTCCACGACCAGAACATGTAATGTTCATAATGGCTTATGGGAGAACTTCCATTCACATGAAAATTTTATCTAATTACTCAAAATTTAGCTTCTATCAGACATATGAAAAATTGATCAAAGTGCCTCTGAGGTCTTTCTTGAGTACAAAGATATGAAGGAACAGGAAAGAGTTTTGTTTTTTTTTTTTCCAACAAGAAACATGAGGTTATAGTAATAGATTGCTAAAACCTGATCTGCTCACAACAATACTATAGCATTCTGTGATGATTTGAGGGCTTTAAAGTTGAAGTGCTATCAGTGCAGAAATAAAAAATTAAAAGGCAATTTGAAGAATCCTCATACACACTCCATAATGCTTACTCGTTACTTTGTCAGTTGGTTCTGACATTGGTCGTCTCAGACAAAAAGAAGAAACCACAACATTTTGCTCCTCGGTGTAAAAATTAAGGCTTGATGATGAAATAGAACAACAATATTTAAAAGCAGACGACCCTATCTATTCCGAGTTTAAATACCTCCTATTATTCCATGTGCACCCATTTTGCTGACACAGAAATAAAAGCTGACATGCTTGGGAATAGCCAGTGGTAGTTTTAAAGCTGGAACTACATGACTCAGGAAGTCCATTCTCATCCCAGAAAGCTAGTTGTATCCTGGGCTGCATCCAAAGCACCGTGGGCAGCAGGTCAACGGAAGTGATTCTGTCCCTTAACTTTGCTGTTGAGAGATCCCACCTGGAGTGCTGCACCCAGCTCTGGGAACCCCAACATAAGAACATGGAACTGTTGGAGGAGGTCCAGAGGAGGACCACGAAGAGGACTGAAACACTTTGCTTATAAAGACAAGCTGAGAGAGCTGGGATTGTTCAGCCTGAAGAAGGCTCTGGGGAAACCTGTTTGCAGCCTTTCAGTACCTGAAAGGGGAATTGTAACAAAGATGGTGACAGACTTTTCAGCAGGGCCTGTTGCAATAGAACAAAGTGTAACTTTTTTTAAAGTAAAAGAGGGTTGATTTAGATTAGTATAAGGAATACGTTTTCTACAATGAAGGGGTAAGGTCAAACACTGAAACAGGTTGCCCAGAGATGTGGTGGATTCCCCATGCCTGGAAAAATTCAAGGTCAGTTTGGATGGGATTCTGAGCAACCTGATCAAGTTGATGTCCCTGCTTACTGCAAAGGCCTTGGACTAGATGATCTTTAAAGGTTTCTTTCAACCAAAACTCTTCTATGAATCTGTGATTCTATAATGTTATGTGTATATATTTTTAGTACTGCTCATCAGATTCATTGCCATTATCAGTGATTTACTGAATGGATCTCTTTTTGTCTATTATGCCAGCTATATATTGATATGTAGTAATGGAGGCTGGATTCAGTGACACAGAATCCCTGCTTCTCTTATAACCCAGACAGAAGAGAAGAAATTAATTTTTGTAAGCTTTGCAACTACCCACTGGTCTCTAGCTGCTTACCCAAGATAGCTGAGATGTCACAACACTGGAAGAGCAGTACACTCACCACATTTTTCCTACTTACACAGCACACTGTGGTGGTACAGGAGCTACAGCAGAGGAGTATGGTCACCAGTGAAAGGATAATTTATTTTGAAAGAACCAGCAAGTGATTGGATATCCCTTGTGGAGACTGTTAGTGCTAAACTTGCCCTTTGCTTTGAGCCCCCAAATGTAAAATGTAGATCACAGAATCACACAGAATCACAAGGTTGGAAGAGACCTTCAAGATCATCGAGCCCAACCCATGCCCTAACACCTCAACTCAACCATGGCATCAAGGGCTACATCCAGTCTTTTTTTAAACACATACAGGGATGGTGACTCCACCACATCCCAGGGTAGACAATTCCAGAACTTTATCACTCTTTTTGTAAAAAACTTTTTTCTAATATCCAACCTATATTTCCCTTGGTGCAGCTTAAGATTGTGTCCTCTTGTTCTGTCAGTTGCTGCCTGGTGAAAGAGACCAACCCCCACCTGACTACAGCCACCTTTCAGAAGTTGTAGAGAGTGATAAGGTCACCCCTGAGTCTCCTTTTCTCCAGGTTAAACATCCCCCAGCTCCCTCAGTCATTCCTCACAGGGTTTGTGTTCCAAGCCCCTCACCAGCCTCGTTGCCTCCTCTGGACACGCTCAAGCATCTCAACGTCCTTCCCAAACTGAGGGGCCAGAACTGGACACAGCACTCAAGGTGCAGCCTCACCAGTGCCGAGTTCAGGGGAAGGATGACCTCCCTGCTCCTGCTGGCCACACCATTCTTGATACAGGCCAGGATGCCATTGGCCTTCTTGGCCACCAGGGCACACTGCTGGCTCATGTTCAGCCGGCTGTTGAGCAGTACCCCCAGGTCCCTTTCCACCTGGGCACTGTCCAGCCACACCGTCCCCAGCCAATAATGTTGCAGGGGATTATTGTGGCCAAAATGCAGGGCTCAGCACTTGGACTTATTAAACTTCATCCTATTGGACTCTGCCCATCCATCCAACCATTCCAGGTCTCTCTGCAGAGCCCTCCTACCTTCCAACAGATCGACACATGCTCCCAGCTTGGTGTCATCTACACATTTGCAAATGAAAGACTCAATCCCTCATCCATGTCGTCAATAAAATTATTGAACAGAGCTGGTGCCAGCACAGACCCCTGAGGGACACCACTGGTGACTGGCCCCAGCTGGATGCAGCACCGTTCACCACCACTCTCTGGGCCTGGCCATCCAGCCAGTTCCTAACCCAGCAAAGAGTGCTCCTGTCCCAGCCGTGGAAGCTTTACCATGAGGTGCCCATTTAAGTGATTACAAGCTTGTTCTTTCAGTCCTTCTGCAAACCCAACTCACACTGACTTCAATCTAGCAACTAACAAAACAGGGCTCTCCCTGCTTTGAGTTTCAACACCATCCCAAAGAGAGTACAGCTGCAAATGTAAAAATAAAATTCTAGACTATTAAAAAAAATTATCCACATCTTCTTTTTCCAGAATATTATTCTTTGAATGACTGATTTATTTGCTCTTTGACATGATATAGGAAGTTACTGGCATAGAGAGGGCACAATTTTTAGAAGGTGTCTGTTAATAAAATGGAACAAAAATATTCAAGAATGTAAGCATCAGAAAGAAAGATAATTAACAGTTCACTTACTATTAATGCAAGTCAATTAAAGAAAAAAACAACAAACCACCAAATAAATCCTGAAGTATGCCTCTCAGCAGAATTTAATGAGATCATAAAACAAGAAAAATATGCAACTAGTAAACAAAGATGAATTAATGCATGAGAAGGGGAAAAATGGTAAAACTTCACCCTGCAGTAATAGGGGCAGAGAGAACTGGCATCAAAGGCATTAATGTGGTTCTTCATCATTAGCCAACTCGATCAGCTTGTTAGTCTTCCAAGTATTTGACTTCATGTTTGCTGTTACAGGCTCCAAGAGTGATGCAGAACCGTAGGAACAACATTTGTTTATTTACCCTTCTGGCCAGTCTCAAATATTCTGACTCAAACTGGTACACAGGAAATCATACCATGTGCAAATAAATTTATCTATATAATAGGGCATCTCCAATTTCCCGGAAGGACTCAGAGTCCATCTGCCATACAGTGGACTGAATCTGCAAAGAACACTATCTGAACCCTAAAGCTTTGTTCTAGAGAAGTGCATTTATTTTCTACCATACCACTTTTCTGCTTTCCAATAAAAGGATTGTTTAAATTACACATTTCAACCATATTTTCCATATTTTCAATTCAACTGAAAACAGAGAGAAAGCTTTTTTCTTACTGAAAGGTTCAAGAGGCAGAAAAATATTTAAGATATGTTCTGTTGAGCTGGAAACAACTGCAAACTTATAATACACCTCAATGAGAACAAGAAAAAGGCCCCTGAGCAGATATGAAATAATCCTTTGTCTCAGACAGAGACTGTATTTCATTGGGAGAGGGAGGCAAGGTGCTTGCCAGGAATTGCATGCCCTATCCTTGACAATGTTCAAGGCCAGGTTGGATCAGGCCCTGAGAACCTGGTCTAGTGAGAGATGTCCCTGTCCATGGCAGGGAGTTTAAAACTATATGATTTTTAAGGTGTCTTCCAGCCCAAATCATTCTATGAGTCTGTAATTAACCAGGTATCTTGCTGCTATTTGAAAAAGATACAAAACAGATGTGGAATGAATGAGGTCAGTCTTTAATGGAGAATGGCCTGACATCCACTCAGCACTAACAGCAGCTTATAGTGGTGTCTGTCCAATTCCCTTGAATCTTCCTGTGCATTGGAATTCATTATTTGCCTAATAATACCATAAAAAGCGGTTCTAGGCTGTAGCTATTTGCAATAAATGTTTCTCTTCTTTGCAGGAGAAGAGATCTCCAAAAACCTAAAAAGGTACCAAATGTCATGCAAAGCCGGTAGGAATATTAAGTAGCCTCTAGCTCACAGCTGCAATGCTTCTTTACTGACAGACAGCTGCCAGGCAAACAAGAGCTACAAACTGCATCTATCTCATCCAGAAGTTCACTTGATGCTCTGGTGTCATTACAGGTACTCGGAAGATGGAATACAAGGGCAACAGCTGGCACGAGACCTGCTTTATCTGCTGCCGCTGCCAGCAGCCTATTGGGACAAAGAGCTTCATCCCTAAGGACAATCAAAACTTTTGTGTACCCTGCTATGAAAAACAGTTTGCCATGCAATGCGTCCAGTGCAAGGAGGTAGTGCTCTTATTTTGCTTATGTGAAACCTAAGGGATTTAAGTCCATCTCATTTTATATCCAAGTAGGCAGAATATCTCATTTTTGTATGTGTAAAAAGATTAAGAATTAACTGGCTTTAAGAGATTATATTATTTCAGTTCCACTTACTTGTAAGAGAAAACTCCCTGACAAAGTCTGGAGAACCAGAAAGTAAATACTTTGTCTAAAATATGAAATAAACCAGTCTTTCCCAAAGAAAGTAACAGGGAAGTTGAAACACATCAGGTAATTCCTCCACCATGAAAAAAGGGACAGGTGAAGGAACAGTTATGAGTCAAACTCTAGTACATTCATACAAAAAGCAACATACAAAGTGTAGCTTGAAAAACAGAGTACAATTGAGAGTGAGATTTTGCAACACATGCAGAATAAAGTGCGTTTAGCATGGGGCTTCTTTTTATAAATAAAGAAATGGCAATAAAGCACTCTCATGATTTTCTCAAGGTCAACTCCAAGCAAAATTATAATCTTGCTGTTTGTAAGCTTTCCTGCCCTCCTCCCACCCACAAAAAAATCTCATCACCCTTCCTCTTTACCAAGTCAAAATACAAATGTGCCACTCTTAAGAAAACACTTTTTTGTCTTTTTTTTTTTTTTCCTAAAACAGGCGATCACCACAGGAGGTGTTACCTACCGGGAGCAGCCATGGCATAAGGAGTGCTTCGTGTGTACTGCATGCAAGAAGCAGTTGTCTGGACAGCGCTTTACCTCCAGGGATGAGTTTGCATACTGCTTGAGCTGCTTCTGCAACCTCTATGCCAAAAAGTGTGCTGGATGCACAAACCCAATCAGTGGTAGGTCTCTCATGACTGGTGCCTTTACATTTCGTGGTAGTTTTGTGTGTTGAGTTGCTACTAAAGGCAAAACTAAACAAAGTCTGACCTTGATGCCTTTTGAAGGCTGACTTAGAACAGAAACTAGACAGAGTTAAAGAATAAAGTAGGTATTTATTAGGAGGCCTCAATAGATCTTCTTTGGGCAGCACAAGAGCTCAGCCAGGGCTACACCCCAGGTGAACCTAAAATGGTCACAAAATGAACTACCGGTCACAGGGTCTCACACTTTTATAAGTTCTGGTTCATTAGCATATTGGAGCTAATTGTCCAATTACAGCTTCAGCCCATGAAGTCCCATCCTTCTTTTCTCTCTTCGGTCCACTGTTGTTTATGCACTTGGGCCTGAGATATGGATCAGTTGTCCTTGGCCCCAAGCTAGAAAAAGATTTGTTCTGTCTACCTACTCTGTGAAGAGAGCTTACTATCTCCTAATATGAAGCTCAGACTCACACACTAAAGCAGCACAGAACCTGAAGAATATAAAAGCTAAAATTTGAGGTATCAACCTGGCACAAGAAATGCCCAACTAAATCTTTTCATGGAACTCCAGCTAGTAATTTTTGAAGTTACGCAAAAGACAATTACTACTAAGAGTTTTTTCCATTTTTTTTTTTCTTTCGTACAACTTCAATACACCCGATGATAACTGCCATAGCCTCAAACTCTGGAATGTTTTTTTACTAACCTTCTTCTTTTCCTGAGGCATTCTTCCTTCAGAGCTATGAATCAAGTCATGACGCATGACAGACTTCTTTTTTAATTATATAAATGCACCTCTACAAAACATAAATGAACATACTCAGGTGCCATAAAACATTCTGTAAAAAACTACCATAATTCTGTTCAGAGGCGGGTGCTTTGCTTTTCTTCTGCATTTTGCAGGGCCATCCCTCGGAAGTTCATTTCTGCCATTATCACTAGGGATAACAGCCTTGCTCATTAACTTTGCTGAAAGCAACAGAAGTATTTGAGGACGAAAATATTAGTCACTACAGAACCAGTGAAATTAGCACAGCAACAAACAGATTTGTCACAATGGCATTTTTCACTGCTGTATGTCAGATCTCCATGTCAGTCTGCGTGACCTGATGGCTTACCTGCTACTGTTTTCTTGTAACAGAATGATTTTGCTTTTCAAACAGGACTCGGAGGAACCAAGTACATCTCTTTTGAAGAACGGCAGTGGCATAATGATTGCTTTAACTGTAAGAAGTGCTCCCTTTCATTGGTGGGTCGTGGCTTCCTCACAGAAAGGGATGACATCCTTTGCCCTGAATGTGGAAAGGATATTTAAAGCTCAAACTAAGAGGTGAGGAAGAAGGGAGGAAAGCCGTGCTCACAATATATAGTCTGAAACACATGGATGTTCCAAGCTAGCTTTGCCACTCTGTGTCTCACTGTACTATTAACATTTCTTAACCTTTTTCTTTATACTCTCCTAGTCTGGAGGGAAAACAGCTTGAGAATCTCTAATAGCAATCTCAGTGTTTAAGATTTCTACCAATAACAAAAAGTAATGCAAAACCCATGATGTAAAACTATTTGGCTGTTTTTGACATAACATAGTATTTTTAAGATTTTTTTTTTCCTAAAAAACATTCCAGTTACAAGGAAGTGATACAGGTCAAGGATAACAATGGCCACACACAGTACATTCATTGGTGGATATTCAGGGTGAAGCCTTCTGCCCACTGAAATCAATGGCAAAGGCCATTCAATTCCAATAAGGCTGGTGTAACCCCAGTGTTCTTGAGCTATGTGACAAGTGTGTGCTGTCAAGTCAGTAGAAAGACTGCAAACGTAGAGTGTGTTTCAATGTACATGGATTTGTGACATGCCATAAAGAGATAATGATGAAACAGTGGAAGTGGGAGTGCTTCATGACAGGTACATATTTTATTGCATGTCTAGCTGATCATTGTGTGAAGTATAAGTTCTGATCAACAGTGTCAGTATTACAGTTAGTTGACATTACACTGCACATTGTATTTTTCAAAATAAAATTGTTTAAAACAAAACTGCGATTGTGGCTTAATTGTATTTACGTAATATTTACAAAAATGTTTTCACATTCTGAAGAAACACAATGCATACAAACACAACCCTTTTTACACCCAATTTTTGGGGGTGTGAAATTAAGACAATTCTCAGAAGGGCCTTGCTGTACAACAGAGTCTTTTACTAATTGAAGTCAGTGGGAAAACTACCAGCAAAAATGAACAAGTGAAAACAGACGCTGTACTGACTGCAGCTGATAAAAATGTGTTCATAGGCTCTAAACTCAAGCCCAAAATATTTTTCTTCTCAGCAAGTAAGGAGGTCAAGACAACTCAAAAGACATCCATCTATCTTTGCAAAAGTCAAAAGTTCAACTTCTATAGCAGAGCATGCTTTAATTTTGTTCTCTATTGGGATACATAATACTCTTCGTTGTAGCATAATTTCTGCTACGTTTGCCGCAGCAACTGTCAGCAACAGCATGCTGGCAGGACAGTAACATCAAAAGGAAATAATACAAAGGAAGATAAACCTTTTCCCAAAGCCAAGTGCAAGAAATATGGCCATGTTATGCAATGCACAGTCCCAGTACACCTTCCAGATGAAATTCATTTGTGTTCAGAAAAAGGAGGAAAGAAATGTCACACCTCCAACAGGAATCTTCAGATATGAAATTAAGATTTAGGAATATACTTACTCTGTGTGCTACTGGGTAGGGAAAGTTTGCTCCTAGTTTTTGCCACTACTCTTGAGTTTGTGTCTTGGTACCAATTGCAAAGTGCCCACAGGTCATTCCCCTCTCATTAATTCAACCATCTAAACAGACGTATCAGATCAGGTTGGGTTTATTGCACACCATTTGAAGAACTTGGCTGGCTGACATTTTTGAAGTGCACACTGTGCTAATCAGAACTCAGTGAATGACTTCTATCCCTTGGTGATTTCATTCTATGATGAAAGCTGTAGCAAATAGCTACAAAAATCCCCCTTTATCCACACCTCTGAAAGGAGGGCAAACACCTCACTCTCTCCTCAGGGGTCTGCCAATGCCCCAGCACACTGCAGCTCTGCTCTAGTACTTTGCTGAGAGAAGAAAGATTCCTTTGAGCTAAAGGGGTAGTGCCCCTGTACTTGGCACTGATGAGAGGCCACATCTTGAGTCATGTGCTCAGTTTTAGGACCCTCACTACAAGCAGGACAGAGGCGTTGGAGTGTGTCCAGAGAAGGGCAATGGAGCTGGTGAAGGGGCTGAAGCTGGGAGTTGCTTAGCCTGGAGAAACGAACGCTGAGGTGAGACCTTACTGCTCTCTACAACTGCCTCAAGGAGATCATAGCAAGGTGGGGCTTGGCCTCTTCTCTCAGGCAGCTTGTGATAAGACAAGGGGAAACAGCCTCTAATTGTGACAAGGGAAGTTCAGGCCACGTATGAGAAAAATTTTCTTGACTGGATGTGGTAAAGTAGTGGAACAGGCTCCCAGGCAATGGCGGAGTCACCCACCATCCCTGGAAGTGTTCAAAAAACACATAGACATGGTGCTTTGTGATACAACTTAGTGTGCACGTGAAACACAGTTGAAGGTTGGACTTGATGATCTTGGAAGTTTTTCCCAACCTTGATGATTCTAAGAAGGCAGTAGGAGCAGCACAGCTTGCACCTTGCCTCCCAAGTGCTACAACAGATAGCAAAATGGCCCCAGCTTTGGGGAAAGGTAGGTGAAACATGCAAGGCTGGAAAGCATCCCAGCCTGGAAACAGGACTGCTACCATGCAAGAGCAGCATGATGCTATTATTCCAGTGCAGTTCCACATATCCCTCCTTAACACATACCAACACACACATGCTCCTAGCAACTGGAACTACACAAAATACATCCTAGACTCTAGACCACTGACAAGAAGCCAGCCATAAAACAGAATTCCCATCAGACTGTTACACAAGTGCAAAAACCAGCACTTCATGTGATACTAACTGCTGCTACAGCTGCAAAGCAACTACTGACCCTTTTACCCTTAAAATGTTGATTATGTCAAGTCCACTGAAATATAACTGTATAAAATGAATAAGCTTAATTACATCACAAAAACAAGGCAGCACTGTTTAGTTTGCTTTTAATTTAATTTATTTAAATAGGATAAGGCTACTTAAAAGACAAGTCTTACATAAAAAATGTACATTATGTTAAATTTTGCTGTACTCAAGTACAAAAACTGCACAAGTGTTTAGTAAAAGGGAAAGAGCACACCATTTCAAAACACACATTCTTACCATTTTACAGCATTCGAGAAGTGCTTTTTACATCCTAACAGTGAATGGAGAACTTCTGTAAAGAACTAAGCTACAGTTTTTGGTTTCAATATAAACCAATGTTACAAATGTAAACAAGCTTTCAGATCACTACCAAACTTCTTTTACTTGGTTAACTAAGTGGATTCAGAAATTGATTCTTTGTTTTTCCAAGTCAGGGAGCATTCTTATTATTTTTATTTACCATCCGTATCTAAAACTGATCTAAACTGGCTTCACCCTGAGCCAATGAGTTTTAATAAAAATGTTTCCATCAACTTAATTGGATTTTTGCCCTGTGAGGCACTACCCATAATCCAGATGAAACACCAAATTTCACAGAAAACCAAAATCCATCTTAAATTATCAAAGGAAAGGAAAACAGGTTTGTGGGGTTTTTTCTAGAGTGCCGTTACATGTGTTAATGCTCTCAAGGTACTTCTGTCTTGCTATCCACATCCCCTCTTCAACTGCCTGTAGGCTGAGAAAGCACTGGTCTGCATTCCATTGGTTTTCCCCATATTTTATACAAAAGCATGATTGTAACCAGGAAAACAATCAAATTTTCTGCATTGGCACATTTTTTACATTTATGCATGTAAAAAATATGCCTGTGTACTTAAGAGAACATGGCACTAATCCATTCACTACTTCCTCTCGAAGTTTCATATCAAACAGTCTAGTCACATACTTCCATCTGTGCATTCCTTGTTTCATATATCAAGAGAAACTTCAATTTGAAGTAATGCTGTTAAAATAGTTCATCTCTTATTACCAACCTTACTTGCACAGCAAATTCTACACTCCTGTGCAACAAAAAGGAAAAAAAAAATCTGTAGACTATCTTATTAGCAGAATGGTCAGTTTTCTCACCTAAATTAATTACCTTTTTAAAGCCAAGAAGGCTCTAGGGATCACTCTAAATTTCAATAGCTATTTTAACTATTTAATCAGATGTGGAATAAAACTGAATCTTAGTGAAACAATGTGTGAATCACAGTGACATGGAGGAGATGAACTATAATAATCTTGAAAACTAAGAGTGGAGGTTTAGTTTAGTGTAATATCACCACCTTTTAAAGAAGTAATTAACTACTTGGTGTACAAGAGTGGATACTTTTAAGGTGATTGGTGATAGTGACTCCAGCTTTACAACAGGGAGTTGTTAAACTTCTTAAAACTTCACAGCAATCTGAATCTCAGTAAGTCTGTAAATTTTAAAATAATTTTATTTAAACTGTTTAAATATGACCTATCTATTTGAAAATATGGAAGTAACACTTATGTTTTGAGCACCATTAGCTACTTCATGGCCATGTAACATGCTGGATTTTCTTCTTTGCTTCTGAAGGCTTTAGGTCATTCTGGAATACAAGAAAATATATAATTATTCTTAGAGATACTGTGCAAACAGGAGTCGGTCATTAATCTGGCATATTTCAATCTAGTACTATTCAGTATTCAGCTACAGACTACTACAACAGCTTTCTATTGCCATCTTGTGGAGAAAGCTAAATATCACAGAATTTTTCTGGTGAAGATAAAAATAGAGCCAATGAATTTAACTACCTGCAAATCATACATGTATTTTGGCTTTCAGCAACCTACAATTAAATATTCTTAAATATTCAAAAATTTCTTTCAGTTATGCATCTTAGAAACAGGTACATATTGGAGTTTCCAAACATACTTCTGAAGTTATTTCAGGTTGTCTTATTAAAATACTTGTTTAAATGGAATTGTATAAGGAAAAATCCCCGAATACATAACTAGGAAACCAACTTACTTTTGTCAATAGTAAAAAACATTAAAAAAAGAAAATGAAAATTTGGTCTTCCTTTGTAATGACCTGGATAAAAGGAGAAATAATTGCCAAAGCCTCAGATGAGCTCATCTTTCAAGTCCCCCTGCCCAAATAAACCTGTAAAAATCAAGAAAGCCCAAAGCAAAGCAATGGCAGATGAAGTGGTAAAATGATTTGCTTTTGTCATCTAAAATAATAATTTAAAAAATTCTGAGAAATTAGAGCTTTAATAGTTCATATAAGCAGAGTAAAAACAAGTATATGAGTTTTCAAGAAGATACTGCAACACGACGGTTCAGGAAGCACAATCTAGAGATCACTCTTCTCTTTAAAAGACTTTCAGTGCACAGGAATCCTGTGGACTGCAACCATTGAAAGGTTTAAGGGAATTAGACCCAAATAGGGATAGTTCTGTGCTATTCATTACATTTTTCTTGAAAGTCAAGAATAGTCACTTGCTTGGAGACACAACTTTCTTTATGGTCATTACACTAAAAATAGATCAGGCTTTACAGACATCTGCCAAGTACCATTACTGATTCTTTCTGACAGCATCACTTTCTATTCAATAGCGCATTCTTTAATTTCAGATGGTAGAGTAACATCCATAGAACACAAAAGCCTAACTTCACATGTCTAACCTCCATCAACCAAGGCATGACTGAACTTACAGGTATTAACTGGAACAACCTAAACTGTGGCTAAGGTAGAAAGTCAAAAGTCAGAGGTTGCAGCTTCTGAATGTCAGTCATACAGCGGCGCTTAAAAATGTCATCATTGTCTACAGGGCATTTAAATTAAATACAAAGAAGCTGTGAGGTGTAAACCAAACAAGTTTCAAAAGCTCTGTAGCTTCAGATCTGACCAATACTTGGAAGAATTCTAAATACTGACAGAATTTAGTAAGTTCCTACTGGTAGTAGGAAACACACCTCTCAAGCATAAATTCCATTCAGAGCCTCAGCCATGATTCTTTTAAAAGCTGCTAAAGCTGTCTTTCACAACAGCCATGTGTTTTGGTACTCATGTTTAACAGAAGTCTGATGGAATGTACCTATCCACACAGCAGAATATTACCTGCATTCTTTCATTAAAAGATTTTTTAAAAAATACATTAGTATTTTTATATATTATAATTAATATGAATGTTTTATTGCATCTCATGAGGCAATATTGAGAAAACAAAGTTCAGTGTCATGTCTTAGGAAAATTCTAATCAACGTAACTGCACACTGTATATCTAAAGCTCCCCCTGCAGTTCAAATGAGAACAGATATTTCTATTTCTTCCTTTGAAGCCCAGATTTATTCCAGGTATACCTGTATTCCAGTAGAAATGTGAAAACTCCTTCATTTGTATCATGAAGGAATACAACACAAGTGTTAAGACCTCTGTCGATATTGTGGCATTTGCCAATTGCTCCTTGCTCATTGACAAGCCCTGTAATCACACCATTGTCAAAACCAACCTCTGTTCTTTGTCCCCATCTGGCAGCTACACTCAGCACCATTACCTACACAGAAGCTTCCTATTGACAAGTACAAATTTCTTTCATTCTGGTATTTCCCAAACTAGCTACACTTTTCTAAATATTCACTGTTTCTAAATACTCTACTATGACTCCAAAATAAAATCATCCTGAAAATTCTTGCAAGGCTCTAACTTAGGCTCCTGTAAATCTCAATTAAACAAAAAGAAAGCTGCAAAACAAGATACTGCACAAACATACCGGCAAATCAGATTCCTCTTTTGGAACAGACCTCTTTAACTTCACAACAGTAGTTCCTGCTATTGGAGACAACGGGTAAACCTTCAGACCAGTCAACACACTGCTGTCAGTCTTTGAAATATTGTTCTGCTGAGCCACATTATTCCTTATTCCCAGCTTAGCGTCCTCTGACAAACTGGAGGCTGACACGTATGTTGAGGCATTTGAAGGAACTGATAATCTCCTAACTGTGTTGGTGGTGCTCCCAGCTGGAGGAGGCTTCAGGCGATCGGCAGCTCCGTTCTCTGTCTTTTTCACCTTTATGCTTGTACTTGTTGAATTGCCATCAAATACAATTAATGGCCGTTTCCTTAAACCTTCCACTGTTGTAACACTGAAAATACAAATCATAAAATTGTTGAATTGCCATCAAATACAATTAATGGCCGTTTCCTTAAACCTTCCACTGTTGTAACACTGAAAATACAAATCATAAAATTCACAGAAACATAGGTTAGATGATCAAAAAATAGCATATCCGTAACATGAGTAGTGAAAATTAATTTTATCCTACCTGAAGAAAACATATATCCCAAAATATTAATATTAAACTCTGAGATGCTCCAAACTTAAATAAAAATAAATATACTTATATACACTTACATATACTTAAATAAAAATAAAAAGTAATAAAAGTCACTTCCAAAATATAAAGGCACAGGGGGCTGTTTGAGGACCAGTGCTCCTCAGCAAGAAGAGTTGTGTAAAGAACTGTCTAAGCAGACAATTATAGCTGTACAACAAAAGGCACTATGCTTCTACCACTGTAGCTATTCTAGAGTAACTACAGATATAATAAGTGTGAAGTATTTCAAAAGATGAGTATTTAAGGAAGGGTGTGCTGCCTTATCTGCAGGAACAGCATCCCATATTCTGATACTTCTAAATTTCCCTGTTCCCACTCTTATTAAAAATCATAATGTCAAGGTAAGTCCAAAAGATTGTTAGCTAAGGAATAAAAACACTAGGCAAAAAACCCACACCTTTTTAAAATAAGGTTTTTTTTAACAGGAACCCTAAGTGGATTTAATGGCATTTTTTAATAGTTTGTGCCTTTAAGCCTATGTGTAGTCAGAGCAGATCTGATTCATGGAAAGGAATACTATCAAGCTAATATCAAAACAGTATTATCAGAAAACATATTGACTGAGAAAAAAAATAAAGTACAAAGTTAATGTAACTCACATTATATGAATTCAGAGTTTTAAAATCCAATGCTCAAGAATGACAAAGTGTTTGGAAAGTGCAGATTTAACCCAAACCACCATTAAGAGATATAATATTTCTGTTTAAAAACTTCTGTTTTCAGTTTTGATAAAAAGCTCTTTTGTACCTATTTCAGCACACTAACAGTTTCCTACCCAAACACTAACCTCACGCTTCCATCCTGAAGTCCACAGATGTAAACAAACTGAGGTACTCTAACCTCTTATGCACATGGAAAAGAAACCAGACAAAAGACAGCTCGGTGTTTTAGCCACTGCCACTATTTTAAAAAACCTCCCAAAACCTAAAAAACTAAAAAAAACCCAAATCACTTGATAGAATTTGTTTAGCTCTTCAGAGTTAGAAACCTCAGTAAAGCTAAAAGAGACTCAAGACATCTACAAGCTGTAATACTGAAAAACATGTATTTTCATCCACCTTCCCTCAGGATTTGCTGCTGAACATACCAGAATACCACTCATGCATATCACATGTCAAAGTCTTGGGCAGGGGGAAGGTTAAGAGAATCAGTAAAACAAACTTTTGAAGAAGATTTTGCTTTCTGAGAAAATAAAGACAGAAAGATTTGTAAAACAAGGCAGATTTTTTTTTTTTTTCAGAAAGCAAACGTTAGTTTTGAAACAGACACACAAAATTGCTGCAGCACGTACCCCTCACTCTAGACAGGCCACCCCTATCCAGGAGAAAGCATAGTTAACTATGCTTTTAGTACTTTCCTTAAACACTGCAAATACAATTATTAATTAGCAATTATACAGTGAAACAAAAAATATTTCCTTTCTCCTCATTATAAAGTACCTTGAAATCTACCAGTAACTCATTATCAACACACTGGGGGATGGAGGAACAATACCAATTCTCTGGATCAATACAGACTGGGAGTGAAGGGATTAAGAGTAGCCCTGCTGAGAATGACTTGGGGATGCTGGTTGATGAGAGGCTGGACATGAGTCAGCAACATGTGCTTGCAGAAAACCAAAACACGTCCAAAGCAGCATGGCCATCAGGTCAAGGGAAGTGATTCTGCACCCCCTACTCTGCTCTGGTGAGACCTCACCTGGAGTGCTGCATCCAGATCTGGAGCTATCTGGAGGAAGAACAGCAGCTCCAGAGGAGGGTCATAAAAATGATCATAAGGAAAGGCTTGAGAGTGGAGGCTGCTCATCTTGGAGAAGAGAAGGCTCCAGGAAGACCTTACTGCAGCCTTTCAGTACTTAAAGGGGATGTATAAGAAAGACAGTTCTGTGAAAAGAAGCACTATAAGCTAGATAGCATTAATAACATTCAGATGACAAAAGAAAAAGAAACTATCTTCCCCTTTTTTCTATTTTTGCAGTAGTAGAATCTAACACTTCTGACACAGGCAAGCCAACACGGTATTCTCTGTAAACTGCAACAATATCCAAAAGCTATACAAGCTTCACTCAGCAGGCAAAGATTAAGCTAAATGCATTGTCCTAAATTGTCCAAGTCTGGCCCAATACAGCTAAATTACCTTTTATTCTCACTTTTCAAGTCAGTTTTCTGTCTTTTCTTTTCCATCATTCTCCCCCATCTACTTTTTGGCAAGTCACGCTGAGGCAGGGGAATGGCATGTTGAATATAGAGATCAGTGAGCCCATCTTTGTCCATCTTTACATCATTTTCACCTAATATATGTTTCTGTGGGGAACAGAAAAAGAGTTGTTATTTTTAGGACAAATTCAACATTCAACCATCTGAGTGGCATAATTTCTTATTTCAAAATCCACTGTAAAGCATTGTACTGGGCCAGGGTTCCAGAAATAAAGGGATGGCTGGGATGATCAGTTGGAGAGGCCATGAACTGCTCAGTGCCAACGGCAGCCTGGTCTCCTACCTTCCTACTGCCAGCTTCATTTTCTGTGTGGATTACACTCAGCCTGTCCCTTCAGTGAGGCAATGGGAAACACAGGATGTCTTGGTCAGTGCATAGTGGTTTCTTTTTCCACCACCTGCAAGTGCATTTCTTCACATGTCTCCTCATGTGCCCTTTGGAGTCTCTTGCCCCCAGTGTCTGCTGCTCTTTAAGTGCATTTGAGCACAGGTGCCATGAGCAACTCTGCTTCAAATTCTGGGTGTGATGGGCTGCTTTCTTCAACAGTGTGAAACACATGGATACAGCTGTGACCAGCACTGGGCAGTTATTCACCTTTGCCCACATAGGTCAACCCTGCAGCCTCTCTCTACCCAAAATACTGCAAGTTTTCCCAAAGAAAATAGCAGCCAAAAAAGGGAAAAGTTATGACAGACATACTGTTGATGGCTGATGTTTTTGTGCACTCTTAAACACGCTTCCCTGAATCCAACTACAATACCAGAGCTCTTTTTCACATTTCTAAAAAACAGACAACCAGAATGTAATCCAAGTCAAACTTATAGATGTAGAACTGTGCTATCTTCTCCAATTCCCAAATAATAATAGAGATAAGTTTCATCCCAACATGAGGAAGAACTTCCTTACGTTAAAGATGGCAGAGCACTGGAACAAGTTTCCCAGGGAGTTCGTGGACTCTCCCTCTCTGGAGACATTCAAAACCCACCTGGATGTGTTCCTGCATCACCTGCTCTTGCTGACATTCACTGGGCAGGGGGGTTGGACAAGATGATCTCGAGAGGTCCCTTCCAACCCTAACTGTTCTGTGATTCTAGGAACTATCAGTTAGAACACTAGTTTTCCTTCTAATTGTGTATTGGGTTGTGGACGTTTCTTGGTACCTCATGCCAAATTTATGGGATGAGAAAAAAACTCCACTAACATCCTACAAATTGAGGTAATTGAGAGCAGGTCAAGCCTCTGCCACTACCAGTTCTGGGTTCATGACTTCTGGTGTTGGCCTGAAACCTGTCCGCATAGGCTGCACGGACAAAAGCATACGAAAATTCTTTGAGTTATACAAACCCCTGAAGCTTTCATTTCTATTGTTCATCAACTATTCAACATCAACTAAACTGTTTATAACTCACTTTCAAACTCAATTATTTTTCAACTATCAAATATCAATATTTATGCATTAAAGCATTAGCTTGTCTGATTACATAGGCTACATTTCTTTAACTCACAGAATTATTAGGGTTGAAAGGGACCTCCGGAGATGATCTAGTCCAACCGACCTGCCAAGGCAGGGTCACCTAGAGCAGGACACACTGGGTACGGACGTGGCAACTGTAACAGTGTAAAGCTCATCCTTCCACAGCCAGCTTTACTGTATGCAGACACTGTCTCGATTTGGGCAAATTGCTTTTTAGCAGCCTCGGTGTTCAAACACAGCCCCTTTGCAAACACGGAGACACATCCCACGCCAGACCCTCCTCTCTGCAAGTTCGTGGTGTCCAGAGCACCGACTTGGTGCCTGCTCTCCCCTGTGCGCCGTGACTCTCTTCGCCCCGCCTCAGGGGCCGCCGCTCCGCCCGGCCCGGCTCCCCGGACGCACCTGCTCCAGGGTGAGCCGCAGGAATTCCTCCGAGAGCAGCTCCGGGTGCAATAGCAACAGCTCCGACTCCGAGTGCCCACACTCCCGCTCCTCCGAGCCACCGCCGCTGCCCGCCCGGGCTTTTCCCTGCGCCGCCATCTTCTTCCCCCGGCGGCCCCTTCCCGGACTCCCACAATCCCACGCGCGGAGGGAAACGCGTTTCCAGAGCAGCCGCGCGCCGCCGTGGCGTCACGGGCTGGAGCGGGGCCGGGACGGGACGGCGGGGCCGGGACGGGACGGCGGGGCCGGGACGGGACGGCGGGGCCGGGACGGGACGGCGGGGCCGGGACTGCGCCCTGCCGGGGCGGCACCGCTCCGCGGGGCAGCCGAGTCAGAGGAAACACAGAATCCCACGGAATCACAGAATATCCTGGAAGAGGCCCACAAGGATCATCGAAGTCCAGCTCCTGGCCCTGCACAGGACAGCCCCAAGTATTACACCCCATGTCTTAGAGCGTTTTCCAAATGCTTAAACTCTGTCAGGCTTGGTGCTGGGACCACTTTCCTGGGGAGCCTGTTCAGTGCGTGACCACCCTTTGGTAAAGAACTTTTTTCTGATATCCAACTTAAGCCTCCCCTGATACGGCTTCAGGCCATTCTCTTGGGTCCTGTCACTCATCACCAGAGAGAAGAGATCAGTGCCTGTCCCTCATGAGGAACCTGTAGAACCATGATAAGCTCTCCCGTCAGTCTCCTCCAGGCTGGATAGACCAAGTGACCTCAGCCGCTCCTCACACGGGGCTTTCCCTCAAGGCCCTTCACCCTCGTGACCGTACTTTGGATGCTTTCCAATAGCTTTATGTCTTTTTTTTACTGTGGCACCCGAAACTGCCCCCTGCACTCGAGGTGAGGCCTCCTCAGCACAGAGCAGAGCAGGACAATCCCCTCCCTTGCCCCGCTGGCCATGCTGTGCCTGATGCCCCCAGGACAGGGTTGGCCATCCTGGCTGCCAGGGCACTGCTGGCTCATGTTCAACTTGCCATTGACCCCCGGGTCCCTTTCTATGGCACTGCTCTCCAGCCTCTCGTTCCCCAGTCTCTCCATACATCCAGGGTTGTCCCATCCCAGGTGCAGAATCCAGCACTCGCCTTGTTAAGCGTCATACATCTGGTGACTGCACAGCTCTCTAATTTCTCTAGGTTTCTCTGCAAGGCCTCTCTGCCCTTGAGGGAGTTAGGTGTTGCTGATAAGGTGAGGTCACCCTCCAGCTGATAGCATGGAACCGGGAGAACATCTGTTTTATTGTCATTCTGTCAGCAAACAAGAAGAGTATGAGCGCTTTGTGCTGCTGCATGCCGGAACTTTGATATGGAATCAAACACAATCTCCGTCCTGCCCGAAGTTGCGACCCCCACTGGTTAACGCTGCTTGATAGGCAACAACAAAAGTTGCTTTGTAATTCCGAAGTACAATAGCTGCCTGCCCATTGGAAGTTGTCGCCTGCTTACATGTTTAAAAGCAGAATATGGTTATATTGTAAATAACCATGTAGCTTTTAAAGCATAAAATTACAAGGTAATTTGAAGTACTTGATGCATTTTACAGAGTTGCAAGGCACAGGCAACAATGTAACACAAGAAAAGTACATCCACGTGGAAGGAGTTGAAGATACATGACTATGTATGTCACTTTGGAGCCTACATATATACAGCACTTCAAAAGGCATAAATTCAAATTTTCAATATTTAAAAATCATTTAAGTGTACAAGTAAGTAGTAACATTATATCATATGGCCTCCTCAAAAGTGTCTTCTGGCAGTATATACAATTTGTTTCTTTGTGCTTTTTCACTTCAGGGCAGCTGTGTCCAAGGGGAAAGATGGGCTGGGTGCCAGGGCTGCCCTAAGCCCCAACTTTATAGTTCTGTGCCCAGCAGGCACACAGCTATAGACTAGTTCTATTTTCATTTTCCCATTCATTTCTCACTTCAGCCAATTATATCACAAAATCAACTGAACTCAAATAATCTTGTAAATTAATATAGCTTCTAGGGTGAATGTTCAGCCTGTATTTTGGTGCTTATTTCAATGAATTAAGTTACTTTCTTGTAAATTACATGGATTATCTCCCTCTTCCTAAAGTACCTTGTAAGTTCTGCCTCACAGAAACATATCCCTGCTAACTGAATTAGTTGTGCTGATCAAGACTTTTACCCTGTGATTTTCTTATGTTACTATTTACTTTGTAGGCATTTGTACCCAAAATTATAGTTCCTCTTTGATTAACCAAAGCATGTCCTCTCACAATAAAGTTCTGAAAGGGATGAAATGCAAGCATCTTATAAAAATATACTATTTATTTTCCAATTGCATAAAAATAATAGAATTTTAATGATCTATATTGTTTTCATAGATTTGTTGAGTGATCCTATTGCATTTCATCGTAGAGTTATTTTTTGTATATTTTTTGTTAATGCAATAGGGTAATTTTAAATAAATGATACTAGGTACCATTTTCTATTATTTTTCTTTTTAAGATTTTACAATTAGAAAAAAAAATGCTTTACATCAGTTCTGATACATCCCTCTTTACTTTGTTCATTAGCTGTATTTGTTGTCCCAAAATAGCTTCTTTCACCCAGTGTGCAAGAGGCCAATCCACACAGAGAATTGAGATATTTGAATTATTTACAGTTCTGTGCACAAAGAATTGCTGGGCAGCAAATCCACAAAGCCAGCATGACGACCATCAAAACTTATCATTTACCTATTTTAGCAAACAAAGGCATTAATGTTCATTGGCTACCAATTACATAGTTCTTTCATTAATTAGTCTTCTATTGATCAATGATTCCCCCACTTCTCATGCTGATTAGCCTGCACAGTCTTCCTTTTCTCTTGAGCCAGTGGGTTTCTTGGGCCCTGAGTCAGTGATTGTAGCCCTCTTCCTTTGGGAATTGCCTTTTATCGAGTCGGAGCTGATTCCAGCAGAGTTGGTGGGAAGCCTTTGTTAGTTTCTTCCTTATCTTGGGAATTTTGCCAAATGTAATTGTGGCTCACAAAGTCTGCATTCTTTGTGTCCACTATCAGTAGCAGACCCTTCTCGCCAAGTTGTATTAGTCTCCTCCTAGGTCACTGAGGTATGTCAAGCCCTAAACTTTAATAAGGCCATTCTACTGTTAAGTAATTTATTTTTTTAACATTTCGTAGTTGAGAGTTTTATATATAAAAATATATATTTATATATATTATTGATATATATCATATACTAGATTATTATATATAATAATTATTATATTATTGTGTATATTATATTATTATATTACTATAATATATAAAATATATTAAAATAATAGTAATAAATCTCCTATAACATATGAGACATATAATATATAAAATACTATATACAAAGAGCATTATTGTAAGTCTCATAATAGATATGAGACTTATACTATTACTATTATTAAGTCAAATTTCAGTGAGGTCACTTTCTGGGAACCTGAAAAAAGTATCTCCCATGTATATATATGTGTATATGTGGATTCTCTTAAATGAATGAATGAATAAAAAATATTAAAATATTAAAAGAAAAATATTAATATTATATATATAAAATATATATATATATATCTTCTCTCGGCTGCAGAGCTGTGGAGCTCCGAGGCGCACGGGGGTGTTTTCCCGGCCGGTGCAGGCGGGCTTTCCCGCACGTGACCGGACGCGGCCTCCCGCCGCTGCCCGGGCCCGGTGACGCGACCGGGGGCGGGGCCGGAGCCGCACCGGAAGCGGCGCGTCCCCCCCGCCCGCCGGCGGATCCCAGCGCGCCCCGAGGCGGCTCCGGCCGCCGCCACCGCACCGCGAGGCCTCGGAGCGGCGGGCCCGGCTCCGGTGTGCGCTGGCAGGTGCTGTGGGAGGGCGGCGGGAGAAGCTCCGTGTCCGGGCGGAGGCGGGCGCACCGGGGCCGGCCGGTGGCGGGCCTGGCTAGGCGCGGTGTGTGTGAGGGGACGGGCAGCGCATCTCTGGCCTGCCGGGGGCTCCGCGGCTCGGGAGAGTTGTAGCCATGGGTTGATTAGAGCCCGCACAGGGTGTAGGAGTGCGCGCAGGTGAGGGAGCGGTGCGGAGGCGAGGGAGGTAGGGTGTTGCTCTCCAAGGCAGGGAGAGCACAATGTAATGCAAGATTATTGCTTAACTGGAGCGGGGGAGAGCTGCTTCCCACTTCTTGCAGGAAATGAGTGCGTGCGGGGTTATTATTGCGCTTAAAAATCAGTGTCTACTAGACTAATAATTTTCTTGAATATTGCTTTATTTTTCTTTGACAGGAAAACATCCCCATTATCTTGTTTTCCGGGCTTCTTACATCTAAATGCAGTCTAAAAAATACTGTCTATAACTTTGGGGTGGCCTCTTGCACTTCAAAGGAGCAGCATGTTCTGTAGGACCCGTTCCTTTACAGTGCTCACAGCCCCTAAGGTTTCATAGATGAGAACAAGATAAATGCTAAAAAAGAAGTTATGTCCAGGTCATGCATGTTGGCATTGTTTGTTCCTAAAAACTCTTTCTCACATCTAGAACAAGCATTTTCATTTATTTGTTACCAGACTTATGTTGCACTATGGATTTTTTTGTTCTTTCTGTTCAGGAGTCATGTATCTGTTAAGATTTCTTTCATACTTTTAATTTTCATCAACTTTGATTTAGGAAATTCTTTTGGACTTTTTAACACATCTTGGTCAGGAGCAAAATTCTGTGTTTCCGTCAGTGGCAGATATTAACGTTTTTACTTTGGGCTTTAGGAACATTAACTAACTCCTTAGCAACTTCAGGTATGAAAGCTACTTGACCTCTGCGGGCAGTAGTTTATCACTTCAGGCTACAAACAAGCTCTTAAGAACTGTTGGAGTTGTTTTGGCAGTCAACCTTTGGACAGCCTTCTCTAACTTAAAATGCTGTGTTTCTTTTGATCATGTTGGAGGATAAGGTGGCTGTGTTGCCAGACTTGCATTATCATTTTATCCCCTGGTATTTCTCTAGTGCTTCCTGGGTTTGTTTGGTTGTTTGGTTTTGGTTTTTTTTTTTTTTTTTTTTTGGTTGAAGGTCATAACACTAATTTACACTCCAGGTGAGGAAGGAACTTGAAATTGTCATGGAAGCCCAAACTAAAATCTTTTTAACTTCTGATAAAAACCCAAAGAAATGAATGAACTCTGAAGTATTTGGCATTAACACTTACTATTGTATCTTGGTAATATGGTTTGCTTCTAGCCATAATCATAGTTTTATATAATCTTTTTTCATGATTACCTGCAAGTTGTGTACCATATCTTTTCTAACTCAGTTATAGACATTTTTGACCATGGTTTTTAGTGTTCTCTTGTAAAAACAAAGCGTATTGTTAGATGTAGTAATTAGAAACTGAATTTGTTTTGACTGTGTTTAGTTTCAGTTTTGTTTACAGGAGCATTTTGTTGATGTTGGTTTCTGTGTTGGTCCACAGAGATTTCATTTGATGTTTTGTACCACCACTGTACATGTGGAGTAGAAGTAATTGTGTATGTTTGAGATGTTTAGTGTTGTGCCTGTGTTGGCTAAGTGACCATTACAGACCAGTCATAACAAATTAAAAGGTGATTAAACAAGGTCAGCAGTTTCTCATTTGCTCTTCTTTGGAGTGTTGGGCACAGTTGTCTGCTGGTTTCTTATAAAAATTACACAAGTCTGGATTATATAAAATTGCATGGACTAATTTTAAAACAGCTTCATAAATTGCATCTGTCCCTTGACTGTGCTTGATTGGAGAAGGGTAGGTATAGTTTGTAGAACAAGTATTGGAAGTGCTGGTTAGCACTTCAAGACGGACCTTTGGAATTATTGTGGTAGTTGAAAACAGAAACACTCTGAATTTCTGTGATACTGCATCTTGGGCTTAATGAGTGCTTTGTGGGCCATGCGTATTAAAAAAAAAAAAAAAGAAGCTATAGACCCAAACCAACAACTTTTATTAAGAGTCGGATGATACCTTGTGTAAGTTATTATTTAACTGGCTTGGAAACTATGTATTTCTGATTGCTGGAGGCTAAGGAATGTAAAATATGTGTTAATGGAATATACCTGAGGTATTTTGTGAAAGGACTGTGTATTAATAGGCCTACAGTGGAGTGCAAAGCAACATGACATGTTAACTAGTAGCACTAAATACCTTGCAGCCTCTCAGGAAATCTAAGACCTGAAACTTGTCTGTTTTCATGTACAGGTGATAGAAACCTGTGCATGACAGGTTTATAAGTAACTAGGTACTGGCAATAACCTCTTGTAGTGCCAGTGTCTGAGAGAGCTAATAACGTGCTTGTTACTTGTGGAGAAAGCATCACTTAAGAATAGCTAGATGCTGTTGTGAATCTGTTTCAGAATAGGTTAGAAGTGGAAGCATACAATTTTATTAATTTCTGTGGTTATTAATGTGCTTCCTCTGGTTTGTGAAGTTGGGTTGGAAATAGAGTATAGACTATTAAAAAATGCAGCAGTTAAGTTTTTGTATCAGTGGATGTTAAATTGCTATCTCTGATATTCGATTCTATGTGCAGAAGTAAATATTAGCGTTTTTTTTCTCTTTTATTAGATCACCCAGAAGACACAATGAGCGTTAAAGCTTTCAAGCTTGTTTCTGCTGTTGAGCGGGAGATGTTAATGGGAGACAAAAATTACATTAACATCGAGTGCATTGAGTGTTGTGGGAAGAACCTCTATATTGGAACCAATGACTGCTTTATCTATCACTTCCTGTTGGATGAAAAGGTATCGACAGCTGGAAAAATAACTTTTGCTGCCACCAAACAACTACACAAATACCTGGGTTTGAAGAAGCCTGTGAGCGAGTTGAAAGCAGCCTCTGCCCTCACGAGACTGCTTGTGCTTTGTGACAACACGATAACACTAGTGAACATGATGAACTTGGAACCTGTCCCCACTGGTGCTAGGATCAAAGGAGCTGTGACATTCACACTGAATGAAAACCCTGTGAGTGGGGATCCTTTCTGCGTTGAAGTTTGCATTATCTCGGTCAAGCGTCGGACCATTCAAATGTTCATGGTGTTTGAAGACAGAGTCCAGATAGTGAAGGAAGTGTTTACTCCAGAACAACCCTGTGCTGTGGCTGTAGATGGTTACTACTTATGCCTTGCCCTTACTACACAGTATATAATTTTGAATTACAATACTGGCATCTCCCAGGACCTATTTCCTTATTGCAGTGATGAGAAACGGCCAATTGTGAAAAGAATAGGCAGACAAGAGTTTCTGTTGGCTGGCCCTGGAGGCCTAGGTGAGACTAAGGATTTTAATTTTTTGCAATTTTTATAGCTTCTCTTTATTTCTCTGAATTTCTGAAGTAAAGACTTACAAATGAAGTGTTATCTATAATAATGATGATTTCCTTCACAGGTCTATATTGAAATGCTGAGGAAAAAAAGGGGGATGGTGAATTTTTGATACTTAGTAGTATAGAGTTATAATAGTAATATTATAACTATACAATAGTTATAATTTTTTTTTTAATGCAGAAGATTTTGTGATTATTTTTATTCTAATAATGTGGTTTATTTTCATCAAAACTTCATTGCATTTTATCTTGCAGCCCATAGCAAAAAAAAATTGTTGGGTACCAAGTGAAATTTCAGAGATTGATAGACAGTCTCTAGTGACTAGAGGGACTGGGTTTGTGGATGTTGCTACAAAATTGTTCCATTAGTGTAGATGAATTATTTTTTTCCTCAGTTGCTATTCAGAGGAGCTCATATGAAATCCATTTAATAGATTTTAAGAGATTCACAAGAAGGTATGTTGTACTACAGTATTAGTAAGAAATTGTAGTGGAAGTAAGTTTCATCCTACTTTCTATAATAGTAAATGCTGTCCTAACTGTAGGTGTTGTCAGATACTACCCAGTTTTTGTGCTCTCATTTGCTTAATATTTTTAGTAGTATTTTTAAGCTTTGTGTTACAGAAAATGATAGTTTAACTATTGCAAAACCAAAGTTAAATCATGTGAAATCAAGCTCTTGTCTAAGAGATGACTGTAAGGACTACTGTAATCTATCTAAATGGACAATATGCTGTGAGGTCACTAATCTTGAGCTTTTTTTGGAAAAGCTGTAATATCTCAGAGCTGACAGGCCACAGGCAGAACATTTTCATGCTGTTTGCCATATGACTCTCCTTTCAGGAGAAACTGTTTATGTATTTTCCCTGAAACATTAGGAATAACATGGCACGAAGTTCACAGCTATTTAGGTTCTTAATTCGGTTTTGGTTTTTTAATATAAATTCCAAAGAAATTAAGTGTGCAATATAAATTCCAAAAAAAATCAGGTGCTTATATTGAAGTTTTGCTTTGTGACTAGAATGCACATCAACTCACCAGCTTTTCTCTAAAGAAGTAGACTCTCAGTAGAATTTGAGTTTACGTGAGCTAAAGATGTTCCAAGATGAACTTGGGTTTTTTTTTTTTTTTTCAGATACAAGGCTTTTCTAAGTCATTTTGGCTGCCCACTTCCTATTAAAGCTCTTAGTTCTTTTAAATATGGACATGTGTTTTTGGACATTAACTGTTTTACTAGTGCTAGGGAAGTTAAAATTTGTCAATTAGCTGATTTTCTGAAAAGATTCCATCCTTACTTTAATTTTAAAAAATTTTTTTAGGTGTGTCAAACCGTTCAAGATGCCGTTCAAGTAATTTCTCTTTCCTTTTTTTTTTTTTTAAGAATATAATTTCAAAACCATAATTTTATTTAGTTAGGAATCAGAACTTTATTTAGTCTGACTTTTGCTTTTGTCTGGTGTACTGTAAGAGATATACATGAAGAGAAGGTTACTTATGAAGTCCGATAGCCTTGTGTAAGTAGAATGTCAGGTATGGGAGATCTTAAGCAAGTGTACTTGTGCTACTGTAAGCATGCTATAAACCACTCTTTTCCTCCTGATACAGGCAAAGTCTTTCTTTTTCTGCCTCAGAGACCTTTTAGAGAATCTGCTATCAACTATATACTTTTTCCTTGCTTAATTAATCTTTTTTTATCTCTTGTTCTCTGATATTTTGACTAAGTATTATCCATCTTGCTGTTCCTCCTTGGTAGAATTCCTAGTGTCTTTAACAGTTGTCTCTTTGAAGTTATGAAGATGGTTGGGCACATTTATAGTAGATAAGTGTTGTGTATCTTGATATCTCAGGTGGGCCTCTGCTGTGGAATGCATGAACTTGAAAAGGCTTGATGTAAATCTTCAGTTTTAATTTTATTTTCTTTCATATGTCTCATTGATCAGGGCATACTGGTTTGGCACTTGGTAGAGCATCTATGCTAAGTTCAACCTCTTTTACAGAGGTGGAGATATTCTGCATTAATTTGACTTTAGAGTGTTTGAAGTGACATTTATTTGTATTTATTTTCTTTTGAGTTAAGACTGGAATTCAGATTGGCAAAAAACAAGTGCTTAAAATGATAATCAGTGTAAAACATCTCTGAATTTATTGTGTATGTAACCTTTTTCTTTATCTGTACATTGGATTTTAAACTGATTGTCAGAATTGTTCATAGCAGATCCTTAGCCATTTGGTACTTTGTGTTTACTTGCAGTTAGTATTTAGCTCTTTCTTTCAAAAGCAGGAGGAACTTCATTTTTGGTGCTCTTCATTCTGTCCACTAATTAGTTAATTTAAAATTGAAAATCAGTCCTTTCTGATACATATGAAACTGCTTACCAAAATTCAATTTTTTAGTTTGTGAAGCTCTTGTTGCATGTTTTTAATCAGATTTCCTGCTGTACAGAGGCTTTTAGTGTTTCAAATTACAGCAGACGCTACTTGGTATTGGCATAGGATATGCTTCCCTGCACCGGCTGGAACAACTGCCCCAAAAGGTCTGAGGTGTTCTCAGGCTGAGCTCCCAATGGAGGGTGCAGCTCCTCACACCTTGAGCTGAACAGAGTGCCTCCTGCCTCTTGCTGAGACTGGACCAAGGAAAAATATTGTTCTTGCTTGTATGTGTGCTCAGTTGAGGATTTCTGTTGCCAAGTAAATGAGATGCAGTGGGAGGTCAACAGAGTACATGGCACCAGAGATGGCAAAAAGGAAATTGAGTCTTCTCCAGGACCCAGGCATGAGGCTTCAACCTCCAGCTGTACAGAGGGGAAGGACAGGCTGGGTCTCTGCTGTTCTGTGATGGCTGACGCTGGAAACTCATGACTTCTCCTAATGGGAAGAATTCTCCTCTGCTTGCTGACATCTATATAATATGCTCAGTGCTTACAGTAGCAGATGAAAAGCAGGAAGTTATGTCCAACAAATTATCCGAGCCTGCACAATGCAGTAGCACCAGGAGGAATTAGCAAATAATAGTAGTGGGAAACTCCCTCATATTGGAGATGGGGCTTTTCTCATCAATCCTGCTGGTAAGGAAACATCTTGAGGAGGAGTACCTGGGTTGTGCAGATCGCCAGTGGATTGTACAGGCTGTGGTGATTGCTTTTGTCTTTTAGGACTATGGATCCCTATTTAAGGAAGAGATGGGATCCACCAGATCAAGTGAGGCAAAAGTGTTTTTGCCATCTTGACTGAGCAACATGGCGAGTTGGATTTAGATTAGGCGTGGTGGTAGGCTGTATTGGGAAAAAAATCAGTGCGAGGTGGTGTGGTGAGAGATTTCATAAGCAGCAAACAGAGCTGAAGAAGTTCTGCTTCAGGCATATGCAGAGAAAGAAGTCTTTACAGAACATTGTAGTAGTGGAAGTTCTCTCGCGTTTTCTGGGAAATCAGCACAGCTGTGTTTTAACAGACGAGATGGGGGTTACTCTTTACATGGGACCAGTAGAACGATGTGGTGGGGTGCCTTGGAACAAAGGAGGAGGCAGATCAGAATTTATGGATTTAGGTTAGAGAGTAAACTAACATGGGTGAGCAAACTTATTGTGGTGAGTGCCTGAAACAGACCACATCATCAGGAAAAAGATGAAGGTAAGACCCTCTTTAGGTAACCTGAAGAAATCTATGTTTGCAGGCCCTGGTTTTTAGGGTACTCCAGTACCTTCTAAATGGGCAGCACAGCAGCAGACAAGGAGGCCAGGAGTTTTCCAGAGTCCACTGATAGTGACTGAGGAGATGATGAAGGGGTGTGCTCTGTTGAATGTCATTGTGTTATCAGCATTGTTCTACTCAACCCAAAAGACCAGCTGCTAAGAAGAAAATTAACTCTGTCCAAAACCAGGGCAGAGGCCAATGTCCATCTGGCATTGACTCTGCTGAACACCATGAAGGGCAGCAAAAAGAGCTTCTACAAGCATATCAGCAGCACAGGAAGGCTAGTGGAAGCCCACTGTTAAATGAGGTGGAGGACCTGATACTAAAGGGCATGGAAAAGACTGAGGTTCTTAATGCCTTCTTTATGTCAGTCTACTGGTATGACCTTCTTTCAGGAATCATGAACCCTTAGGAACGGTGGGAAAATCTGCCCTCAGCAGAGAAGGATGAGGTTATGGAACATTTAAATAAACTGGACAGACAAATCCTTGGGACCTGATTGGATGTTCTCATGAATGCTTGAGGGTGATGGTCAATGTCATTGTGAGGCCAATTTATTGTCTTTGAAAGATTGTGATGATCAGAGAATGTTCCTCAGAACTGGAAGAAAACAAAGGTTTTCACTCCTGCCTTACGTGGTCAAGAGAAAGGAGCCAGGGAAGTACAGCTGGCCCTACCCTGATCCCTCAGGAAGGTGATCTGAGAAAATCCTGGAAGCTGTTTCCAAATATACAAAGGGCAAGAATGTGATTTGAAGTAATCCATGTGGATTTAAAAAGGGGAAATTGCCTGACCAGACTGTCTTCTGTGATTAGAAGCTAGCTTGGCGGATGAGGGGAGAGCTGTGATCCTGTGAAGTTCAGTGGGGCTTTGACGCTCTCTGCCATGACATCCTTTGTAGACAAACGGATGAAGAATGAGCTGCAGAAACAGCTGAGGAGGATTGAAAGCCTGGCTGAAAGATTGGTAGTCAGCAGTGCAGAGCACAGCTGGGGACCAGTCACTAGTATTGTCCCCTAGGGGGCCAATGCGAGGTCAAAACTAACCTAATTTTAACAACATGGTAGGGAAGGGCACACCTTCAGCAAGTTTGCAGATGATACAAAATATTTCTGTATCTTTTGGTGCTGAAAACAGTGTAGCTTTGTTTCAGGTAACTCTTGTAATCCATGGGTAGCCTATGCAATTTTTAATATGGAATTGATTGCTGGCCTCATCTCAGGTTTCATCAGATGCATTCGTGTACTATAAAAAGGCTGTGGCTCCTGGTTGTAGTTATGTTTATTGTTAGGTGAGAGCTGGATGAAGACAGAAAATGCATCATTCTGCTACAGAAGCTCTATCTATTGAAGGCAGAGGGATGTAGAGAGATGTTGACTGGAATGCATACCTTTTCACTTCCATAAAGGATTTTTGTAAATTACCTAAAAAAGAGATTTTTAATTTTAAAAAAAAAAGTTTATAATTATTTGTGTTAGAACATCACAGAAATAGAAAAGCCTAATAATTAGTCTTTGAAATATAATAAGCCCTAAGTTTACCACTGGTTAGCATGTATTTAGTACAGGTTTTCTCCCATGTTTTGAAGTGGGATTACATAATGGAATAACAACTGAAAGCCTTTGAAACTGGACAGTGCATTTTGCCTGACATAAAATTTTACTGCTCAGTCATAAGAATATCAAGATCTATAAAGTAAATTAGGAATTATATATTAAACTTAGAAATTTACTGTAAGGTGGTTGTGGTTGAAGAGCTGATCACTGTAGTAAAAAAAGAACCCTTAGTCAAGGGGAAAGGGCTGATCATTTGAATTCTCTGTAAGGGATTCAGAAGCTTGGTCTCTACACTGTAGTTCTGTAAAAGTCTACAATCTTCTGTTTTGTTTTCTCTGTTTTCCTTTTTTTTTTTTTTTTTTCATTCCAAGAAGGTCCTTGTACCCAGCTCACCTTGCCTCATTATCCTCTGTTTGGAAGAGATTTTGTAAATTAAATAACATAATCTTTTAATCTCTTCTGTTCTTTAGAGCTCAGACTTATTCTGCCAGCTGTCAAGTGGCTCACTCCTGCCAAAGATCAATTTTCATGGGCTTGTCTTTTTAATGGCATGAGAATTCTTGGTTTAAGGGGTATGAATTCATATTTAGAACAGAAGTTTACACTGTGCTGGTAAATATTTATGGAGCTAGGCCTCAAAATTGCGACTGAAATTTCTCTTCAATTAATGTCTCAGAATTGAGAAATATCTATAGAAATAGAACTAGTGGCATGTGATCCTAAAGCAATTTAAAAATCTATTAAGCTAGAAGAAGAATGGAGGACAGAATAGACATGAGGAAAGGTAATGACAAAAAAACACCCTGCATATTAACTGAAGCTTTAATCTGGTTATTTGGAAGACAGCATAAGAGTTATCACTGTATTAATAGAAAGTCTTTCTCTGTGCTGCTTTATACATAGCCTCTGCATTTTTTTCAAATGATTGGAAATGCAGATGCTTCACAGGAAGTGACTCACCCCAAGGAGCTGGGCCCTTGTTCTCTGAAAAGGCTGGCTGTAGCAAAAGTGGAAAAGTGTAAGTAAACAATTGTGTCCACTGAAAGGCTCTTTAGACATTGGACACTACAAAGACATTGCACGCTACAAGAACAAGCATCTGCATTGCCAGATAGGTCAGGTGGTGCAGGTCTTCAGCTCCTACTAAGACAAGATTGTTTGAAAGCTGGGTCTCAACAAGTGTTACTGTTCTGGAATGAATTCAAACTACATGGCACAATTTCTTTAAGAAAGCTCTTAAACTTACTAAACTTGAATAATTCTTGCTAGTTTGTTTCAGTAGTCATCTCTTCTCAGTTTTTGGCATTGTCTGTTCCCGTGCTGAAGGAGAATGAAAAAAAAAAAATGAACTGAATTAACCAACATATCTATCAGGTCCAGGAAGGTGTGATGTGTTGTCATCATGCTGCCTTGATACTGCACCTGCTCTGAGACTTTCCACTGCTGTACCTTGGTACCCTGCTTTGTGTTGGGAAGACAACAGTCTTTGATTCTTCAACTAGCACGAGCCTCAGGCTTTGTTTTTCCCTTTTTCTAGGCATGTTTGCTACTGTAGATGGGATTTCACAGCGCGCCCCAGTACACTGGTCAGAGAACGTGATTGGGGCAGCTTTGTGCTTTCCTTACGTGGTTGCTCTTGATGATGAGTTCATTACGGTGCACAGCATGTTGGACCAGCAGCAAAAGCAAACTCTGCCTTTTAAAGAAGGCCACATTCTGCAGGACTTTGAAGGTATTAAGAAGGACACTTTGTTGCATCAGTAATTCTGGAACAACAACTGAAGTCCTTTGGGTTTGTTTTTTAAACAAAGTATCTAACAAGTATGTTGACTGTTGAAACTTTTGTTGCAAGTGCTTTCCTCATTTGATTCCTTGCAGTCTTCAGTAATTCAAGTCCTCACTTCTTACAAAATGTATGCTCTTTAAATGTAATTGTCAAGTTAATTGTTGGATAGGAGTCTATGGAGTTAGAGCTTTTTCTTGTAACTTGATGATTTCTTTCAAAGGAGCAATGTTAATTTAATTTAATCCATCAGTAATTGTCCATTGACTATCCTGACAAAATTCTTATATATTAGAAGGAATACAAAATAAAAATATTTTTTAAAATATCTGTGTAAGAGGTTTAAAATTGGGTCTTTCACACAGAATTGTTAACCAAAAAAATACAAGAATTTATGTTGATCTGTTCTTCAGTTGAGAACTCTTAAGTGTGGAATATACTATGCTACTACTTTTTTTTTCCAGAAAAGCTACAGACTCTAGCACTGTGAATTGTATAATTCTTGCTAGATTTGAAGTAAGGCTTAAAGTTTTCTAATATAAGCCCAAGGAAATACCTTTTAGTTAAAAGCCTGCTCTCTGGAATCTGGACAATAATTTCAGTGGCCTTGCCAGCTTAGTTCATCGTGAGTGGGTCTAGCCCATTTCTCTTACTTTGAGTGGAAAAAAATCTGCTGTAACTGAATAAATTTATCATCATCTCTGTATTTCTGAGGTGGAATTAATAGGTAAACTGTACTGTCAAGTGAATGTGGTAGCAGCAAAGGTCACTTTTGAGACTTTAACCCTATTTAAGTTCTTGTATCTTAAATTGTGTATTTTCAAGTTTAGTTCTGAAATGGCTTTTTTCTGTCGAGGCTGTTAATTGAATGTATCTGTTTGTCCTGTCCAGGAAAGGTGATTGTTGCTACCAACAAGGGTGTGTATATCTTGGTGCCACTACCTTTGGAAAAACAGATTCAAGATCTTCTAGCTAGCCACAGAGTGGAAGAAGCCCTTGTTCTAGCAAAAGGAGCTCGAAGGAATATTCCAAAAGAGAAATTTCAGGTTTGTCCTTCCTTTAATTTTCATGAAAACGTAAATTTCACAGTGGGGTCATGTAGTCCATTGATCAAGTGATTGGAGAATGTGGGAGAGGAATTTGCATTGCAGAGTTGTAATACCTTTTATGATTTCAACCTGAGGAAATAGGTATTTTGCTAAATTGTTTTGTTCTTGCAGAAGCTGTGACATTGGAAGGGTTGAATGCTGTTGTTCTTCTGGGGTTTTGTTGAATTTTTTCAATTTGTAGCTTTAGAGAATTGAAAACAAAGCAAAACCAGAAACCTAGTGGCAGAAAATCCAATGAATGCTTCTTTGGTACTAGATTCAGTTATTATTTGCTGTTGCTGTTTAAAAATGTATACTTTATTTCAAATTAGAATTTTGAAATTTTACTTTTTCTATCAAAGATTCTCACCGTATCCTAACCTCCACAGGTAGCACTTAACTTCAGAGTTAAGTGATGGGAAATCTTAAGCAAATGCATCTTACTTCCAGGCTCTTACAAGTAGTGCTTGTACTGCTGTGTAACTCAGATTTTAAGGTTTTTGTGTGGTGATGTGTCTTACAAACTCTTTGATTATAGTGTTGATTAAAGATTTGTACTCATTCCCTTCTACCCCTGATTTATATTGCCATACATATTCTACTGTATTTGCTCTTTTTTAGAGACTTGAAAAAAGCAGCATGACATCTCTGTTCATGAAGTAGGTGAATGAATATTTGACTTAGTTTCTTTCCTATTGTAAAAGCAAAACTTGATCTGTAACCTGCAGAAAATTTGTGGTTTTCCTTTTTTTAATATACTTTGGAGCATTTTGTTGCCATTAAAACAGTTGTGTTACTTTTGGTTTGTTTAAAAAGGTGTACATGACTCTGGAAGTTACAGGATTGCAATGGTTCAAAATTATTCTGACGGTCAGGATTTTTTTTTTTTCCAAATTTCAAGAAGCTTCTAATTCATTTTCATTTCAGTTTTGGTCAAGGCCTGAAAGGCAATCATTAAATGAAACTTGTATCAGCTTTATTTTGATCCTTAACTCCTCTCTTAAATGAGCAGCTGGGAGACTGCTGGAACTAAAAAGCTTGTTGAGAAAAGCGTTCCCATCCTTTTGTGAAGGTCCAACTACCTGAAAGTATTTGAAGCTGAAAAGTATTTAGGCAAATACAGAGTTCAATTTCCAGCATGTTTTGCTGTGCATCTTCACTTCCTACTTTTCCCTTCCAATCTGTTTAAATAAGCAAACAAAAATCTTGCTGTGAGGGCAGGATGCATGATCTAATCAATGTCTTCTATGTATCATGACCTATAATTTTCCAATTATTTCTTTTCAGTTCATGTAGATTTAGTGTGGTACATGACTTTCTGTGTTTTGCCACAGGATGAACTACACTCCATTATCTAAAATACATGATGTAGAATCTCATTCCTCCTCAGTTTTCTTGCATTAAGATTTTTTCAGCCTTCAAAATATGTTACTTTCTTTTTATAAATATCTTAAGTGTGCAGGGTTGGTCTTCCTGAAATTAGTTTCCTAGAATATTGGAAGTTCTTTCTAAGTTAGTGTGCTTTTTAGGCTGTTCAGTTACTTTAACTCAATGCTTCAGCTGAAAACATAGTACTTGTAAGCAAAATAGCTGTTCTACTTCTGGGGTGTATTTGCAAACTGATATTAACCAATTATGAAATTCTTGAATTGATGGAGTTTCCCACTGACTCCTACTAAATTACTCAGCTTGGCTTAGTTGTTGAGACATTACTCCAGTTTTTCAGAGCTTGTTTGTAGCTGGAAATGTAACATGTTGAGTTTGCTTTTGAAGGGGACTCTGGTACCTGGTGTTGTCATTACAGATTTGTTACACACACATCAGTCTTTCTTTGCTGTAGTCTTGTGTAATATAAGTCTGATGGACCTCAACCAAATTGCACACCTTGCTTATGTTTCTGCAACATTTCTTTGACGTACTTTAAGTGATCACACAGTCACTCATTTCTAACTCCCTTCTGAGAGCTATGCTCAGATAATACATATCTATTAGAAAATTGGTATTTTCTAATAGGTATTTTCTGGTATCTGTTTGCAAGCATTACTGAATCCTGAGCAGCTCATGCTTCCAAGGCCTTATTTTGCCATTTTGTACAAGCAGTAGGATGGAGTGCATATGGTTGGCATTAAGGTACTTGTTCCAGCCACTATAATCTATCCATACATGATAGTGATCATTATTGTGTGGTTCATGAAGTACAGTGTTCCCTTTGTCACATATCCCTTTAGTTCTGCAGTTTGCAATGGCTGATGCCACCTTATGGGTCACTTGAGCTCAGGGTGCTGCAGGGCAGATTTGAGGACTTGGGTTTTTTTTTCCCCTACAGTTCAGTACTTTGTCACTGCATGCGTACATGGGGGCATGCTCTCCCTCTGTATAACAGCATAAATACATGTATGTATATATGCTGGTAATGCAGAATGATGGTGGAATAGCAGCAATGAAGTACTGTACTCTCAGAATGATTTGTACAGTCAATATTTAATTATTGAAAAGTAGCAGGTCATGCCTTAGAAGCTGTAACCTGTTACTTAACTTGTGGTCCCTGCAGACTGCAAATTTAGCTCTGCCATAACAGATGAACATTTCTTTGGTTTTGAGCGTCAGGAATTCCTGCTAGGTAAAAAACACTAAGCAAAATTGCTCCAAGGAGATGGCTCTGCTGGATATAATTTTTGATAGAATACAGAGGCCTTTCTACCATGCTACCATGAAATGACTGAATACTACTTATTAATTTTTCAGGACAGCTGACGTTTGCAGAAATCATGGTTGATGGTAGTGAAGACCTTGGTTAGATTGACACACATCTTGCATAGGTATCTTTTTTTTTTTTTCTTCCTAATTCTTTTTAGTTTCAAAAATTATTAACTGCACCCAAATCTGACCAAAAGACAAAGTGGCTTTCTAGAAAAATTCCTTTGGACAAGGTAATTGTTAATTCTGACCATTTTAGAAAGGACTTTTTTTTAGCAGTTGAGAGAATTAAGACTTCACTACAGCAATCACAGCTTCAGCAGTCATCTTGCTTTTTCCTATTGCTTTTTCAGATGTGAATTAATACAAAACTTATGTCATGTTTTTGTAGCTACTGTTTTCTTATGTGAATTCAGTCAACAGTGCAGAATTTGCCTAAAGAATTGCAAGTCCCGTGGTGGTTCTTCAGAAATTATAAAGGACTAAACAATGTATTGCATTTTGACTGGGTGTAGCTTAGTACCTTTTTAAAAGAAGACTGTTCGAGATCTGACAAACAGATCTGGAAGAACTGAAGGTTTTTTTTCTGTCATAGAAAGAATTTAACTGTGTGTGTTTGACATGCAGGTCTAGCCCATTCTTAAAAATCTGTAAGAAAGGGAATATTGGATTTTCCATAATATGCTCTGTTTTCCTCTGTAATCTTTACCCTAGGACATCTTAATATTTAGTGTTTATATTGTCAGCTAAAAATCTACCTGAGTACTGCCTATCTCATCATAGCCTCTTAAAAAAGTTCAGAAAGTGTCTGTCTGTAGATATTCTACAGTTTTTTGTTGCATGTCTTTAAGGGAGAATTGAAGATATGACAACATTTAAATGAAAGTGAATTCCACTTTATCAGTTCAAATTTAAAACTGGTTCCTTCAGCCTATAGTTACACTATCAATAAACTCTTTTCCTCTTTTTGTTAAAAAGATGCTGTACAGATTAAGCTCTGCAATTGAAGCAGTGCTTTCAGTGAAATTAAGTCCAACTTTATTACAAAATCATAATTGACTAAATATGTAAATTTTAGTGATCACTCTATTACAAAAATTGAAAACGGGCTTTGTGGGGGGAAAAACACCAGTCTATCTTCTTTTGATACTAGTCAGTGGGGTGAGAAGTATTTCCCTGGAAAGTCAGGCTGGATTTTAATGCTTTTCTGCTGCCATGAGATGCAAATATTTGCAGAATTTTATCCTTCAGCAGTGTCATTAGGAAGGTGACCAGGTAGGTATTCATTGGTTCACAGATTACTGTGTATTGGTGAAATAACACTGTCAGAATTCCAAAATATTCTGGATATTTTCTGAGTCAATCTCCTAAAGAAGTTTTACTTTGCAACTCTAATTAAATTCTCTTTTAGCTTTAGTTAACTCTATTTTTAATCATTACATTGAATGTAAAGCATTAGTTAACATAAAGATGTCATGAAGTATTGTTTGTTTAATTTTATATTGTTATATTTGTCTGAAAAACTATGCCTGATAACATTGCTCTGTTTCCCCTTTTTCCCTATACACTGGGAAGGCAAGAAAAGGCCCACAACCTTACAAAGCATTTTAGGGACTTGCTAACAGCAGAGATTAAGTATTTCCATTAGACAAGCCATATGTAAACTATGCACAGACTAAATGGACTGAAGGCAAGTTTTTCTGTTGGTAAATCCATAACCTTTAATCAAGGTGAAAAATCATCAGTCAGAGTATCAGTCTGCTGTACTTGAGGCCTCTTCAGCAATTCCTTCCTGGAATACATTGCTATTGTATTGCAGTTTCTCTGGGAATTTTTTATTGAAAATGTTTTTTTAAGTCTGATATTAGTAACAGCCTTCATGTACAATGTGAAACATTAGAAAGCTGTGTATTCATGAGAAGTTGAAGGGAAAAACTGAGGACATGAGAAAGTAGCTGGGTGTATTTGCCAAAATACCAATGTTGTCACAAATGGGAATGTTCTGCAGAGCACAGTTTAGGTTCCTTGCTTTTTAGTCTTCTCTTTGCTGTTGGAAATATTCTGAGCACAAGGATTTCATTTAATCTTGGTAATTGGTAGTTGGTTGACCATTCAGATTTAATAACTACCTATCATTTAAAGTAGTTTTTGTGTTCTCTTTCTACTGAGCTTCATTTAAGCATTTTTTGTCTCTGTGTGACCTTAACAGTAAAGTTTGATAACAAATAACCTTCCATATTATGGTTTTCTTGGTCTTTAACTATATTTTTATGGTACACTGCATAATGTACTGCATATTAGATAGGTTGAGTTGTTTTGGAAGAATTTTTTATTTAAAAAAAAATCAAAATAGCAAAACTGGCAGAAAGTCAAAAATATGGCCATCAGCTGAGGATGACACTATGACAATTGCCAGCAGTTTTGCCCCAGAGAGATGAGACAGGAAGGAAGTGGCTGTGTGTGGTCAAGTGGGGACCATCTTTATTTTTTGTGCTTACTGAATTGTGGGGAACTTCAAAGATAACCATTGGCTTTTATGTTTGCAAATAACTCAAAAAACTTGAAGCAAGTCAGTGTGATATCAGACAAGTCATTATTTGAACAAGAAAACTTAAACTTGCTGTTTGTTGACTTTGCTTTAATAAGTACTCATGAGCAGTGCTGTTTTCACACACATTTGTGTAAGAAATGAGTCTGGGCAGCAGATTCAATATATGTAGAGGATCAAGGTTTATTTTGCTTTTGACTTGTCAGGTGTGACTGAAGATCATTTGTTTGCTGTTATTGGCAGGTAGCTATTGCAGTAGTAACTAGCACTACATAAATATAAATATAATAAACCTTTTTTCCCCCCCTCCTTCTTTTTTATAGGTAATGTACAAACGAATCCTGCAGCAAGCAGGTTTTATACAGTTTGCACAGCTTCAGTTCCTTGAAGCAAAAGAGCTCTTCAGGTAATTGTGTGACAAGAAATTTAATAATTTACCTTCTTTAAATAAGGAGTTAGTGTTTTTGGTTTGAAAAACTTAGTTGCTTGAATGTTTTTTGATGTAGATGTGAGTTCACTGTATTAAAACGGTTTTGTTTGGTTTAAGAACAGAGTGACATTGAAACACCTTTTTAGCTGAAGAGTTAATGCAGCTGATTTTTTTTTTTTGGGGGGGGGGATGCTAACACATAATAGCATTACGAATTTGAGTGTTGTGTGTATGGAGATTTTTTTACTTTATGCCCATGAAGGTCAAGGTTTTATCACTGAGTCTGTGCTGTGATTTACAGCATGAACATTCCTTTGTTCTTTTTTTTTTAATACTTTTAACAAAAGGTATAAGTTAAACATTAGTTACAATTTAAATATTACTGACAAAATTGCACTATTTTTTGTGAGGATGTTGATACTGAATTTGCTTTAACACTTGTTCTGTTAGACCTTTTCCAGAAGATAGTTTTGTTCTTGAAGTCTGTACTAACCTTGCCAATTTAGCCATTTCAGCAGTCACTTGTTTGTAAATTGACCTTGATATTCCACTTTCATTCAGAAAATGCTGCTTGTTATCTTTATTCTACCTGATAATTTCATTTCTGCTAGCCATGCCTCATTCTGTCATGCAGCACTGTCTTGTAGTTAGTGGAATGCATGCTGACCACATAAAATAACTCTCCTTGTTATCTGCTGAAATTCACTTTAAATCAGTTTAGAGTCTATGGAATAGGATTAAGGTTAGACAATTTTCAGTACACCATAAGCATATTTAGAGTGTAGGAAAAAAGTTGTCCTTGGATTTATGGAAATGCCTTGAGAAAAGTAAAGCTTTGAGGAATGTTGCTGTTAGTGAGGGACTTTGCCATTTTGCTTCCTGCTCACCAGTATAGTGAGAGACACTGGGCTTGGATGAACAGTGTACACTGAGAGAAGATGAGGGAATGACAGAAAAGGCCTGAACAGCATCTAGAGACAATTTGTTCTGGCCACAACCACTTCCTCTGTCACCTGGTAATTGTGGTCATTAGTGAACAACTTGCAGTCTTTCTCCACCCTTGTAATCTTTCAGACACTTGTGTATCTGACCCCTGGGTTGTGTATCTGAAGCAGAAGTACAAGTGGTGCATAGTTAAGACTATTTTAGGAGCAGTGAAAAGAGGGAAATGTATCCTGTGAGGGGTTCTACCACCTTGTGGAAGGAGCCAGGATTGCTTATGCATCCTCAATCCAACTATCAGTCCATCTTGACAAATAAGCTTTAATGAATAGAACTGTGGGAGCTCCTCTATAGAAACAAACATGCTTCATGAGAAAATGTGCTGTCCAGCCACAAATTTTGCAGCTCAGGCAGCATCCCAGGGTGTGCCCTTCCTCTAAAAGCTGCAACTCTAAAGCAGAACAACAGTTCAGTTTTGCTGATTAATGAATTAATGATGTCTGCTCAGGGAAGAAAGCCAGAATAAGTTTCTGTGCTTTTCTTCTGTCCAGCAATACATGAGCTAAACAGATTATTTTGGTGACTCTGAAAAAAACTTGTTATGGTAATTAGGTTCCTTGATTATCAGCCCTGGTGGGCACAGTGAGTTACAGTAACAGCTGTGTGTGCCCCGATACAGTCTCAATCAGTCTTGTTCATTTTAAACTCACTGATGCTCACAGGCAAAATGGGAAAGATAGTGGCAGTCTATGAAAACATTTCCTCCCATCCTAATGTGTTGCTCTGCAAATGTTTCAAACTTGTCTTAGAAATCACTTCAATCTTAATGTCAAAGGGAGACTTGGTATCTATCTGAGGAAAGAGGGATTTAAGCAGTGAAACCGGGTAGCAGCAGTACCTCAGAGATCTTGGTATAATATGTGGGCCTTCTTCTGGCTAAATATGAAGTGAGATTGTCTCACTACTTGGAAAATATCTGACAGTTACAGCGTAGCAGGGGGAATTATATTGCATTAAAGGTCTTCATTTTCTTGCATTATTACCCTTCTTGGGATAACCTTGTCAATAAACAGTTATATCTTATGCTAAATTCATAATTCTTAAAGAGTGGAACTTTTAAGAGGAATAATTTGCCAAGTTCCTCCTGGTTAATGCTGTTGCTTCTGAATACTGAAGAAGGTTGATAAAAAGGAAGACTGTAGTAGCTTTATTGAAACTCAAATAGTTCATAAGGAGGGTAATTTTCTTGAGCTAGATACATTAGCCTTTAAACTGAGTGAGAAGTAACAGCAGGGCTTCTTTGGTCTGACAAATTCTGTTATAAGCAATAAGAGAATTGTGATTGTGTTACATAGTTGTGATTTATAGTTATGCTATTTCTCATTGCTATCATTAGGGTTAACAAACAGTGCTTTTTAGGAGGTCATTTGCTGGATTTTCCATGCCTTACTGAGATGTTTGGCAGCTGTCATAGGGAAACCAGTTCTCTTCTGTGTTTACTGGTTAGATATTATTTGCCTTCTGACCCACTGGATACTGGAACTTTTCTAAATTTTGCTGGTTTTAACAAATAAAAGTGTTAACTCTTTGCACAGTATTTCTCATCTTGGAAAGCCTATACAGAGAATTAGGTATAAGTCTCTTCTACACTGAAAAGGTTAAAAAAATTGCTGGTACTTGTACCTGGAGAAATAAAAAATAGGAATGATGTAGGTTTTGCATCTTAAATGTGATTCAAGAATATAAGCTTCCAATACAGCTAGTGGGATTTAGGCAAAACAGTAAACACTGTAGGCTTCTTTGGCATCTCTGGTACCTGTAGATACAAGGGTCTGAATTTAGATGTAAGTTTCCTTAAAACTTGTAGATTCTGCCTGTTGCATTGTTTATATATTTGAAGCCCAAAGAGAATTAATGCAGAATTACTCAAAGGGAAGTTGCCTCACAACACTGATGTCTCAAGAGTTTGTTTTCTACTGTGTGCTAAGTTCCTATCTGTATTTTGCTGAGCTTGAGATGCTTGAAACTGAAGGCCCAGATGTGTTTTTTCAAAAGAAATGAGATCCTTTGTAGCTGCTCTAAAAGAGTTTTGTCCAGATGTGATGGAAAGATCCACTAGACATCCACAAATCCAAGGAGCCATAAGCCCTGAGCTGAATGTTAGCCATTTGTGTAGGTGGGGTCATTGTTTAGTATTTGGTATTTTTCTGAAGAAGCTCGTGGATGATGTAGTTCTTTTAAGGAGGCTGCTTGACTGCTGCTTACCACTGCTGTGGGGAGAACAAAACTGTTCAGCTGAGCTTGAGTCATACCTGCTGAGAGAACCACAGGGGATTCACAGCCCAGGCTCTGGGCTAGCCAAAGTTTGAAGTGGATTTTCCTTTTGGAAACAGATCATCATTGAGGCCAGAATCTGTGAAGTCAGAGGTAAGGTAGCTGACTACTTCCTTATCTAGGAAAACTTGAGTGGTAAGATGAAAGGACTCAGAAGCTACTGTAGAAGTTGAAAAATGTTTTGAAACTTATTAAAATTGGCATATTAAATATAGCATTTTTTAACATAATCTATTTCAATGGTCACAGTCTCCAACTCAAGCTTAGGGCCATCTCCAAATACTTAGCAGCATAGGTAGCAAGGGAATTGATGTTTATATTTTAATTTCTCCTGATTTATTAAGACTCATTTTTTTCTGCACAAATTTTGAGCAGCCTGTGGATATTATTCAAATTGTGGGTTGGCTTTTGTTCTAAAACAAATTAGGGAAGATTCATTTGGATTGGAGGGGAAAAAATCTCCAAATAGGATTAATTTTCTAGTGTAATGCATCTCATATAATATATTTAATCTCAGGACTTGAAATTTCAGAGTAGTTGCAGTAGCTAAAACTGCAGTTAGGTTACTGTGATAAGTTCATACTGAAAACTCAAATATTCTTGGAACCATCAGGTCATGCAACTGACAAAACTTGCTACTTCTGGGTTATTCTGCCTCTTATCATAATGTAGATCTAAGAATTTCAAAGCCCAAAAGAAGGATTAAAAGAAATTTCAACTGCAGAAATCTGTGAAGTAGACCTGAATGCTTTACCCTCTATTAGAGGTGGGTCTTTCTAGTGTGGAGGTGGGTTTTAGGCAGTAGGAGTTCTCTATACAAATTGGGAAAACCTGCTGTTCAAACCTCTCTTCAAGGGAAGGCATCCCAATTTTTTATGTTGTGGTTCTCTGTTGTCTGTGTTGCTACTCCTGTGCTTTGCAGTCACTAGGTTCTAGAAGAGAGGATGCTGCTTTTAAAATTGCTGCTGCTTCTTTCCCCCAAAATTTCCTTCTTCTGGTATAGATTTTTGCAGCCAAGGGACTGTATTAACTTGAAAGCCACATTCTAAATGGGGATTGTTGTGGTGATGGCTCCTACTAGTTCATATTTCCTGGATGGTTTTGGAATGGTGTCTCTGGCAAGAAGTGAACAATGCAGGGCATGCCTGTAGTGAAGGGATGAGCCTGTTTATGATGATCTTTCACAATTTATTGCCTGTAGAAATCTGCTGCTTTTCTAATTCTGTTTTATCATTTGTTTCTTTTTGGAATTCATTCCAATCAAAGTTGTGAAGAGAAAGTCTTTGAGTTGGCTGATCACCAGGTAGATAAGAATTATTTTTAAAAAGTTCTATTTGCAACAAAATAACAAAACAGGGCTTCTTTTAGAGAACTATCAAGTTCATTTTGATTTTTTTTTCAGCAACAGTATTTCCTGCACTTCAGTAATGTTAATTTTTAAATGTGAATTCTGAATAAAAACTTTGACAGTGAAGTAAAATACTATAAAATGTCCTGATGTTTTGCTGTTCTTCTCAAGCAAGGCCTGGAAAGAAGGTTCACTCTAGCTGTGAAAATTAGGGACTGTTTGCTATGTGTGAAAAAAAAAATTCTTCTGTCACATGCATTCTTTAAAAGCTTGAGGAATTTCAATCTAGGCTGAAAGAAAAATGTTTTTTATGGCATATATATGTTACAACTTGCTGCTGAATAAGAGTATAGGGTGTCCTTCACACCTGAAGTGGAAAAGCCACTCCAGAGGAGCCTCCATAGAAGTACACCTAAGACCTCTGCCTGTACAACTGACTTACTGGCTAAATGGATGCATAATCAGTATCCGTGGTTTGCTTACAGAACCTCTGTAAGAAGAGAACCAAGTGAGGAATCTGGTGCTTTTCAGGCTTGGGGAAAGTGTTTTCATCATGCATACGCATGTTCTGAAAGCTTTAGTTTTGTACAGGAAGTTGCAGTTTTCCCTGGAATTACACTGACACAGTCTTTGTGTCTTTTTTTTTTTTTTTTTTTTTTTTTTTTGCTACCATCAGTCTAGGTCAGTCCTAGGACTGCTATAGGACTGTGGAAGCTCAAAAGCAAAAGGCTGGCCAGTCTATGAATTCTCAGAGCTTTCAATGTCTAGAGGAGGAAGAAGAATGATAAATAAAGATGTAGCAAAAAATATTCCAGAATGTTAGTGTTACATGTTAGTGTCCTGACTCTAAGCATATGTGAGCACACTTTTTTTTTGTGCCTATGTATACTTTTTCTTTCTTTTTGCTTCATCTAGTTTGACACTGTAATTGCAGAAGCGGCCAGCTTGATGTCCGGGAGCTGATCTCTCTGTACCCCTTCCTGTTGCCTACTTCCTCTTCATTTATCCGGTCCCATCCTCCTCTGCATGAGTACGCGGACCTGAACCAGCTGACCCAAGGGGACCAGGAGAAGATGACAAAATGCAAACGATTCCTCATGAGTTACTTGAATGAAGTCCGCAGCACTGAGGTTGCAAATGGCTACAAGGAGGATATCGACACAGCTTTACTCAAACTGTATGCAGAGGCAAATCATGAAAGCCTGCTGGATCTCCTAGTTTCAGAGAACTTCTGTCTTTTAACAGATAGTGCTGCCTGGCTGGAAAAACACAAAAAGTAAGTGGGTTATTTTATTATTGCACCTTCTAGACCAAAGGGAAAGTTGCCTTAGATGCTGTTATTGAACAATGTGTTCAAGTACTTGTAGTTCCTGTGCTTACACTTGTCCAAAAGGCAACTCAGTCTGAATTAACATTGTTAGTATTTAAAAATGTTGGTGAAAAGCTATTACTTGACGGTCTAAAGTAAAGGAAATTCATTCTCTTATCCTGGTAAATGCAGAATTCTACATGAAAGTTTCTGTATCCAACACAAAAAGAAAGAACTGGTACAAGTTTGGGAGAAGAAAGTTAAATGTTTGCCCTTGAGATAATGGGAGAGTGGAATGGCAGCAGTAGTTGTACACAGACAGAATGAAAAGATGCTTTAAAGCATGCAGTGCCTTAGGTGAAAGCTATTAACCAGTTAGTGGCTTTAAAATTGCAGTTACTTGGTCAGGGAAAGAGCTCCCACTTCTGCATTGCAAGCTTTCTATATTCTGCTGATTGACCAAGAAGAGGTTCCTTAAGATGACTGCAAATGACTTCAAACCAGAAATGCCAGCAGGCAGAGAATTAATCATTAAGCAGGAAACATTAGATAGTAAATGTGTAAAATATAAACTCCAGCCTTAGGCAGTATGTCTATTTTTGTTTCCATTTCTTTGGCTTTGAACTGTCTGGTGCAGTAGTAGCAACTATAGTGGTGAGGAAGACTCTAATCATGATTATATTTGGGGTGATTTAATTTATTTCAGGTGTTTTGTTAAAACCTTTTGGTAAGTGTGGTTTGCATGGCATACTTTTGCAAGTGTGAATGGAATGAATGTTAAAACATTGTTCCATGAGGACAGCCATTACAGAACTGGGCTGTATTTTTCTTAGAGTACACAAAAACCACTCTGAAGTTGCATTGTGCAAAGCTCTTCTTTGCCCGACCTGACTCCATGCCATAGTAAAGAAAAAAGTTTCTGATAGTAAAACAGAGTTTTAAATAAACACATAATAAAATATGATTTAATGACAGCTGATGAGCTATTGGAGGATAGTTCTTGGAGGTGTGTGTAATGTCTGTACATGAAATTGACAAATTGACAGAACAGCATAGGAAACACCTCTAATTGGGCACATACTTGGTGTAAGTTGGATCTGGTAACCACAAACTGTCTTGAGGACAGGAGTGATGGAGACACTTTTTCAGGGCAGAACTTCTCTCCTTTGATTCATAAAAACTGCCTAGAGAGACTTGTTGAAGTATAGACATGACCATGTACATGTCATTGTAAGCTGTTCTTTGTTGTACTCTGTGCTAATCAGTCCATAATGAAATTAGTGGGAAAGTTCTATCAATTTTAATATTATCTTCTCTTCTCTTTACAGGTATTTTGCACTTGGTCTCCTGTATCACTACAATGGTCAGGATGCTGCAGCACTTCAGGTTAGCTTTTAGTGTCACCTGAATAAAGCTTTTAGTGTCACCTGAAAACCATTCCAAAATACCATTTTAGCTCTGAGAGAAAAATCTGAGATCTTAATTTATCTGTTTGAAAAGTTGTGATACGTGTGTGTACGTATGTGTGTGTTTATAAGAAACTTGAAACTTATGCTGACTTCCTTGAATAAATTAATATGCTAGATGTGAAAAGTCTGAGGAGCTTATTGAAGTTGACAGCTATTTAGATTCTTGTATGATCTTTTTAAAGCAAAACTGTACATACCAGAACATATGTTTATACTCCTAAAAGATGGACAAAAATGCTAAAATATTCAAGAAATCACTTTAAAAGATATTTATGACACTCAAGGAACATGCCCTGTGCTGATTGATATGTATACACACAGCAAAACAGAATTGTATTCTCATGGCAGACACTGACAGCAACTGAGAGTTATTTGCTTTCCCGGTGATGAAGAGTGAACACATTCTGCAAGATGTGTGGGTTTCAGATGGATTAGTAATCCCTTTGGGGTTTACTAATCTCATGTCAGTAATACTAGGAGTGGCCTGGACACTGCAGACTAAATATCCAGTATCTTAAGTTTGCCTTAACTGTGCAGCTTTTTGAGCACATTATCATGTCAGTTATATAAATAGTAATGGCCTGAGAAGAAAACAAGTAAGGGCAACAAAAACACATTTGTCATGTGCAAGAAATCTTGGAAGAATTTTGATGCTGCAAAAAACAAGGTTTATTGTTAAACTGGTCTGCTAGGTGTAGCACATTTTCATTCCAATTATAATGTATATAAAAATAATATGTGGTACTTGTAGTTCTTCACTCAAAATGAAAGAAAAGCAGGAAAACAGTTTTTCTTCTAATTTGCTTGTATAATTTGCTTTTAATCTTGCACACACAGAACACATGAGAAGTATACCATGCATTGGAGAAAAGGACTTTTGATAAAAGCTTTCTTTGTGATTAGTGTACCTCCTTTAGTCACTCTCAGAATAAGAGCCCACATGATATGGGGTCTGAACTGGGTGAATATGGCAGATGCAAGAGAAGGGTGTGGTGGCAAAAGTGAGTGACCAGCAACGTTCCTTGCAATTGCTGTTCTTGTCAACGCCTTGTAATTCCACACACCTTGGACTAAGTCTTTTAGTAGCTGAGATAAATTTTGAGCTGGAAGAGCTAGTACATGTTTTAAGCACTTTAATCTGTGTGTTTTTGTTGCAGTTATGGGTGAAAATAGTTGATGGAGACATTCAAGATTCTACACGTTCAGACCTCTATGACTACATAGTAGACTTCCTTACATTCTGCTCAGACCAAGAGCTGGTGTGGAAGTACTCTGAATGGATTTTACAGAAAAATGAAGAGGTTTGTGGCTGATACGCTTTCAACAGAATATCAATATTTCCCTGCACTGGTGTTTGGGTTTTCCTTAATGTTGGTTTTTCTTGATAGCTGATTGGACCTTTTGCAGAATATTTAATGCCAGTTAAATAATGATCAGCAGAAGAAAATTTGGAGGTTTCTCAATTTATCCAAGTCCCTCTATTAGCAAGTGCTAGTGATAATTGCTTCTTTTTATTCTGAAAACTAAGTTTAGGGCATGAAAAATACGGCATGTCTTCTGTTTTCTTCATATTGAGTAAGATAATTTTCAAATCTTAAAATAAATAAATAAATCACATGGCAGGTTAGCTGTTGCTGCTGCTTCTTATTTTAAAGAGGATGGGTGGTATCTGTGTATATCAGGACATGGCATAAATAGCCTCTATTCAAGACAAAATTTCATTGCTGGAAAAATTAACTTAATCTGCCAAAATAAAAAAAAAAAAACAAATTCTGCGATATTTGATGCTGATCAGACAGTCTGTGCTGTAGGAACTTGTCACTGCCTGATTTATATTAATTTAAGCATAGCTATTTTGTGTAGTGGGAGATTTCTAAGCTTTTGGTTTGGTAATTACAGAAGTCTCTTGCTCTGTCTATATCATCACATGTGAAAAGGCTTAAAACATTCTGGTCTCTAATATGAGCTTTCCTGCTGCAAAGGCTGAAGTCTCTTGTTCTATTGTGCAAATCCATTCAATATTTCTTGTGGAAGTTGTGCCCAAGCCAAGGCTTATAGGCTGGACAATGTATACACTACAAATTGAGGTAGTGCAGATAGGAGTGAGTGAGATCAAGATAAGCACAGTGTAGTGTAATCCTGTGGTGTTGAGCAGGGTTTTGTGTTTATTTTCCTGAATAATGTATTAACAATAGTGCTATTCCTTATTAGTTTTAAATATTTATTTAATAACATAGGTGCCATTGAGTTCCTAAATGCAATAAACTCTTTCTAGGTTGGTGTACAGATTTTCACTAAAAGGCCTTTGGAAGAACAGGAGAAAAACAACATTAATCCAGATGATATCATCAGTTGCCTTAACAAATATCCTAAAGCACGTGTTAAATATCTAGAACATCTAGTACTGGAAAGAAAAATACAGGTGAGTTCTGTGAGAATGCTAAAAGTAGGTATAGGATTCAGAATGCAGATTATGATCAACAGGACTGAAAATAGGCAATGTCTGGAAGGCATAGGCATAATGCGAAGTCTTTCAAGTGTACTCAGAGTAGAGCAGGAGTGTTTTTAAGATTAAAGTAAAAGATGAGGAGTGGATACCTTCATTATTTTGAATTTTTCAGTGTTTGTGATAGCAAAACAATTGCTTATGTCCCCTCAGACTTAAAGGTGGTTTTTTTTTTTTTTTTTTTTACATCTGGTTATTGCATACTTTTCTATTTCACTGATGAGGCTCAAATCTTCTTCTGGTAAGATCACAGAAAATGATCAACAACAGGTTGAGCAACTGCTGATCCTATTGCACTGTGGCAGCAATACGTTAAAGTTGCTGATTCAGTGTTTTACAAGTAAGAATGTTTTATTCTGTCTTTCTAGAGAGATTTGAACAATAATCAAGTTAAACCATGGACCCCTCACTAGAATTCCAAACCGCTCTTGATGCTGAATGCTCAAAAGATGCATTCACAAGTCCTAAGTGACAGTGTGTTACACTTTTGGGGGTTTTAGTTCAATGCAAAAGCAGCCAAATGTTGTATTTGGCTATGAAACATTTTAAGCACAGAAGTTCTTTGACCCAGAAATAAAGCAAAGAAATGAACATTGAAAGATCACTGCAGAGCTGATGGTCAGTCACTAATTCACATTCTTCAAATGCACATCAGATCAGTGTTTTTCCCTTATCGGTGTCGCAGGTGTGTTACACCATGACTGATGAATATACTTGTCTCTGATGTCATAGATTTTTCCAAACAAAGTTTTTGAGTTAAACACAGTGCCTTGTAAAATATTTGTGAAAATATTTTACAATTAAATCTACCTGCTAGTAAAAGCTGAGTTATAAATCAGTTTGGTCTTTAAAAATTACGAAGCTATTGTGAATGATTTTTTGAGAATGTTTAAAACAGTCAAATCATGAGCTTATTTTCATAAGCTTTCATTTTTTGTGGATAACAAAAAAAGCACTGCGCCTTCAGAGTGCTTTTCCACCTCTGGTGGCTTTCTCAGATTTTATTGCAGAAATAGAAAAGGTCAAAGAACATACCTGAATATGAGGAATCCTGTATTTACAATGTAATTTGTGAGGCTGCTCAGAATTAAATTATCTATCTGTATTGACAAAAAACTTTGTGATTAATTCAAATTAAATAAGTTGAAACACATTTCTATGTAATTAAGTAAATATTCATCATTGTTATTGCTGGAGCCAAGAGATTTGTAAACTAAGCTAACATTGTTCTCTTCATCTGTAGAAAGAAAAGTACCATACTCATCTAGCTGTCTTGTACTTGGAGGCAATACTTCAGCTAAAATCTGTGACAGATAACTGTACAGAAACAACTGAACTGCTGTTGAAACTTCGCAGTCTGCTTCAGAAATCTGATCTTTATAGAATTCGCTTTATTTTAGGTAGGTTTCATGTTGTCTGTTATAAATGCTGTATGTGATTTCCAGCTTGAAACAAAATCATAGTCCTCTAAAGGATAGAAAACTAAAAGATCTGAGGTTTCTGTGTTTGTTTGATAGGCTGTATTTCTAACAAACACAGGTTAATTTAGAAGGCATATGTGTTGGTGTTGTCCTTGGTCTCCATAGCTCCAATGGCATATTTGCCACTGCACCAGAGACAAAATACCAATTGGCCAGAACAAATACCTGCATACAATTTTCTTAATAGCCACCTTCTTTTTAATGATGAGCATGGAACTTGTGCATGACATGACATGACAACCTTTTGCAAATGAAAGACAACTTTGAGGAATCTAATTGCCAAGGACTTGTTACCCATAACCCTGAAACTCACTCTGGGGTTCATGTTAAATAAAAATAGGAGCATCTTTTAAAGTGAAAAGTGCAACATACATGTTACTGTTGGTATTAGGCAAGCAACAGTTGAGCTAAATATTTTCTTATTCAGTGCTTATAATGGTTAATTTTTAATGTTTCACCCACTGGAATGCAAACATAGAGTGCAATTAAGCAAGCCAAGTGTTTAAATCTTCTCTGGTATGGAGGATTATGGCTGGAGAATGATGGAATAGTGGATGAAAGGGAAGTGACTTGTTATTGAACTGAAAGATGTGGAATGATTTTTTGAAATTCAGTGGGAAAAAATCCAGTGTAAGTGGAAATGAAACTTGCTGAGTATCAACTAAAATGATATACCAAAGTTTAATGTTTCCTTTCTTTTTCAGGCAGCAAAATGTTATGTGATGGATACTATACAAATAGAGCACAGTCATTGAAACACTTGTTCTTTTTCATCTTTTAGTCAATTTTCAAACAAAAATTTCCAGGCAAGAGTTATAAAATGGATTATTCTCTTGAAATCCATGTGCTCCAAAATAAAGGATTTCTTACATGACAATTCTTATGTTACATGAAAGTGAGATCAGTGCAAGCTAGTGTGTTCCTCCCTGATAACCAAAACATTTTGGTGAGAAAAACATTGTATTCCCATGCATTTTCCATAGGCCTATACCAAATCTTTATCACCTTTACAGTAATTAGATGATTTTCTACTTTATTTTGAAATGCCAGATGAACTTGCCATTCTACCTGCCTATTGCTGACACTTAAACTTTAAACTGGATTAAGGGTTTGTAGTGTTCTTTTCTTAATGGGAAGTACTATTGGATTTTTATTGTCTTTTATGGAGTTTATTCTGTGACCTCCTATAACATTGGGAAAAGCAGAGGTTAAAAATATTGCAGCTTCATCTTACAGTTTTTTGTGCATGGTAGCAGTGTCTGCTAAAATTTAAAAGGTGTCAGTGACAGTGGTTGATCATCTATTATTTAGTCATTTCTTTGTCCCATATTTTGTGGTGCTCTTTTGTTAGAGATGTGTTTCCATACATCTGAGCATTCCTGTACTTACAAGCATCTGCTTTCTCTATAGTTGCACTGGCTGGGAGAGGGAGCAGTTGTCTCCTCCACTGAGCAAATATTGCCTTGTTTCTCACTTAACAGACAAAATCCAGGGCACAGACCTTCATATGGAAAGTGCAATTTTATATGGGAAACTAGAAGAACATGAGAAGGCTTTGCATATCCTTGTCCACGAGTTGAAGGACTTCCATGCTGCTGAAGAGTACTGTATGTGGAACTCAGAGAACAGAGACTTGCAGTACAGGCGGAGGCTTTTCCATATGCTGCTGTCAGTGTATTTAACTCCAGGCACTTCGGACTGTGCGCTCGTCATGGCTGCTGTGGATCTCTTGAATAACCACGCTGCGGAATTCGATGCAGGTCTGGTTTTGCAGGTGGTGCCTGACAGCTGGTCAGTGCAGCTCCTGTCCCCATTCCTGGCTGGAGCAGTGAGACAAAGCATTCACACAAAAAGAATGACTCAGGTGGCACTTGGGCTAGCACAAGCTGAAAACTTAATCTACAAGCATGAGAAGGTAGGTTACTGGGGTGCTTTTAAATAAAAGCACTTGGAAGCCTTATAGTTGAGTCCTTTGATATACAGCAATCAAAAGAAGTTTGAAGAATTAGTACAAAAGCTGTCTTCATGTCTTTGGCATTTATTAGAGTTTGGGGTTTTTTTGGGTTTTTTTTGGGTTTTTTGTTTTTTTTTTTGCCATGACTACTAGCTTCAAAATTAATTATATGTTTTCTCTGTAAAACAAAAGGGAAAGTAGGGGCCTTGAAATAGGAATAACCTTGGTGAGCTCCTGGGCTGAATATGAAGTGAATCTGGGATTTGCAGATTTAAAAAGTTCTTGCAGAAACTTTAACAAGTGTCAGTTAGCATTTCTTTCACCAGGAGGGAGTGTCAGAATTTCCAATTCAATTTTTTTACGGTGTCACCTGTCAAAATTTGTTAAAAATTATCCAGCATTTAGTATTAATTGAAGCTTGTTAGTAGATTTTGTTAATGGTAAATTCAGTTGTGAAGTTTTCTTCTATTCCTAGCTAGGACAGTGTTGCTTAGAGTTCACAGCAGATCCTTAAAATTATTTTTGTTTTATTCATTTGGTATAGTTGCAATTATGCTCCATCATTTCCCTTCCTTTCTTGTTAGATTCACATTTGGAATTTTTTCCCCCTCTCTTTTAGGTTAAACAAAAAGGAGCCCCAATTCTTCTTTCAAACAAAAAGGTGTGTCAGGTGTGCCAAAATCCTTTCCGCGAGCCTGTGTTTGTAAGATACCCAAACGGGAGTATGGCCCACACGCACTGTGCTGCAAACAGACATCTCAATTCCAATGTGACTCATCACTCTCCCAGCTCCAGCAATCAGACTTGAAATATTCCCACAGTTCCCATGACTTACACCCCATTGAAAGTGGGCTGGAAAGAAAAAAGTGCAGCTACTTTAAGTATAAATGAAGATGGACAGCTAGTTTTCGGGTTAATGGGAAGACTTCCAGTAAATATAAAATACTGCTACTTATCTTTTTGATTTCTAATGAATGTAGATAGAAAATTCACTACTACACATGGAGAGGTGCAAATATGGGCTCTTCTGTGAATAGGAGTAAACACTTAAGAGAAAAGGAGCCTTTTCTTCACAGTGAGGATGAATGTTACGGAGTGAAGGCAAACAGTCATTTTAAGAACTGTCACTTTGCACTGACTGTGGTATAAGTTTGTGGAGGGGAAGATGGCATTTATTGGAGTTGGAATTCTTGAAGAGTGATGGGACAAGATTGGCATCATGCAGCTTACTATGAAGACAGAGATTTGCATCGATTTTAGTGCTTGCTGCAGCATGTCTTCTTTTGGGCTGGATTATCTTCCGCAGGATCACATTATCGACTTCAATTTTTTTGCTCTGCAAAATGTTGGCTTTTGATGCACTTTTCAGTACCTCCCTCCCATCCACCTACTATATGGAATTTAAATATAAGCACTGCTCTGTTAGGTTTCTGCTCCTGCAGTTACTGTAATGTACTGAGTGGAAACCAATAACCTCAATCACACAGGTGAGCTTGGAAGAAAAAAGGAAGAAAGGTTGTCTGGTCAGACTGTAGTCACTTTTATATGGGGGAAGAGGCCCTGACTTTAATACTGATTTATTTATTAATATGCAAATATGATGTACATACAGTTGAATAAATTGATCTTATCATTCTAGCATTTCTTTGGAGGATTAAGATGTAGCTGATACATAAATGTACAGGTGATGTGCTAAATGTTTGCTTTAACATAACTTAGGCAGGTTGGAACTCCACAAAAATAGGTTTTAGTCTTATGGATGACTTTGTGCAATCAAAACCACAGAGAGAAGGTATAAAATTGTAAGAAATCTACAAAAGTGCACTACAGGGATACTGGGTTTTTTTATATTCTACTAAATATTCTGTGAACTAAAATTTTTCAAATAACACAAACCCCTTACTTAACTGCCCTCATATGTATTCACATTGCTATTTAACCATTTTAAAGAAGTTGATTTAAAAGATGTAGCTTTCCCCAAGAGAGGTTAAAAAAATGACAACTTTAAATAAACTTAAGTATTGCAAAGTGAAAGCATTTCTTTGAATTCTGTGAAGCTCTAATAAATACCAGGCTTACTGACCCACATGCAGTTGAGTTAGTATGGCTGCTCCCTGTTTCAGAATTCCAAATCAGTGGAGGCTTTCAGGAAAATGGCATGCTTGGTCCTTTCTAGAATCACAGAATAAGCTGAGTTGGAAGGGATGCATCAGGATCATGGAGTCCAGGTCCTGGCCCCACACAGGACACCCCAGAGTCACACCATGGGCCTCAGTGTTGTCCTGATGCAGCCTCATTGCACAGAAAGGCTGGCTTAGGTAGCTGCCTTCTACGTACAGTGCTGCCTCCAAGAAGGGGCAGCCAGCCCTCATCCAGGGGAAGAAGATATCCATCTCTTCTCACAGAAACATGCACTGGTTTGGGGTGAAAGGGACCTTATTGAAGACTATCTATTCCAACCCCCCTGCCATAGGCAGGGATACCTTCCACTAGACCAGGTTCTTCAAAGCCTCATCCAACCTGGTCTTGAGCACTGCCAAAGATGAGTTGTCTACAACTTCCCTGAGCAACCTGTGCCTGTGCCTCACAACCCTCAGAGTAAAGAATTTCTTCCTGATATCTGATCTAAATTTGCCCTCCTTCCACTTAAGGCCATTTCCCTTTGTCCTATCACTACATGCATCTGTACAAAGTCCCTCTTAAGCTCCCTTGCTGTCTCCCCTCAGGTTCTGGAAGGTGCTATAAGGTCTTCCAAGAGCTTCTCTCCAGGCTGAACAGCTCTCAGCCTGTGTTCATAGGAGAGGTGCTCCAGCCTGTGATCATCATTGAGGCCTTACTCTCGACTCATTCCAGCAGTTCAACATCTTTCTTGTATTGTGGGTCCCAGAGCTGTACTCAAGGTGTGGAGTACTTTGCTTTAAAGGAAAAGACCTTTAAATCTTTCTCCTTGCTGATTTTGAAATTGGGAAAGTACAACTGTTGTGCTGAATTTTTATTTATTTTTGAAAGCCCAAGTGAGGAATTTTGTAGTGCTTTGTACTAAAACATGTAAGTCGCATTTAGTGAGAAGCACTTCAAAAGTGTGGGCATTTCTGACTCAGTTCTGGCATGAGTGATTCTGCTGTGGCACTGGTCTAAGCAGATTATCTTGTAGTCGTGGGTTTTGAACATTGTGTATACAACTGGCAGTAATGGTATAGAAAAATTTGTAGTCCCCTGTCCTCAAAATACTTGCTGATAAGAGTGGAAGTGATTTTTATGAAGACCCTATAAACCTTTTGTGTACACTAGCATGCATTTCTTACAAAATACTTTCTTTTGCTGCCAACATCCTAAGTATGCTCTTTTTTTCTTTTTAGTAAAGGGATACTAAAACAGACCCCTCTCCATGCTTTAGAGTAATTTTAGCCACTTAGTAGTGATGAACTACTTCTACTTCTGCAATGGAATAAAAATCATATCATTCCAGACCTCAGGAAAGTTCTTAGTTGCTATTGCAAGAAAAAGTATGTCTATAAAAGATTAAATAATTCTTTATTAATAGTCAATATCTTTTTGAAGATATGTACTTTGGCTAAAATGCAGCAAAACCAATAATTGTACATACCAAACAAATACAGAAATCAGAATAATGCAAGTCAGCATTTTTGCAATCAAAAATGTGGTTGATATTTAGGTTGGGGCCATCTAGTTCTTTGAAGCCAAGTCCCCCGAAAATGTGGACTGGAAAAATTGATACATTGTTACCTGTTACTTTGTTAAGTTTTATACTAGAACTCACTTGAATGAATTAATATGGAAATCCCACAGTAACTAATGGAAAAAGCAAACAAAGCCAATGTGAGGCTGAGGCAGAGCAAGAGATCAGCAGGGAGGTGGCAGGTGGATGATGCTCTTCCTCTGTGTGTCCAGCATGTGAGCAACAGGGAATATTCCCAACCAGAGAAGATGTCAGCCCACATCAGAGTGCTCTGTGGTGTTCTGGGCTTGGTCACCGGGAAATTTATGAAAGGTCTGCATTCAAATTTCCTTAGGTGGGACAACTGAACAGCCCTTGGGTAAGAAAGCTTCATTCTGGAGAACCCGAGTTCAATCCTGCTTTTGTTTTGGCACTCGGTTTGGTGATTCTTGGTTTATGTACCTGAAATCCTGGGCCAGCATTGCTACTGTGGTTAGTTATGGCTGCAGCAGCACAGAGGGAGTGAACAGGGAAGGAACCAGATTTGGGTAACTAATTGCTGACTGCATATGTGAAGGAGGAGAGGCAGGAAAGAGCGATATTTCTCTGACCATTCTTCTAGTTTGGAAACAAATGCTTTTTGGGAGTTAAAGCTTGATGTGATCTTTTTATCTCCAGTTAGGGAATGTGGTGTCTAAGACCTGCCCTTGGAGAGTGGAGATTCTGCCAGAGTATTTATTCTTAATTTAGCTGTTGCTAAATTATTTGAAATTCATCTCCCTCACTTTTTCCAAAGAGTCTCCTCCAACTTTGTATGTGTCTAAACTGAAACAGTAGTGGAGATTTTTTTTAATGTGACATTGTGTCTGTGATTCAGGACATAATACGTGAGATTAGTCTCTCACACTGATGCCTCTGCAGATATCAAGACACATTTGTCTAACATGTAACCTCCAGTTACTGAAATATTGCAGCTCTGACCTTTCTTTTCAGTCATTCACTGCTACAGATGATGGTACATACAAAAAGCACTTGTTAAACTTTCTTCTACGCTTTCATATCTCCACGCTTCCATAGGTAAAAATCACCTATGATGTGTGTATGTCATCATACACTATTTTTCTCTCAGTCAATAAAAGGAAAAATACTAATTGAAAAAATTACTCAGAATCTGGCACTCTGCTCAAAATAAGATTCATGGCTGTATATTCATGAGAAAGAATTCAGTTACATCTTCATTTCTTTTGTGTAAGTGGATAAGTTGTCACATTGAGATCAGTATTCTTGTAACATTGTCAAAGCCAGGGGAAAATAAGCATTTGGGGGTTGTTACACAGAGCACACCAGAGATACCTATGAACTGACTTGTTCAGGCAGCCCCTACTGAGGTGGCTCAGGTGTGCACAGGATTCCAGGTTACAATGAGAACTTCTCTCTTTGCTCCCCTTGCTCCCAATCTCCAGAAACTTTCCAGCCTTTGTTACCTGATTGTCACTCTTCTAGCACTTAACTGACATGGGTACAAATCTTGAGAGGTCTGGGGGACTTGACTCCTGAGCAGATCTGTCTTCAGTAAAATGTCACTTTTTTATTCAGCCACATGAAGCCCTACTAATGTGAGCTGTGGAAAGGTGATGGTAGGGATGGAGTATGTGTATGCTTTCTGAGAACTTTATTACATGTTTAAACACACGAGCATTATCCTGACTGCTGAGTCTTTATAGCAACATCTGTTCTTCACAGGACTTCTGTCCTGAAAGACATTAAAAATATATTGTTTTATGCAGTTCTATCAAGAAGTACATTTTTATTTTATAACTCTTCCTGGTTTGCTGCAGTCTCTATTCAGCATGGCTCTAAGTGTTTTATTAACATCCTGCTGTTCATAACAAGCAGCAACTAATACATTTTCATTGTGAGCTCTCTTCCTATTGCCTATATTAGCTAATTAATTTTTCTCTTGCTGTACAACACTTTGGGGCTTATGCCTTGTGAACACTGGTAATTAAATGTGCTGCTACTTTTTAAGGGAAAAGAAGAAAAGATAATAATGTTCTGTAATGTATGATTGATTTCAAAATTGAAGTTCCCCTGCAGTAAATTTGTTCAGATGGAAGTTTGTACCGTTAAGGCTTTTGGACTTAGTGGTTATATTGGTGAACATACACAGCAGTATGTGGAATGTACAAATGTATAAATATGACAATTTTTAATAAAATAAAATCTTTTAAATTACATTCGTTATGGATTCATATATACACAAACCCTGGAATGTAAATGTCCAAGTGAAGGGAAAGGATTATCTACTGATGAGTAGAGGATTCATCAGGGTGACTGACAGAGGGGTCAGATCCCTGACATGTGGAAGTGAGGCTGGTGCTTACATACTCTGCAGAAGGCAGCAGTGTTGGTGTTCCTCATCTTCCTCCTCACCACTCAGGACTAATGGCCCTGGCTTCAGGGCCAAAGGACCAGCTGCTCTCCAGTTCCACCACAGTGGCACTGTAGGATAAGGAAGCCCCAGGAAAGGAAGGGTGGTAAGGGCTGGTAAAGAGTGTGGTAAGTCAAAGAAACTGATGTGATCTCTGAGGGGAGTGAGAGAGGAATGCAAAGGAGAAGTGCAGAAAAGGAGAATTTAGGGCATGGAGGTGTGACCTAATTCAGCTGCTCTCCAGCCCCACTCTGCCAGGCAATGCAGGCACTGGCAAGGCTGCAGGCATCCCCTGGATGCTGAAGGCAGGTTGTGTGCACAGCTTAACTGGGCATCCAGCAGGGCAAAAATCCAACACAGTCAGAGCTTCAGGGAAGGGCTCTTGTTTTGAAGTTCAGGTCTGTGATCACTTAGCTGGGTTTCTACAGCCCTATCAGGTAAAGTTTGTTCCTCTGGCTGAAGTGAAGGCTGTGGGAACATGGGTGGGTGCTCAGGATGCTCTTACAGAGGGTGTTTGGGATGCAAATATTGAGTGCAGCATGATGCTGGAAGGAATGAAAAACTAACACAACAAGCATGACTTTATTAGCTCAGCCAGCAGGAAATACACCCTGGAGAGCTCTGGTTTGCATTTCCCCATCCATCCATCCATCCATCCATCCATCCATCCATCCATCCATCCATCCATCCATCCATCCAAAGGTAACGCAGAAAGCATTAAGCCCCAAACCCAGTCATGACTCCAGCACCACGGGATTTCAGCTAGTTTTGCCTCTAGACAGTGGTTAGAAAATGGTCCATGCTAATCATCCAGATGGCAACTCCTTCCAAGACAAATAATCAATAGAGTATAGCTGAGTTTAGGCAGAAATGAGTCCCAAAGGTCCAGTTAGCTGCAACAACTGTAGCTGCAGGACAGCATAGGGTCAAAGAGGCCAGGGCTGCCAGAAGAAAGCTGATGGCTGAACACATGGCAGGTTTTCAGTAGATAACAAGGCTGATTACAGTGCCTAAAAATCCAATAGCAGTCATGAACATCATTACCAATGCCTATAATTGCCCATAACCCCCTGAAGATATTGTCCCATAACCACCTTGTCAACATGGTATTTCCATTGACTGGGGCCTGACCATCCCAATGCAAGTTAAATCCTAGAAAAATCTAGGCTGGTTGGGTTCTTCGGAGATGGCATTGTCCAAGCCCAACTTGATGCAGGGTCATCCTGTGTCAGGTTACTTGTCTTGTTTTAAACCAGTTGACAAGCTTGGAAGCAGATTGGCAAGGGTCCAAGTGTCTTCTTAGCATGTCTTTGCCAGAGGCATGTACTGTTTAAACATCCAAAATACTCTCTGTTAAAGAAAGGTAAAAGTTTAGAAGGTACATTTGTCTTGAATAAATAGTTTAGTTTGTTTTGTGGTTTGGTTTTTTAAGGTTTTTTTTTTTTTTTTGGTTGGTTGGTTGGTTGGTATTTTGGTTTTGTTTGTTTGTTTGTGGGGTTTTTGGGTTTTTTGTTGTTTGCTTTGTTTTTGCTTTTGTTTTTTTGCAAATATTACAAAAACACTAAATAAGCAGGGAGTTTCTAACAATTAGCAAGTTACTGGCGACAGCTTCAAGATAATGTACTTTGTGCCTCTCTAACCTGAAGAAGTATATTCAAATAAAATGCAAGTTCTTTATATCTGTTTGAAAGTCACAGACAGCATGCAAAGATGTTTCAATCCCTTTGGTCCCTCTAACATACAAGGTTACTCTGCAGTGTCAGAAAGACAGAAAGCTCCCAGAGTGTGACAGAAGTAGAGGTTTTTCTACTTGAATCACAAGCAGTTAAAGATGGGGAGGGAGGAGAACAGGATGGATTTGTATCTGCTTTTTTAAAAGATGTCATTCACTGGGGATTTGTATTTGCAAAGCAAAAGAAGGTTTTCATTCCTGTCCTTTTTTGATCCATCTTTAGGTTTTAACTTGTCATATCTCATTTCAAAGCATCTCTGTGGCCTTTTGTGACATGCTGATTTGTCAAACACAAGTTTTAGTGTTCCTGCTTCAAAACCTTCCTGAAATCTCTTGTTCTGGATAGCAGCCACTCAATACATCCCCTCCAGATACTCCAGTCAGTATGTCAGGAGTACTTCTCCTCACAGTTGCTCATTCTGTAATGTGAATAGCCATACAACTGTGCCATACAACTGTGCTGGTGTCATGGTTTAACCCCAACCAGCAGCCAAGCCCTGCTCACTAATAACAAAAACATCTCTATGTTATCAACCCTGTGTTCAACACAAATCCAAAACACAGCCCTAAACCAGCCACTGTGAAGAAAATCAACTCTATCCTATCCAAAACCAGCACAGATGGTCAAAACTAAAAACTACAAACCAAAGAGATCTCAGTCCCAGAGGAGGGAGGAGTCTTTTGTTAAGCTGTTGTTAATTACCAATGCCTCAATACCCTATGCTTTTGCTTTTCCCATCTGCCTGATATCAAATCACAAGAGTGTGCAGAGTTTCATACAAATAATCACTTGTGCTGATAACTTTCCTGCCTGTGGAAGGGAAAAGGGGAAGATTTTCTTGATTGAAGCCATGCCATGACAAGACTTGAAGGCAGCCAAAAAGAAGATATCACAGGACCTTTTTTCAAAGCAAGTGCCCTTAAAAGCACCAAGTGGTCTCTGAATGCAAAAGCCGGGCTTCATGAAATCATGAACCAGAACAATTTTAAAATGGAAAAAGCTCAGGGGTTGAGTAGGGAGAAAGTTTTAGAGGTTTGCAAGAAAATTCCCCACCTTGTGTCTTGTCAAGTCAGGTTTTGACTTCTGTCAAAGCAGAACAAACATCAATGACTTCTTAAATTGCAGAGCTCCCTCCACCCAGCCTCTTCTCACTGCCTTGGAATGAGCCACACTCCTCCAGCTCTCAGAGGCTGCCAGGATGCTCTGTACCCAGGCTTCTGTGGGTCCCTGTCCACCTTCCCTTACTTGGCCATACCTTGTTTTTCCATGTCTTCCCAGCTGCAGAGCTGTGTGGCTTTTGGGACAGTGCAGGCTGAGCCCTGCCTGGGGTGCTCCCTCTGCCTGGGTTCAATGACTTTTCCCCTCCAGTCTTGTATCAACTTCATACATTTTGATATTAGGCTTTAGTAAAATGCTAGAAGATAAAAATGAGGGAAAACTAAACAGAGATTTCTGTCTTTATTAAACAATGTTGCATTAAATAAAAGCAAAGTTGTGCTCTAAGACAACAATTAGTGGTCTCTTAACATGGTAGCAATATCTTTTTGTTTTGAAATGTTTTTATATACCCACTACTTTAATGAAGTCTCTATGATGAAATTTTGCCTTTAATGATTTTACTAAGAAAGCAATATCTAATGCATTGACTTACGGTTTTAATACCAAAAAGAGTCTGAAGGCGTTTGTAAGCAGTCCTGTCACATTCTGTCCAGCTCTGCAGAGGTCTGAGGAAGCCAAGGAAACAGCCCTGCTGCCTGTGGACTTGCATCATACAATAAATAGCGAGTCTCTCTGGTGGGGGTAAGCTGGGGGTTGTGGAGGAAAAGATGAGCCTATCCATATTTATTCATCATGTCTTATGTAGGTACTCAAGTGCTGCATAACCCAGCACCGAAGTGTTGTGTGCTACCTGCAGCATCAGGTCAGATCCACCCCAGAAAACTCATGAAATGCCTTGTTCAGGTAGTCTCAGCAATGAAAATCATGAAAAACCTAGCAGCTTTGATATGCTTATTTTATGCATCACTACCTGCTATAGTTTTACACAACTGTCCTCCTGCTGTCAGAGCACTGGGAATGCTCTGACATACAAAGTTTTTTTCCTGTTCTTTGTAACATTTCAGGGAAAGAAAACTCTACGCAAGGTAGAAAATGACATCATTTCTCCTTGAATACTGTCATGCCTTACCTGTGAAGTGATAGTGGTGGTTCTTAAACTGTGCTCTCACTGATCGTACTTTCCAGTAGGTGATATAACCACGATGGTAAGGAAAGCAGGCAGCACCAGCACAAGTGTGAGTTCTCACCAGTATAACCAGTCCTTGCCAGTATAACCAGTCCTCTCCAGCATAACTTTGCTCCTAGCAGATGCTGGGTGTTGTGGAGGGAGAGAAGCAGCTCCAGGACTGTGGTGGGCACAAAAATGAGAGGCAAACATGCCAAGCTGTGCAGCAAAACCTGCTGGTTCCAAAGCTGTCCTTTACTCATCCTTTTCCAATGGAGGCTTTCTTTGAGCCAGGCCCAGCAGCAGGTGGGAGGCTGGGCACCCAAGAGGAGACATGTACAGTACCCACACTGCTCTTCCTAAAGTACAGTGACAAAGAGATGCATTAAAGATGGGTACCAACTTTAGTGCCATGCACCCTACAGCAGAACAATAACAGTATTATAAAAAAAAGAAAGGTTGACTCACAGCATTCAGCTGACTTGGTGATGCCCCAGACAGCTACTCTTGCACTTGAGCTATTTCCTCCATCAAATTACCCGACCTGGCCTTAGGAGCAACATGCGCTGATGGCATCAGTGAAGGTCACCAAACAAATCCACACAATAAAAAAGACTTAAGATAAAGCACCACAGCTTTATCTTTCATGGCATAAGGAGGCAGGTACCATGCAGAGGCAATGTTTATTCAGGTCATGCTTGTCACTCTCTGTGGATTCGTACCAGAAAATTTTAAAACCTGAATATGTTCCCCAAAAGATGAGTGCATCTTTCCTCTTATATAATCATGGAAAATGAATTTCCAGCCTTAGCTGGAAAAGAGCTCTAACACTGTGGAGTTATGCTAGCAAGAAACCCCTCTTCTTGCTCCCTGCTTCTTGCCCTAGTCACCTTTTGGGCATTTCTATTCCATTTGCTGTCTACCATATTTTAAAGTGTGTGGTCTTGTAATAATGCAAGTTGCATTCCTGCACAGTCAACACATAAAGCTGATTAATTCAGCCTTTCTGAAATTATGCACACTGCAACCCTTAGTGTTTCACCCTTTAAATAGTGTTTAAAAAAAAGGTCACACTACATTCTCCCATCAGTGGTACTTTAGAAACTCTGAAAAAAACCCCATGCCCACAGAAAATGTCAGGGGTCTCATCCAAGTGCCCTGAGCTTACAAGCCTGAGTTTAAAAATGAACTTGTACCCGAACAGTTGTCAGTGCTTTAAGTAGTTACATTTATTATTTAAGGCTCAGCACAATTCAAGTTGTTCTTTACAAAGAGAACAGAGGAGAACAGCCACGACAGAGCAAGAGAAGGAAAAGAAAAGGCAGGGGAAAAAAAGGTTCCCTTGGTGCCCACTCAGCTTTTAGGACTACCTTCAGGGCTGGAGGCACCCGCATATGCCACCAGGGCATGGAGAATGGTGGTCCAAAGAGCCAAGTGAAATCTCTCCCCTCTTTGTCTCCCCTCTTTCCCTTGGCTCATCCCATCTACAAGTCTTGGGCTGCACTCTCAAACACTCAAACACTCCTCTTGTCACTCTGACCTCTCTGTGCTGGCGGCTGGGAAGAGACCATACCTGACTCTTGACGTTTTTGTGCACAACCACAGCGCCACTGTGTCAGTGGGATGGCAAAGTTATACCAAGCAGATTCACTAGAAAGATGACTTATTTACAACTTTAAAATATATACAAAAAGGACAATAACGAGCCTACTTAATGATCATGAAACAGATTTAATGCCATTTAATTACTGCACCTGTATGAAAAGGCAGAAGGAAAAATATAATTAAACTCCAGAATTAGAAAGAACAGGAAAAACAGTCTAATAATAGCTACTTCACCAATAAACATAAAGGTTATAAGTGGAATCCCCAGAATTTCAAAGTCAAAATATATTTGTAAAAGTGAAAAGGTTAGAAGGCAGAAAAATAATAATCAGGCAGCAAAAGGTAAATAATCCATTAATCATGCACATCTGCTGAAGCGACTGAGCGAGCAGGATGCAGGAGCTGCGGGGCAGGATGCTCGGGCTGCGGAGCAGCGGGGGCGGTGCCCGACAGCAGAGAGCGCATCCAGCCCCGCTCCGGCAGCCCGGGAGCACCGCCTGCCAGCGGGAGAGAAACTGAGTCATTAGGAGCAGGCACTGGAAACAGGTCCGGTGGGAATGCTGTGCTTACAGGGGAGAAGCATATGGAAAGAAGCAAAACTCAGCAGGCTGCGGCTGGACAGATGCCTGTGGAAAATCACGAGTGATGCAATGGAGAAGGCTGTAGGCAAAGGAGTGTTAGCCAGCCTTTAACCACGGACATGGCAGCTTCACTCTGTCACTCACCTCCTTCAGCTTCCTTCCTGCAAAAACAATTTCGGGTCTCGGACATGCACGAAAAGGAAGGGTGCTGTCTTTTCACTGAGGTTGGCAGCTTGCTGCATTTCCTTTGGATACATTTGGGGTTTCGGTCTGTAAAACCCATTAATGACCCCTGACACCTTGTGCAGAACGGTGCCAATGGGCAAACCTTTTCAGATCCATGAAGGAAAACAGACTCCACTGGCTTCATGCCTCAGCAGAGCACAGGCAGGGATGGGCACAAAAATGAAGCTCCCACACACCTCACTTCCCACATCTGGGAACAGCTGCTGCCCTGGTACCCACATTACTGCATCCCTGAGCACTGACCTCTGGGGTTATGTGTCTGTTGAGACACTCTATTGAAATGTGAGATGTCTGTTGAAATTACAGCCACTTTATCTTATTCTGCTCTGAAGCAGAGAAGGTGTTCTAATGTGGATGTATCTTTTGGTCACCCTTCTCCAGTGTCTCTCCTGAAGTGGTCCTGAGGTTGTGAAGGAACATTTGTTCCCTGGCCATTTGAATAACTCCATGTCTTGGCACAAGGTATAGAATTGCTGTGATGTTCATTTTGCTTTGTGCTTGGGTGCTTTCCCTGGCAGCCCAACTGACTGACTGCGCCACACCCTGCTCTGAGGAGGTTTGCAGATCATGTGTTTCACTTTTGGATGTCAGAAGGGATGAGACACCACCACAAGCGGGGACCTACTGATGCAGTATAGCAGGAAAAAATGTTACCAAAAAGGATGATATTGAACAAGGAGTGAAATCAGGTCATTCCTGTAAGATCTTGCTCACTAAGTCTTAGAGAATAATGCCTTTGGATGAACTAGACCATATTTACAAAAAAATATTTCCTTGTGCCTATTTTTGGTCCAAACTCACAGTAAGAAGGCTGATCCTTTCATAGAACCACAATGCTGAGGTGCACAGAGGACCCTGGTTTAGCAAAACTTACTTACATGGAAAAGCAATATGATTTTACAGTGTTTTGATAACCATCATGGAAATTTTTCTCAGAGAGAGGTAAAGATCTGGACTTGGGAAGCAAAGGTCTTTGGCACAAGAGCAGACTTTGGCAAGTGGGGCTTTTTTCCCATAGAAAACAGCTCCTTCAGGTACTCTAGGCAATGCAGAATAAAATATTTTTTTCATCAAAATTCTCTGGACTCTTGTGCCGCCGTGCCCACCCTGAAGGTCCCTGGCTTTGCCTGCCCAGCAGAGGCACGGTCAGCTGCGGCGGACACTCCCCTGTGTCTCGAGGAGATTCAGGGAGAGGCTAAGACAGAACGCTTTGCTGTCTGCCTTGTATGAAGGAGAGGTGGCGTCCGAGGAGGCAATAAAGGAGCTGACTCAAGGCTGGGGAAACAGTCTCAGGTTTAATTCGAGCTCTGAGGAGCTCCAAAGGCCAGAGTGTCCGACAACCGAAAGCGCCTTCGAGGCTTTCACAATCATCTTAAATACCAGGGCGGTAACCAGGGGGAAGGGACGCCCATTCACCAGTGGGGGGATTTGGGGGAGTGGAAGGCAGAAGGACAGACAGATACATAAACCAGTGGGGGAAGTTCAAAGGAGGGACCCCTGGCCCTCGTCCACTCACTCGACGCCCAAGGTGGAAGATTCTGGGGGAGTGGAATGAGGAGCTGAGTGATGGACAGGGTACCAGGGAGGGGACAGGGGAGTGACTGAGCATTTTCAGGGAGAATGGCATTGAGGGAAAGGCAGGAAAGCTCAGAGTGGAACCACCAGGAGAAAATGGGGGGTGAAGGGGCAAACCATTACAGAACCGTTACAGAGAGATAAAAACACAATACAACACTCTTGAAAAGTGAAAAATGTGAAGCTGAGTTTCATGCAAGTTATTGAGCTGAAAATGTGCACCGGAAGCCATTGAGAACCATTTGAAGGAACATTTTGAGTTTAGACTATAAAGTAAACAAAGAGGAAATGGGTTTCTCTCTTGAGGAAGAAGGAATTTATTAGTTGTCCTGTAATTCTGACTGCACAGATGAGCTCCAGGACAGAACCACTCCACTGCAAGAACACATACCAAGCTACTCAAAGGCCCACAGAAATATCTTAAAAATTTTTTTTAAAGAAGCTTTAAAAAAAATACTTTAAAGTCCAAGCTTTTTGGTGTTTGGACTAAGAAGCCTGGAAGTACATCAAATTAATTGATCACTGCTAATTTAGATCCCTCTACTAGCATACAGACATATTTGTTCTCAGTCTAGCTTCTGGATATTCTCCCTACCAATGCTTAAGGCAAATCTTATTATTGAATTGAAAGCTGAAAAGAAGCTTCATTTTTATCTTACAAATTAAAAAACAATTTGTAAGCAGGCGGTACCTCAATTTATCTACATTTCACCTTCAGCTGCAACCAAGGCTTAATTAAACAGCCATCCTAATTCAGATGACATTAGAAAAATGATTTAGAAAAAAAATAGTTCCGATGATTTAGAACAAAGAAGCTTGCCTAATTCAAGGAGTTGATGTAGAAACACTAATAAATGAACTAATAAAAAAAAATCATGCCCACTACCTTGAAAGTAAGATTGTTTTTTCCTCTGTATTAGCATTGCTGTCCTAAGCTGGTTCTCCTTTCCAGAGTGGTGGAGCCATTGGAGGTCATCATTAATTAATAGTTTAAAAAGATTTAAAATTGAAGATTCAGAATTTTTAAAAAAATCTATAATCTATTCAAAGTACAGCTGGATCATGCAGACCTGTGAAGCAGCTCTGCTGAAAATGCTATTGTTACAAAGTCAAAGGGGAACCTTTGAGTTCCACTCTGCTGTAGGGTGGCAAAGTTGCTACAGTGACCATGGCAAAAAAAGGTTGATAACTGCAACAGCTGTGGTTTTTCTGCAAGCTTCAGATGACAGCTTCACACACTGCTCCTGTGCTGGAAGCAGCAGAGTAGGACAGTGTGCATCTGATATGCATGTGTGTTCCCCTTCTCAACAAATTAATAGAAAAATATGTGGTGAACCAATTTAAGAGGAATCTGCTCCTCACTGAAAAAATCATTCAAATAACGGAAAGTTCAACACAAGCAAAGTAACATGGAGAAATATTTTTTCCCATTTTCAAGATCACATGTCATAAACAGTTCATACGATTAATATCAGTGTAGCAGAAACTTGTTTCTATGGTTCTTTACTAGTACTCAACCACTACAATTTTATATTTAACAATCGTTCCTAAGCCTACTCCTCTACCTGTGAAAACACAGCAAGTCTCTTCTTGTAGCTCTGGTTACCTCTTCTGGATCCATTAACTTTGCCCATCTTCCTATCACTTCTCCCCAAGTCCTTTACCTCTGATGCAAATAATTCCCAGTGGAAGATGCCCTCTGATCAAAACTAGCTTTCAATCCCTGAATAAGGGCTCATGCAAATGAGATGCTCAGCTAAATAAATCCAACCAGTAAAATAATGTCGTGGAAACAGACACCCATCACCTGCCTTTGCTTTTACCCACCACTTGTCAGACATGATCACAACAATCGCAAATTAACTTTAGGGGAAAAAAAACCCTGACAGGGCAAAGATACTTGGGCAATATTCAAATGAACCACTTAACCTTTTGGAACTAAAAGCTTCCTGCAATAATGACACATTAGTCATTAACTCAATATGTGCTTTGTTAAATATTAGACAAGAGCTCACATTCAATTTAGCTCTCACATATACTCAGCAACAAAGAGCCATCTGTTCTGACTACAATCTCCAGGATGGGAAGTGTGCTGTGAATGGCACTCCAGCCTAGTAAAACTCTACTGTACTGGGGAAAAGTACACAGCAGCCAGTATAGCAGGGGAAAAGGTGATCCAGAAAGGAGAATAATCCTCTTTATGAGGCTATTCGCCCTCTTCAGTGCTACTGATCCTGTGCAAGCACAAAGGAGAACTGAAATAAAAGAGCTACATGTAGCTCCTGGACAAGCAAGGAAAAAGCTCTGCCCAAAGCAGGGCACTGCCTGTGATGCCCCCAGGGCTTCACCAACAGGCTGCATCATCTCATTCCTTAAACTGGCAGCTGCCACTCACCAGGTCACTGGATGGCACAAGCATCATACCAGATGCAGTGCTTGCATGTGTCCCTGAGGCACTGGTTTCCCCTGAAGCTGGAGAGAAAAAGGGGAAGAGAATGATGACTTTAAAATATTTGTCCAGTTAAGTATGTGGACAAAAAGGCTGTATGAATGGGACCTATATATAAAGTGTTTTGAGTTCCTCCCCAAGTAAAGGAAAAAAGGAAAAGTAGATTTACTGTCTGTCAAAAATTAATTTTTGTCTTCTTGTGTTCAGTGCAGAAAATTGTTGTGTACCCCCCTTACCCGCCGGCTTTCACTTAGCCCTTCCTTGCTCCCAGTTACCTTGACTGACATGCATTTGTCAGTTGAGAGATAAAGTCAGCTGGGCTCCATATCTTCTCCTATGCTTGACATGAGGTAAAAAACATCCTGACAGACCTCTGCTGGTCACCTGATGTTAGCCCAAAGCACATTAGTAGGTTCTCAAACAAAATTCCTTCAAAATATCTAGGTCTGAATTTCATTTACTGTATGATAAAAAAAAAAATTCAAGATGAGCAATGAGCTTCTGGGCTATAAAGCACCCCATTTATTTGTTATAAACATGTATATATATATATATATATATATATATATATATATATATATATATATAAAATTACTTGTGTTAAAATAAGAAATATTAGTTTTCTGTCACTACATGTGTTTCAACTGCCTGAATTTTTTTTCTTGTTCCACAAAAACTCAGGAAGTGCTTTAGACAGCTCCTGACCAAGACACAGTACAAGTGTTATCTTGTTTAGCTTTAATGATATTGCTCTGGGCAAGGTCAGATATTTCATATTGTTCCGTCAAGAAAAGAAAACATATAAGCAATAAGATCTGAAAGGTTTCAGGCCTCCTGGGAATCTTCCCCATAAAGATCACTACAGCAGAGCCTCAACAGGAACAGTGACAAAAATATGTAGCAAGAGAAACAATGTTCCACAGCATAAATTTATATTTTCAATAATTTCTAAGACTTTAGAGTCAGAGGAATGCTTTTACAATTTCTACTGATCCTCTATAGAAGGCTTCTCAACAGCACTTTAAAAATTCAGAGGATTCTTCAACTTTACAAGTTCCTGATTTGTGACACATATCCAAGCAAAGTAATTCTTATTTGAGCAACTCTGTTAAGTTTCTGGAGGTGATCTAAGTTCACTTAGTTAGATTTACAACTGAATCCCTCTACTATGAGCCATGATTTCTGTATATTCTGTGTGAGTTAGTTGCTTCCTTCTTTCCAAGGACAGAAACAAGCTCTATTGAATCTTGGAAAGTCTACAGAAACTTTACAGTTGCAGGCCATAGAAGTTTTCAGCTGCTGTCTTGTCCTTCTGCTGGAAGATGTCCTACAGAAACACACACGTTAAAAACAATTGAAAAACAGCAGGAGATCTGCTACCATTTGTTCTGTATTTGTTACTATGAAGATTTTTCTCAACTACTTCTCTATAATATCTTGCTAGACACAGTGAAAAACTGAGAATACATTGAATGCCAAAACATAAAGCTGAACAGTTCTTGTCACAATACATTATGATATGATGATGGTGCATTTTCTGAATTGTTCCATTAGAAAAGCTATTCTAAGGGGGAAAATCTGTGGTTAGCAGTCAAAATATTAGGAAGAATTCTTAGTAAATGACACCTCTAAAAGTCTACTAGAATCGCTATGGAGATTGCACACAAATGGGAAAAAAAACCAAAACCAAACAGTACCTGGGTTTGACTGAAAGAGTCAATCTACATTAGTACTGTATAGGTGAACAGGAAAAGATATATTTTTAAAAAATATTTATGGATTTGGACAATAATATACGGGGTTAAAGGTAACTAATAAAATGAATCTGAGGATACATGTTTATGCTGAGAAATATAAGTAGGCCCCAGCCTGATAATGAGAAGCTGTGGAAACATCAATCCAACTTCAGTCACAGCCATTGCATGGTCTGGAACAGGATCTGAGACAAATGTTTTACTCTAGATTACAAATGAGCACAGTGAATTTTAAAAACTCACACCACCTCATGCCATGAGGGGTTATTTGGGTTATGGTGACTGGTTTTACAGATGCACAAGTCTGTTTCCTATTACCATAGCATCTGGCATTAAATTCAGAATCACAAACAGTAGCAAAGAAAAATCAGATCCCAACAGATTTCTCTTCTACCTGCAGATAATCTCTCAGCAGGAAAGCTGTACTGTCAGAGCCAGCACAAGATGGCTCTTCCTCGGAGAGGTACTGCAGGTTCAGATGCCAGGGAATCTACAGACACCATCCCTCTCCATTGTTAATCCCTTCCAAGCTCTCATGGGGCACTGCCAGGCTCAAGGTTAAGGTCTGGTCAGGAGCTTCAAGGGTGTGAAACACTGAGACTTGGAAACTGAACAGGGGGCTATCATGGCAGAGGACTGTCCCACCACTGTGGGATATTGCTGGTCAGCCAGTGGGGCTGGTGCCCTACCATCAATCCTCTTCATTCGGGGTATTTCAAGTGAGGGGAATGCATCAGAATTCTGGTTATTACTTAGGGTCTGGGCATTTTCCCCATTTAACAAACCAACACCCCATGTATGTGTGAATTGATTATGCTATGAAGGTTACTATCTCAAATCCACAGTTAAGTCATTGTTGTATTTACAATGAACCATATTGAATAGCTTTGTAAATGTTAAAGTACTCAATGATTAAGTGCTGCTAACCCCTTTTGCAACCTTATCTTTGCATCCATATCCTTGGCACTCTTACCCCTTTTGCATTCCTAGCTTCCACGCAAATCATTCCAAATTGCTTCTAACTTTATTGTCCTAAGGATGCTTTAAATTGTCCAGTAAGTAATAGAGTGAACCTTGCCATCAAAATTTGTAAGTCATATTTTCACAAAGTCATATTAAACCCTGCTTTTGCCAATACCTTTGATAGCATTTCTTTAAGCGGCCAGATCACTTAATCATGACAAAAATTCACTGCAGTAAACTCATACAGAGGAGGATTCCAAGCAAGGTTTTCCACAGTTTGCAATGAGTTTGTTGCTCATTTCCGAGCTGCCCAGAGGTGGTAACCAGCACCAGCTGCTCAGCTGTTTCAGTGGGGACCTGCCTCCCTTCCCTGCATTGATACTTTCAGGAAACCTGGCCAGGACCACACCCAGGGAGCTTCACTGGCCAGCACCAGGGCCCTGGGGCTTGGTGAGGGATTCCCACAAGAGTCTACTGGAGGAAAGCAAGCTTGTCTATGTGGATAACTACATATGGCTGCATGGGACATTTGGAAAGCATTTCTGTCTGCCTTGGGACATTCCTGCTAGTCCTCAAATCTTAAAGAGGTGGGTTTCAACTTTGACTTAAATACGCACTATGTATTTTATCAATGCATGTACAACACAGATATATTTTTTTTTGTTTATATATATATATGCATATGCACCTATATGTAACTATAGAATTGTCATTATTAATGACTGATTCCTACAGAGAAGCAAACTAGGCATCAAGTGGATGTCTCATATAACTGTAACAAAGTTTTTCCAAATTTGGGGAGGGGAAAAAGGGGGAGAGGAGAGGGAAGGAACAGAGAAATTGCATGTGAACATTTTTGTTTGGGGGGATTGAAGGTTTTTAAGGGACCTTTACAAAAAATCACGTATAAGAGACCTCTCGTTCATCTTGCAAATAGTACAAGAGCTTGCAGGAAATGATAATTATCTTCTACTACCACTTGCTGGTACACTATAAAATATTCTTTTAAAATATCTTATGCGTTGAGGTGTGTCAAGTAGCTTTTTCACCACATGATGTGTGATAAACAGGATATCTCTCGTAATCAGAAATCTAAAGCACGCGGGATGTAAAGTTTAAAAGAGCAGTGTTTTTCCTTAAATGAATGTAATCAATGTGCTTATTAGTTTGCTGCGGCAGAAGGAGGGAGTGGGTGGGTGTTTCAGAGTTGGCACATGTCTATTTGGCAACAGTGAATAGCCTGAGTGTTTATAGAGAGAGCTCTGTGGAATCCCTAGATTCTGCAGATTTTCTTACCAATTTTGTCTCAGATAATTAAGGATTTTAAATAATAAAAGAAAAAGTTAAAGAGGAAGTATGAGCTCCAGCTGGATCAAATAAAAAATAATAAAAAAGAAAGAAGGGTGTTTAAATTCTCAATATTGCCTTAAAACTAAAAATCAGCACTAAGGCACAATTTGGCTCTTAAAACTATGGAAAACTGGCACCTGCTTCCTCAACAGATCTCCTCCCTGGGTGTATCCAGAGATATATCTTCTTAAACTAGTGATTTTAAAAAGTTTCTACAGCTGTTAGACCTGCAAGACACAACCCATAAATGGGACAGAACTGAGCTAGAGATGTCCTAGTCCATACCTGGCCGAAGATCATCACTTGACTGACACTGCAAGCAACAACCCCAATGTCTCAAAATCCCACCCTCTCCTGCAAGTAAGGATAAAATGTTACAGCAACCCTAAAATGAAAAAACATACATAAGTTTGCACAAATGCAGCCAAGTTGCTCTCTAGGCATGCTTGGGAATAACTGTGGCAGACCTCCAGCTGGACAAAGCTTCTCTTTCCTGCCTGACAAGCAGGACAGCCGAGGCTTAGGCACGGCATCACCTGTGGGAGGAAAGTTCTCGCTGCAACAAACTGGCCACGGTGTTAGTGCCGCTTTCATGCACACGAGAGCCAGCTCGGGCACCAGTGCTGACATCAAGGAGGAGGGGAAGACACAGAGAAAGGATATCATTCAGTTTTGAGGAATGATACACCGCCACCCTAAGCAGTGGTCATTCATGGTGTCTTCAGCATTGCTAATGGCAGCAGAAACAAAACGTCTGACCTGGCCTCCTGCCCCACCTTTCCTCCTTTCTGCAGCTCAGCCTCTCATCCTAGAAACACAATTCTCTTTCATCTACGGTTCCAAAAAGCCATAGGCCAGTTTTGAGCACCAGCTAAAAGCTGTGTAGCCATTTAAGGTTCAGTAAGTTCTAAAAGCCAGTTGAACTGAGAACCCCCCTTGGGGGTCTTCTGGCTGACTTGGAGCAGGTGAGGAGGTTGTGCTGCTCTTCTCTGAGAGCAGCACCTCTGGTGTCATCAGACACAAAGACTTAGCTCAGGACACAGCATGAGGGCTAGAGCAGAAGCTGCAGGCTGCCTGAGAGGATAGATAGACAGGGCCAGGGTGACTGATGCTCATATCTGGAGTCTCTTCTGAAAGCTTGGACACTGTAATGAGCTAAATAGATCTCTCGCCATTGCCTCTGTTCAGGTATTACCAGACCCCTGCAGCTCATGATCAGGCATTGAGCAATTTTTCCACAGTCACATACAAGCTCTGGAAAGGAGCAGGAGCTGAACTATGTGCTCGTCCAGCATCGTAACAGCTTCCTAACTGCAACTTTATTCGGAATTGTTCCAGTCCTTATAGCTAAGTCATAACCACAGCCCAGTTATCAAATTAGCTCAAGGAATAATTTATTTATTTAAATCAGAAGGAATTATGTATCTTCCCTAGGTCTAATAGATGTAAGTGTGTAATACCTGGATGCAAATGTGTGTTCATGCATACAATACATGATCAAACATTACTTTATTATTAGGTATTAACATCTGGTTGACCACAATCTGTTTCCTGCTTCTACTCTGACTAAAAGAGATTGATACTCTTGGGCAATTTATTCTTTTGCCAGTTATATTAAATTAAAAGCTAAGTCATACCAGCAACTCAAAATAGGGAAAAACCTGTATATTGTAAAGATGTTATATCTCATTTTGTCCAGTCAGTGACTAAACGAATTAGATGATATTCAATAAAACAAAATACATTTCTTAAAATGTATACCTACTAGGTGTACTGTGCCCTTTTTTCTTTATAAAATTTAATGTTCAAAAGTTACACTGAGCCACTAAACCATATAACACCAAGGCTATGTGTAATCTTAATTCACCCATCACAGGTTTGTGCCAGACCCCCACAAGGGAGGCTCCTGCTATTGTGAAGGCAGCTCATTCTCAAACACTGGCACCCTCCTTCTTCCCCGAAAAAAGAAAGATCATGTGTTTTTATACCCTCTCCAAGAGCCATGTTCATGCACTGGTATCAGACCCAATGTCCAATGCCAGTTTAAAGTAATCTTTGCTTTAAAGCCATTGCACTGAGGCCTCCCTGCCTTAGAGGCATCCTCCCACCTGGAGAAATGCTCTCAGGGATCCAGCAGGGGACCCCAAAAGGCACAGCAAGGCTTGCAGCTCTCTCAAGGCGTTCGATGCCACATCAAAAACTCCTGAGGCTTTGCTAGCTTCCAGAGCCTCACCAGACTTTTCTGATCAACAGCTGCAGAGCATGGAGGAGCTTCTTGGCTCAAGATATTTCTATCTGGTGTATGCAGAGGGAGGAGGGACAAACATTCACCTCATTCACTCTCCAGTGAACTGGAAAATCTGAAGGAGTGCAGCCCATAAACCACACTGTGCCACAGGCATTGATAGGAGTTCAGCAGAGGGATCTTAAATCCTTAAAAATATAAGGACCTGATGTAAAGGCTTCCACTGACTTCAGATCAGGTCCTGACTGTAGCACACAGTGGGATATTATCCTTAGGCAAGTCCACAAAAACACTCATCTGCAAGAGTCAGGCTGAGGAAAGAGGTGTTGCTCATCCTGAGCTGTGGGGTACATCCAAAGCCCCATCCCACATCCTTTCTCAGCACACACAGCATCTGGATTGAACACTTTAAACTGTATCCTTCAAAGCACTTTCCCAACTATTCAGCTCTGGCAGTGACCATTTTCTCATGAGATTTTGATTACCCCTACCATTTCCATGACCATCTATTATAAATAATGGCCATGCACAGAAGTGTGTAGGTGAAGCACATTAATTTTGATACTGCTCTGTGATGGGGGCATGCAAAGCTGCTTCTTTGGAAAGGTCCCTCCTCCCCTCCTATTTTGATTTTTCTGCTTCTATACTTGATGACTAGCAATAAAAATGTGTAAACAAAGATCCAAGGGAAATGAAACTACATCTGCAGAACATTCAGAGCCAAAATACACAAGGTGGATAATTTGCATGCTGTATGTAAAAAGTAGTTATGCAGCTTTCTTCCTACTCTTTACATCTCCATAAAACATAATAATAGATTTCTAATTATACATCCAAATAATAGGCAAGCTGCAAGATGCTGGGAGAAAATTAGAAAGGGGGAAAGAAACTAACCAAAGGTACAGATGTAACGAGGGTAGTGACATTTCTATAAAGACGCTTTAATGGTTGTTAAGTAGTCATTTTGAAACAGAAATTTTTAAGTGTCCTAATAGGAGTTTTCATTTTCAAACAATTTGCTCTGCAGTTAAGTGATGTCAGAATACAAGCTGCAATCTACTACAATGACCAAAGAAGAGCTGTTTTCACACCCATCACAATATATAATTGATTCCTAAATTGGCTTTCTACAAAAGAAACCAATCAGATTTTTGCCAAATTTAGGCAGTGGATGAAGTCTTGACTTTTGATGTTAAACATCTGATAAACTTTATGCTAACATAACAGGCTACATTAAATGGTAAGTTCCTTAACATAAAAATAAGCTCACAGTGGCTCATGAAACACATCCAGTGTCCTCTTTTTTTTGGCAAATAAAATCAGCTGCATTGCTGTACAGAAGGGGTACATCCTCTACCCACGCACAATATGAGAGTTCCAGCTAGCAGTTCCTCCTTCCCACAGTGAAACACTTTCCTGACTTTGTCCTGCCAGCCTGAGAGCAGCCCAGGTGCCAGGTGGGGGAGATCTGGAACCCCATCATTCATGAATAAAGGGTGACATCCTAAACAGTCGAAGCACTAGACACCATCACTGCATCAGTCAGTGCCACAGCTTCCATACTGACCAGCAATTCACCTCCTGAGATGGCTCCTTTCCTAGGGCTTCCCCAGACTTCAGCAGCTGGCAGGGTTGGCCTGGTGCTCTTGGAAGTTCAGTTGCCCCTGACTCTCTGCAGCTGCTCTCAGCTGTTCTGTCTCCTGCCCAGGATTTTTTTCATATATTGGAGTATCTTCATGGGGCAGTTGTTCTGCACGTTCCTGGTCTGAGGCATGAGTCTTCCAGAGGGTGAAGTGTATGCTTTGCACATTCAGCCCATCAATATCAGCCTGATCAGCACACCTGATGGAGCCAGCTATCCCTGATGAATTAAGGCAGAGATCACACAGAAATCTGGCTGTTAGAGAAACAAAGAAGCAAATGTTTTTCTAATGAAATTTTCTAGATATTGTTTTTCTTTCTCATTTTGTCTTAGTCAAATAAAATCATTAAGGGATCTTCACAACTTGAGTACAAATGAGTCTTTCAGCTTTGGAAGCATGACTTAGAGAAGAAAATAATCTGCCTGCTTGCTTAACCTCTGAAATTATACAGAGTTCAGAGGTAATACAGTGGGAGGAATTAGAATAGGTCTCAAAGTGACTTTCTCACAGGGAAGAAAACTCTTTGAGGGAAGAGTTGAGCAGCTGAGTGAGGAGAAAAGGAAATTCCTCACTACCTTGCAGGTGATGTAATCCGTGGGTGAACTTTTATTAAGTAACAGCTTCTAGATCTCTATTACATGACCAGGGGCAGCCCTTGCTTCAGCATTGCTGGTGTCCCTCCCCAGCACAACACTCCAGTCTCAGTGAGATCTTTCTGAGCTTCACTTCCCTCTCACAGCAAACCCAGACAGCAAACACACCAACAGCATGCCTGAACTGCAACACACCCTGCAGCAGCATGCCTGGGGCTTTCCTCAGCTGTCCCCAAAGTTTACCACTGAGATGGGAGTGTGCAGCTCGGGTTGAGCATGACAGGTGACACATAGCAGAAAGGTGTAAGATCCTGACAGCCCAGCTGCCCTATGATTTTATTTGTGAGCTGAGCAAGGAGGATATTGTGCAACCATGTGCTTGCATTCTCCTTTTGCAATGAAGTTGAAGGAAGCAGATGTTTTGTCTCACACAGCTCTGTCAGTATTCATGTCACAGCCTTCTTGGGCATTGTTGTTCCTGCCTAAGAGCACTCCATGAGGCTTTTGATGGCTCACCTCACACTTGCAGCAATGGGCATGTCATGCTCAGACCAAGTGTGAAAAGAGTTTTGTAAGACAGAGACACAGGGTCCTTTACAAAGCAATGATCTCTTCTTTCTCTGTTACACAGCCTGTAACAATATTCCTACCATTTTATTGTTGACAATGGATAATCTACACTCATTCTTGCTTTGTAAAATATTTTCCTCTAAAACCTCAGTTGAGGTTATATGAATGCAAGTTTAAACCAACAAAAACATACTGTTGACATCTCCACCAGTACAAAAGCATTACAGCTGCCATTGCCCATATGGAATCTGATACTCAAGGAATTAGGCATATTTGGCCAAAGTTTTAGTGGTGCCACCAATCCAAATCTGCAGGGCTACTCTGGGACTTGAAATAAGGGCTGTACCAAGACATGTTGTAATTTTTTGTAATAATTTCTGGCCTGGTACTGTTAGTGCAGTCAATTTTTTTCCTGAGCATTATGTCAGTTATAACAGTTACTAAGGTAAAGTATTACCAGGCCAGCAGGAAAGTGTCAGGACTGGTTCTGGAACCAAGGAGAGTTTGCTTTTGTTGACCTCAGAGGCAAATCAGCACTTTCAGAAAGATTTAACCATCTTGTACCTCCTGCTAATTATCTCTCAGTCTGAAAATTGCTTCTGTGTTGTACTAGTCTGCTCAGGACATGTGACAAGCACACACTACTCTGCTTGCGTGGTTTATTATGTCAGTATCATCAGCATCTGAATGTGACATTTATTGAAATGATGAAGAAATAGTCAGAACACACCTTGAATGCCTCAAAGATTTAGTGTGTTGAAATACACTGTGCTGTGAGTGGAGCACTCAAGGTTTTTTTCCTTCCTTCAAAATAAGCAAGTCCCCAGCAGAGCAGCAGAACATCCATCACAGCTGATGGGGCTGGTAACTAGGAGAGAAATGCCAGGTGGACTGGGATTACCCACCAGAAAGACTTGAACATTTGGGTATTTAATACTGAGAACTAACAGTGAAGGTGATTTCTGACACAGTGACTGAGGGCAGATACTAAACACCATGAAATCTAAACCCATTACTGCCCATTTGTTTGCTTGTTTTGTTCTGCTCCCACACTGTTTATGTGGGCAGGCACACGGGCAGTGATTTATGTTTACTTGTTTGTCTGGACATTTAGTAAGATACCACAACATATATCCACTGTGTGCTAGCACAGCATAAAAAATGCTTTCAATTCCAGCCCAAGGAATTTTATCCATATAAAATATCAGAGAATACTTGGAAAATTAATTCCAATATTTATAAGAATTTTATGAAGCTGTACAAATAAAACACAGTTTCAATAACAAATCTCCCTCCCCTTAGCCAAAACTGATTTCTGGCATTTTATTTAAATAATTGTATTTATTTTGTTATGTATGTGTTTGGTATGAGATTTCTAAGGGTAGATTTAGGTTGGACATAAGGCAGAAACTCTTTACAATGAGGGTGATAAGATACAGGAACAGGTTCCTCCAAAAAGCTATGGCAGCCTATCCCTGGAAGTGTTCAAGGCTGGGTTAGATGGGGCTTTGAGCCATTTGGTCAAATGGAAGGTATCCCTGCCAATGGCAGCAAGAGTGGAATTAGATAATCTTTGAAAGTCCCTTCAACCAGAACCATTCCATGATTTTTGATGACTGGCACAATGCTACAGTACCATTTCCAAGCTTCAAAGAACAGCTTGCATTTCTTAGCACAATGTAATATTAATTTGAATGTCTTACATACTGAAAATAGATTTTTATTATTTCTCACTAAAATCTTTTCTCTTGTCATGAGAAAAAGAAGTCCTGGAAAGACGATTCGATTATACCCTTTTGAAACCCAATACATTTATTCTCACATTAACCTGTGGTTATCGAAGCAGTGCTCATGAAGAAGATTCCTCCTTCCCTTCCCAAGTATCCTCATCCCACTCCTGGCTCCGCATTCTGTTGCGAACTGCGCCACCTCGTGGCAGCGCGGCAGCATTGCCCGCACCGGGGACACCCCAGCTCTCCCCGCAGACCGAGGGAACGGGACAAGCACCAGAACACGGTGGCACAGACATCTTCCATTTGTCTTACAGAAAATTTTGGTATCTTACAGCAAAACCATCAGTTTGGTGGAGAGGAACTAAACAAAAAATAGCCTGGATGAATCACAACATACATTGCCCAAAAAGCATGGAGGGCTTATTATTTTTTGCCCACATTCAGAAAATATTTTACTGCTCAGTGTGTAAGCACCTGTCACAGGACAGTAAATTATGAAATCTTGTTGGCGAGATACGTTGGTCCACATTGCAAGTGTTCAAAACTGAGACCTAAGAAGCGTGGCTTGAACACAGAAGCCAGGTGTTCAGGAGGCTTCTCTCAATAACTTTGGAATTGCAATGGAGTAAGAGGAGCGGGAAGTTAAAACAGATTATTCAAACTGATGAATTGATTCTACTGCTGTGCTGCTGTCACAAGCAACAATTAACAACCCTGATAAATTTGGTTCTCCCACATGATACTTGTTCTGATGTCTGCAAAAATGAGTGAAAAAACGGTAGTTTCACCTTTTCATGAGCTTTAACACTACAGATAATAGTAATCTTTCTTAATAAAGCTATTTAACTTCCTAACTCCTAAATGTTGACACGTATTACAGATTATTGAGAGGAACTTCAGTAAAATGAAAAATGAAAAGAAAAAAACAAACTGTACAATTCTTGTTTGGTTTTTTTTTTTTTTTTTTTTTTTTTTTTCTCTTTTAAAAATGTTTTTTTGCCTCACTTTCAGATTCAATTGAAAGCCTGAGCTGGTAACTATTAAGCAAGTGACCTGGCTGCATAGCACTAACCAGTATTCCTAGTGACTTTCCTAAAATGTTGTGGTAAATTCTGAATCTTTATCTCATTTTCTTTGCTCAGTTAAAACATCAAAGGCCATAGCCATACTTTTTTGAGAGGTAAAACACTAATAATTCCTTTAAAACATGATAAAAGACTGTGCATGTTTTAAGTGCTGATAGGCTGTTGCACTTGTAGCTTCTTGCCTAGTAATGAGGCAAGTAATGTAGCCAAACTGATCAATTCTCATTTGAGAAGATGATACAAATTCTACTATTTAATCCTCTTCAGAATTTTCTTCAGCTAGCACCTTCAAGACCACGTGATTATGTTAATTTCATTATGTGATCACAGCAAAAGGATCCTTAGGTACCTGTCTCAGCATGGATGAATGTTTCTATTACAAATCACAACTTCTACTGAGACATGACAGAGGGTTATTTTGCTACACACAAGCAATTCAGATTTAAATTAAAAGAAATGCTAGTTAAGCCTTTCTGTATTTGCCTTAGTGTAGAATCTCATGTAAACCCCATTTGTTTTTCAAAGGGACAGGTGAATGCCTCAGCTGATGAAACTGATTTAACCAGTCACAGAATCTTCTGCATTGGAAGAGACCTCTAAATTCAGAGTCTGACCATTTACCCAGTGGTGCCAAGCCCACCACTAAACCACGTCCCCAAACACCACATCCCCGTGTCTTATAAATACCTTCAGAGATGGAGACTCCACCACTTCCCTGGACAACCTGATCCAGTGCTAGACAATCGTTTAGGTGATGAAAGTAGTCCTAATATCCGATCTAAACTTGCCCTGGCACAACTTTAGGCAGTTTCCTCTCATTCTATCACTTGCTACTTTGGAAAAGAGGCCAACACCCAACTTACTACAACGTCCATTTGGGTAATTTCAGTCTTATGTATTCTGATTAAGATGAACTACCTTAGCAATGAGAAATCTTGTCCAAGTTTAGAGTATTCTCATGGAACAGAAGTTAAAAAGAAGCACAGGCTTTGGGAAGAGGAATCACAAACATGTCAGTCAAGAATGCATACCCAGTTTCTGACCTCCTCTGTTTTGCTCAGCTGATGAGGTCTATTTATTTGTTGCCCCCTGTTTCCCCCTCTGTTGCTTGGGAAAATAATGACCTGTACACATCACTTATAGTTGCTTATCACCTGCAGTGACCTGCTGGCACCTTTTGTGACCTCTGAGGTGTGGATTTTGGTATGACCTACAGCAAGTAAGAAGCAGAGCAGGTACTCTAGCGCTTAAAAAATCTGGCTGGGAGAAAGAATTCAAAGTACTCAAGTGTTCTAAATCAAAAGAAAGCTGGAAAGTGCCCTGTTATTCAAACTACTGAGTTGTATTTTTCTGCTTTTCCTGGTGAGATAAACTTTATCTTCTTTTTAGCTGTGGCCCACTTCCTATAGGACAGATGAAGGATATACTCTTCCTTGAAAGAATTTGACCTCTGTCCCAGGAAGGAAGTTGGCAATAAACCAAAACCTTAAGCTTTTGGGTGAGCACTGTAACCACTAATCTATTTTGGAAGGCTACAATTATAGACAGGAGGTGGGCAGCACTGTCATCACCTCCTGCTTCTGATTTTAAAACAGAAAAGTTATGACTGTATTTGGCAAAGAGTCCAATGCTATCTTTGTGCATTAGCCATATTCGGAACATGCCTCCTTGAACAGGCCCCTTGAGATGTAAGGGGTGGAGAAGAGTGTTCTAAAAGACAACTTCAGCTTAATCCCTCCAGCTCTTTCTGCATTTGGGGAAAGAACAGAAAAACTGACTCCTCCAGAGGATGATTCAGAGAACCTAAATTTAGGTACTTGTTCTGAATCACTCCCTACTTAACCTGGGGAAGCATCCTGGAGACAACTGATTCCACAGGCAAAGGTTATCCTCTGTGACAGTTCCTCTCTCAACATCCCCTCAATTGTCAGTACTATTCTCACTGACTTCACAACTCCACCACAGTTTAGGCTGGAAGTTGTTCTTTTCCTCAGATACCTGCAAGGCACAAAGGGAGGCACATTGAAGATGTCCAAATACATGGTTAGGAGCTGTCTAATTTCAGAATTTAGACTGCTAAATCATTAAACAAATAGACTGGTTTTTAGAAGTTATAATCCACCAACAGTTTCATAAATTGTTATTGACTTCATTGGAGTTAAGATGCAAAGTTGGCACTTGGTGACTATTTTAGATTTAGCATTCCATCAAACTGCACCATGATTTTCCACAATTTTAAATAAATTTAGAGTTGTTTGTTGCTTTTTAAACAGAAGACATAATAATTATAAAGGGAAAAAAAGTCTTTATTACTAAATATATTCAGACAACACTTTTAGATCATAAATCAGTATGTTTTGAAATTGTGGTAGCACTTTGTCACTCTTTAAATACTCAAGACTTATCGCTTTTTCCAGGTGAATTTCCGTCTGGGTCCCTCTTGACCAGGCTTTTTTCGTTCCTTCACACGTGGGTCAACTGTTAGTAATCCAGCTACAAAACACAGAAAAAAACCCCATTTATTTACTGCTACTAGTTAATATTACAGGTATGCTACGTGTAAGCATGACTTTCACTAACAGTATGATTTGTATGATCTAGAGGGCTAAAGGTTCAGAACAACAAAACACTGAAAGGAGTATCATCAGATCCTCTAACATTTTAACCTCTCTTTAGTAACTGAACTTCATTCACATTTTCCTTTATACACCACTAAAATAACTACTCATTGTTTTTTATCCACCCATATTGCTTAGGCCCTGAAAGCAGTGGTCTCCAAACTTTTTTGATCATGCAGTCCTAACTGTATTTTTGAGCATGTACTCCCAAATATATGTATTTATTCACTTATGAATTATATACAACACATTCTTACTGAATCCCAATGGATCAGTTGCACATTCCCCGTTCTGAAGACCACTGTTATGTGTTATATTTATATGTAAGTACAAATACATTTATATATATAAATATACTTAAAAGTGTATTTGGCAACATCCCAAACATGTTCACAATTACCTGATCTCCGTAAAGATACCAAACTCATTACAATGTCTATTTACAAGGGTCTTCCTAGCAAGTTATACTTGCCAGTGTTGAAAAGGTACAGTCAAAGAAACTTGTTGCAAAGCATGAACACAGGTTTTGTTTCATGGCTGGCAATAGAGTGAAAAAAATCACAGCTGTTCTGCCACTAACACAGGCAGGTATTCTTGCTACTAGTCCAGAAAGAGCATAGTTAAAAGCTCACCGTTTGTAACTCTGCATTTGCTGAAACAGCATAGACATCTCATCACTGAGAAGCATCAAATCCTGCAGTTATCTAAGTAAATTTTATCTTATCCTAGGTAACTTATGTTGCAAGAGAGGAGAGAAGCTCCCTCAGTTTGGCTAGTTGCATGCAGTATGTTGCTCATTACTCTCTCTTCAAAGCCAACCCTCCAGCATTTATGTTGGAGAAGAAAATTTTTTAAAACATGAAACAAGATGCGACCAACAAAATAAAACAAAATGCAATCTTGGTATCTTACAGCTCACTAATGTCTGATCCAGATTTATTTAGTAGTGAATACACATTCATGTTTTGTGATTCTACGTTGAGTCAATATAAGCTGGTTAATAGACCTAAAAGAGGTCATGAACAGATGGAAAAATGCTTGAGAAGTCATCCAATATGTACACAAAGGATGCTAGGAAACAAGTGAAAACAGTCTATAAATCAATGCACATCCCTTTCATACAATACACAAGGTTTCACTGGGATTATTTACTCAAATCTGATCCTTAATGATCCTTGTATTAATTCTGTTAATTACCAAAAACACAGTAAGAAACATCGAAATAATTTCAATTCCTACCTTGCCTCATGAATTCCACCTCCTTTTCTGTCACAAAACTCCTTAAGGCTTTTGCAGAGGCTAAACGTATTGCTCCAGCCTGTGCAGATCTTCCTCCACCAGAGACTGTGCAAACCATATCATGTTTTCCAATTCTGCCAAGAAACTGGAAAGGGAACAATAACTGTTCCCTAAGGAAAAAAAAAAGAAAAATAAAAAATTCATGTGCATAAAGTTCTATGCTATACACATTTCTTATCATTGTATATACAAAAAATATAGTTAACTTTTGAGCAGAGGTCTAGAAAGGCATCAACAGGAAATTAGCAGCTAGGAGCATATTCCAACTGCCAATGGTTTTTAAGCTCAGTTTTACAACTACTTTTATTCCACTACTTCTCTAAGGAAGCCAAGATCCATCAGCTCTGGATATCTGAAACTGAGCAACCATTCCCTTTATTCTTGAGGTTAAAAATCACAATATAAAATCACATTAGGAATAGAAACTTTATGTCAGCTTAATGACAAGTCTTCTCTGTATCAGACTGTGCACATCCTTCAAAATCTGAAGTTTTACATGAACAGCCTCACCTTGTTTGCTTCTACAATGTTACTGTATACCAGAGTAATTATACATGCATGCAATTTGCAAATCTCTTGTGAAATACTTAAAGATAATGTTTATTATTTATTTTTAGAAAAATTTCAAGCCCTTTCTAAGGGGACTAAAATTTGAACTGTTAGAACAGTCTGTGCTCTTGGTTTTTGCATCCCTTCAGAAAAGGGGAGGCAAGGAACACAGATCAAGGCTTGCCTATCAGTAAACTCCTGAAAATCAGGAGGAAATGCAAGACACATTTTTATGAAATAGATATTTATACAGAGACAAGAACACAAACTCAACATAGCATCAGCATGTAACTGTATGGCAATACTTTTGCTGGAATAATTTAATTACAGTAAAATACAGCATTTCATAGCGCTCTCACCTGTCCTGCAGCACTGGGAAGTAATGTAAAATGTCTACTCCATTCACTGTAATTTTCCCAGTCCCATTGTCATAAACTACTGCAGTAGCTCTGGCAGTTTTTCTTTTACCTTAAAGGAATTAAATAAAATATTTTATGAGGCTTCAATATTCTCCAGAACTTCAAGTGCCCAAGTAGTTAAACAAATCTCATCACATTCATACAGTGCCAGCTGTTTGGTTTTACAGGCTGAGGTAAGAAAAAAAAAATGCAAACAAAGAACAACTATCTTTCAATATATTTCAATCAATGTCTGTTAAGTGGGGGAGAAGTGTGTGTTGGGAAACCGATCTCCTTCAGCACAAAGGAAGCAATCATTCTGATAAAGGAATTATGAAACAAATAAGACATTCTTCTTCATTTTGGGGGTGATGGGGCACAAACAAGACTGGTTTTGAACTTATTACACCTGGTGGCTTTTCTTAAATCACATGGGTTGCATGCTCATCAAACTTCATTAACTACTGTTCTGAAGATACTACTGAAAACCAGTGCAAATTAAATCATGGTTTGCTGCTCTCACATCTTTTTTGTCATGTAATCTTGAAGACAACCCCGGTAAAGCAGCTCTCTAGCCATTCTGAATCTCAAATTCTCTGTGACCTTTGTTCTTATTATCATCTGCTGCCTGCTGCATAATACCCATCATCTCTAAGATTCCTCTTAAATGTACAGCATAAAGTGTGTGTGCACACATGCTTTGTCCAGAAAATCATCAGCCTTTTCTATACATGGTGTTGTCACATTTTTTCTATGCAACCACTCATATCCTATATCCTGTATTGCTTTCCAAATGTGTGTCTCCCCAATGAAAACATAACAGCCTGTGTTAAGAACATACAGAGACCTTCATGGCTTTTGTCTAACATCCCCTCCATCTCAGTATGAATGATCAATATCCTATTATCCATCTCTGTCCTGTATTTAGAAATTTCTTCTTCACATATTCCTAGGTGTTTGTAAATATCTAAATGCCTTGCTATTTATTCTTTGCGTCTTCAAAGTTCCCCTTTGCTGGACTGCCTACAAAAGTCATGATAAAGATTACTCACTAGTCAAAGCATGCCATTTTTATACTAAGCAACAACACTGTTACATCAATGGAACTATTCGTATTTGTTTGTGAAGTCCTCCAATCTTTATGTTCACCAGTTCCCACAACCTGTAACCCAATGGGGGTCCTCTCTACAGAGTTATCACTGTATAGAAATACATATAAAAAAACAGATGATAGGAGTCTGGGCAAAAACTTGTACTTTCTGACCAGTCCATGTTTTAACTTGGTGTTCCATAACGTCACTAACAGCTATACATGCAGTATACATATATATGAGCATATAAAATGAAGTAGCGACGTTTTCAGCAGTGCTGTACATACTATAAAGAAAGCATTGTGAAGAGGAAAAAAGTCTACATCGTTACAAACCAACTTGAAATGATTACCTTCCCCAGTGCTGAAGGCCACTCCTCGCTCGTCATGCTGCAAGGGCTCAATAACCACCTTCTGCAACTGCACAGGAACTTCTTTGGAAAACTTCTGTATATAATTCTCCTCGATGTCAGCACATGGCAATGCTACCAATTTTTGTAAGAGTTTAATAAATCTTGAATACTGTAAGACAACAAGACTTCATTAAAGTATGCAAGTGTAATTGCATTTGTGAAAACTTCCTATTTTTATTTAATGGATCTTTCCTACTTCTCTTTTATTGATGATTTCTGACAAGATGACACTTTTGCACCTACATGCTTATTTAAGAACAGCATGCAGTTGCCTCATTTTCTGTGTAACTAAAGACATCTAGTTCTTTCTTCAGAAAAGAGTGAAACTTTACTCCAAAGCATAACCAACTCCTTTTTAATAAAGATTACTGTATTGAAATGAAGTTCATCTCACTTAAAAAAAAAAAAAAGAAAAAAAAAAAACATTGGGGGGATCTCTTAATATTTTATTATTGTTTTATTAAAATAGGAAAAGATTTTCACCTACTTTTTAGTAAGTCAGCATATTCACTGATTTGGAAATAATTTTATTTCATTGAACTGAATCTCATAAATTATTGTATTTCATAACATACACAAAAAATGCCCATCTTTGGCTGCTCAAGTTGAGTTACTTTAATGTTTATGATTTCCTTTAAAACTGAACAATCAAGGTATTTAAAAATTCAAGAGATACTTGACTTAAAGGGCAACCTCTTGAAATAAATTATCCTTCACTACAGTGTGGTTCTCCTTCCCCCTTATACCTCCCTCCAAAGTTCTTCAACATGTGATTAAAAAGTACACACCAATGTGTTAACCCATTTGTACCAAAATCTGGGATGTCCTGTTACCAAGTGTAACTGGCAGGAGCTCTAGACACCTGTCACCAGATATAAAGGTATCATACCATCAAAAATGGATTTTTCATACAGATATCATAACCTGATTTTTGAAGTTTTTTTTACTTACAAGCACTTATTGTACTCTTTAATTTTTATAAAATTATTATCTATTATTATACTCTTTTACCAGAGTCTTCTCTAGCACCAAATTACTACTTTTCTTGTAACTTAATAGTAGTCCCTGGAACTTTGACATCACTTGAAAAATACTTTTACCTAACAATATGACACAGACTTGTGATAAAGCCTTTGAAGGGCAGAAATAAGGAAATTAAAACATATAAAAATTATAGAGACTATAGAAGTAGAACTTGCACTCTCCAAGTTTTCACTTGGAGAGTGCAAAAGGAAAAAATTAAATAGATCTGATTTTGTTTAATAATGTAAACACCACTGAAATTTTTGTTGCAGTGGCAAAAGGTAAGAATTTGAACAGGAAAGACTGGCAGCTTATACTGAGACATTTCAAATATATTTAAACAATGTTTTTTACTATAGACTCAGCTTTGTGGTCTTACATTGGAGAGACCAGTATAAAGAAGAGTTTAGTGTAGGTTTTTGGTTGGTTGGGTTTTCTTTTAAGTTTATTGCAATGTACTTTTACAGATGTAAAATGTACTAATGTACAGAATGTACTAAAACCAAGCAGTGAAGAACACCAAACTGGTTGTACAAGTAGACCTAACACTTGGAGAAGAAAAATAGCCATTCCAAATGCTGGAGCTACTGAAAATACTGAAGTCTTTATGGCTTCTACTGCAAGTAAGGTAGAGAAAGTCTCCTGGGTATTATCAGGATGGAGAATTTACAACAACTACTTCTAACTTATGCTTATGGACCACAATCTGCTCGAGACTTTTCTACATCCCCCACAGACAAGGAAGCCATCACATGCCACTGTTCCAGATGACAACTGAGCAAAGGGCATGTTTGCTGCTGTTATGCTATTTTTGCAAAGCTGTTGTTCACAGGACAGACAAGATTGAGGAACACTGCTTCTAGGTGAGAAAACACTTGGAATGTTCAGACAAATAGAGTTACATTCTCTGGTACTGTCATATTCAAGCTTCCAAAACCTGGCCACATAGATTGAACCTGCTGTTACAAAATCCAGTGCTTTTCAGGGGACTGTAGAGAAAAGCTCTGAATGAGAAAAAAGTGTATGACTATTAGGATGAATAGTCTTATCCCCAGAGATAGATGTAAAGGATGACTCCAAACCTACAGAGTGATACAGTTTGCAGACACTGAGGAAACTGCAAAACTCTCCTCTCTCCCACCATATTCATACCAAGGAGAATGTAACAGGAGATATCTATGTCAAACCACAGATCTCTACAGCTTTGTGTCTTGTTTCTGTTATTTGATTTTGTAATCAATCACTAAGAAAAAGGACTCCGTATTTCTAGTAAGCCCTCTGTGATTTTTCTATCATTACCATGTCATCCTTAACATTAAATAACTTAACTCTGTGCAGGTTTACTACTGTACAAATCTATTGCATTTCCCCATGTTGAATATTTACCCCTTCTCTACAATTAGTAACAGCAGTTCTAGCCCTGCCTATTTTTCATCTGTAACTACAATAAATGACTATTTATTTCTATAATAAATTCTTATAACCCATTCCTGACCACATAATTCGATATCAAGGAACGAGTGCTCTACGTCTCACAATCTTGCCAGGAGAAAAACTAAATTATGGTAGTAACAATGGAAAGTACTTAAGAGTTCTGTATTGTGCTAGATAAAAAATATTAAGACAAGTCACTTCAAAACAACATGAATGTGACAGTGCTGTGAACATATATAGACTTCATCAGAAAACAGAAAACTATTTTGAAGAGCACCTCCTTCTGAATAATACCTTTCCAGTATCCAAAAATGCACCCAGAGTCCATATTTTTAAGATACAAACCTCCTTAAGATTGGGAAGATTAATTACTTACATCATCATCTGACACTTTTTCTAACAACATTTCTTCCAATTCAATCTTAGTCAGCCATCTGCTGCCAGCCAGGTTTCTGTTTAAAATATCACATATATTCTTCCTTTAATTAACCATGCAATTAGAGTTACATCACAAAAGACCACACATACGGTGAGTCTTCGTTCAGAAATACATTTTCCATTATGAATGCATTCCAAATGAATGCAGATCACATTCCTATGGTAAACATGGGAAAGCCTACGTTGATTTTAAAAGATCTGCCTTTTGAAAGGTATGGTAACTTCATGTATTGAATTAACCACATGACCATTATGAGTATCAGCTATGCATTATTCATATTATTGAAGTCAGAGATTGAATTAGAATAATACTGTAATAGGAAGTGGTCTTCCCCCCAACTTACAACTTACTTTTGAAAACCTGCTGCCAAGAAAAATTTGGTATACTAGCAGCACAGAGCAAAATCAAAGGCAGAATGTTAAAATCAAATTCTTTTGCCACTGGTCTTTTCTGATCAATATAAAGAATGGCACTAGCAGTAAGCATAGTCAAAGTACTAAAGTAGCAGTGACACCCTGTCTTCTATCTACTGGGTAATCTTGAGCTGCTCAGCACAGTGACTGCACTGATGATAGCAAAAGTAGAAATTTCTAAGAGAACAGCCTCATACAGAGATGCTAATGCAAAGAAAACCCAATGTTTGAAGTAAATCTTTGAAATATATATGATATGAAGTGACCAACTGAACAGCCATAAAAATACATACCAACATTATCAAGTAAATTTAAGGCAAAGATGTAACTAGCTTCTTAACTCCTCAGGTTTTTTAGAAACATGCTGCTTTCAGCAGCATGAAGGAAGCTGTGATTCAGTAAAACACTCCTTCTGAAGGTGTTTTTAAGGAGTACTACTTCTCAAGCATGCATATTAATGCTTTTCTGAGTCAGGACATGAGAAAGGATTATTTAGAAACAATGCAGATTTTAATTTTAAAAAGCTTCCAATCCTGACAGACTCAAGTATATACTTACACTTACATATTGTTACTTGTTACTTCCACTGAAGCTGGAAAAAAATTTCTTGCATGTGAAAAGCTATAAACTTGAGGTAGTTCAGATCAGGTACTAACCCTACAGTTAATATTACAGAATGCATTCACAATAGAATATTTTCTGGGAAAAAAACCCCAACAACCTCCATGCCTCTCAAACCAAAAAAATAACCCTTCCCACCAACCCTCTACCTATACTTAGGAGATATATTATCCCATCCAGACTAATCTCAGAGGAAGTACCATATCCAGAGTGAGAAGTATCAAAAATTCTTTAAATTCTCTGAGCTTTACAAACCTAACAGGGAAAAAACCTTTCATCTCTGGCTAGCTTTAGGTTGTTTTTCACATCAGTAAATCCACTGGCTGAGCTCTGTACGGAGTCGGGCTATTATTCAGGAGCATGCAGCAAGAAACTAAATACGTTTGTTCTCTTGTCTGCTCAGAACCTAACACAAATCTGTAATAAAACATTCGGTGGGTCACAGAATGCTATTTATATCATGAAGAAACATGAACTTCTGTTATTTAAGAAATTGAAATAATCTCAGTAAATTAATCCTTTCTCTTCCTAACATAAATAACAAATGGCTGAAATGAAGAAGTGACAAACCAACACGATGTGCTCCTGGAGCAATGCATAAATTTGGCTAGAAAAAGCACAGCAAGAACAAAGATAAAAACAACTCGGGACTGGGAAAAAAGTAACTATACAGAAAAGCAGTAAATGCCTAAACCAAAACTTCCTAGCTGCAGCCATTTCTTTAAAACACTTGCTTAACTCATTTTCTAATATAAAATCATTGCAAGAAATCTCAAAAAAATCAAGACTACAGTCAAAGAGGAGCAAACAGGACTTAAAGGCATATCCTGACTGGACACACTTAGAAACCAACAACTGTAGATTTCCCAGAGTTTCTGGCTGACATGGAGCTTTTCTGTCCAGTGGCTAACTAGATGAAGAACTTAACCAGAGAAGTTAAACAGAAAAAAAGAGATATTAAATTCAATTAATAATAGTGGTGATAATTAAAGAAATCCAGCCAAAAGAGCTTTTCTAAAATTACTAGGTTTTGATGATTTCTGTTCAAAGCCATTAGAAGAAAAACAGAGAAATTAAGTATTTAGAGACTCTTAAATTTAAATATTGGTAAGTTAAAATATTCAAGAACTGTAATTAAAGACTACTAAAGAGCTCAGCCTTAGATCTTGAGATTTTAAAAGCAGGAACAATGTAGTTGGTACTTTAAAAGCCCTTGTTTTTTGATAAAAAGTTTACCTCCTTTTTTTGAAATGCTTTAATAAAAGACATAATTAGAAAATTCATACAGAATATATGTTTTATATATATATATATAAAAAACATTCATATATATGAATATACATATGTTTCATACAGAAACATAGAATTCTGGATATTTTCTGTTTATTTTCAAATCACACTTCAGAACTTTTATAAAGCAAAGAATATTGAAAAGAGCAGAGGGAGTTTAAAGAGTACAAGAAATAGATGGTGTTTCCTTACTCTAACAATAAGAAGTGAGTGCTCCACACATATCTGGTAAAACTTTTCAACCTGAAATTACCATACAAATACTACACAAGGAATAGAGCAAAAGCCTGAAAATCTGTTTGTGGAATAGAAGGCAAGTAGCGTGGGGAACTATCAGAAGTGCCAAAACAGAATATGAGAGCACATCAAGTAAATGGCTACCAATATTCCTTCTAATTGGAAGCTTACCTTTTTTCCTTCTGAAGAGGAAGGTCTTGAGCTATCAGTTGGTCTTGATGCTTCTGAACACTCAGCAATTTTTCATATGTTTCCTTAAATGCATAGGGAAGAAGTATTTAAATAGATTTTTTTCATTTAATATTTAAATTTTGCTACTTAAAGCACATGTTTAAATGGTTTTACTCTTCAAACACTTAAAATACAGAGGTGAGAAAACAAGCAGAGCTCTGACAAAAAAAAATCATGTGCAGTTCAAAATTATTGATTTTGAATTCTGCAACAGTGTTTTTTGCCTTCTTACATATGCTTGTAAAAAAAATCTCAACTGTATACAGAAAGAGAACTACATTATACATTTGTATAATGAATGCAACTCCAAAACACACTGCATAATAATTTCAACAGTACATTCACATTTTGGTTTGACTGCCTCAGAATACTGACAAGGTTTAAGACGGATGTAAATTTTATTTAGCTAGGATTTTTGTACATGTAGAAGTGTCAGATTTACTGGTGGTCTGTATCAGTCACAACTTCTTACCCTGGCATGCCTACATGGATATAAGGTTGCACATTTACCATAGCAAAAATTTCTGTTCTTTCAACTGTGCAGATGGACTTACTCTTCAGTGTTTTTAAATAGTTTTCTCAAAATTCTTAGCTATGTTATTATTTTCAAACAATGGTGTGACAGTGATTTAGTACTTCAAGAAAAAAAAAAACAAACATGGAAAATACTCAAAAAAGTCAGAATAAAAATATTTCAGAAGAAATACATTTTAAATAAAGTATTTTTAGGGTTTTTTCAGTTCAGAAACTTATGAAGACTACTTGTTCTAAAAATATAACCTCTAATACTCTTAATTACAACAGTGAATCCAAATGCAAAGGTAAATAGGAGTATTTGGAGAAAAAATTATAAATTATATTGAAACAACAGGACAGTTGTACTACAACTAAGTACTTCTATGCCAAATAATTTACTTTCATTTAGGAGGGAAATAGAAAGCTTAGAGTCACTTTCCTATACCGTACTAGTATGAGTTTTAGCAAATACTACAGAGAAACAACAGGGTAAGAATTAGTGGGGACAAGAAACAATGGTTTGGGGATTTTTATTTGTATCACTTACAAAGAAACAGTAAAGGAAGAAACATGAGACAGCTCTGGGCTGTCAGATATTAACTAATGAAATATTAGTTCTTAACATAAAACTGGGATTTATAACAGGATGCAGTGAAATATCTGCAAAAGCTTAAAAATAACCACAGAATAGAAGCCCCTTGCTTAGTTATAAACACCTACTGTTCAAGCTGCTTTTTTCACTAATATAAAATACACCTGCACATACACTAAAAATATTTGTCCTTAAAATGTATGAACAAAGAACAGATTGTTATCTGAGCTGCACTCAAAGCATTTATATAGGGACAACTCACTGAAGTCTCTGACGCAGGTCACTGATCACATTTTTAATGGTACAGTGGAACAAAGTATTTTTAAAATAATTCCACAGTTAAAATCTTAAAGTACAGAATCCTTCACTTTTGAGATAGCATGAGAATTCATATATTACAGTAGTAGTTATCCTTTCAGAAATCTTTTATCTTTCATGAGGTAATTGTATCAGATAGGGACTAGGAAAATTTTTCTACTTAAAAAAAGTTTATTTATCCTCAAACACAGGCAACATTACATGAAAGAGCAGAAATCCTATTTTCAAGTATTTCCAAACCTCACAAATATAACCGTAGCCCTCTAAGGAAACAAGATACAGTATCACTACTGTGGGCAAGATTTATGTCACATCACTCTAGCAATCTTAACAACTCCATTCAGAGCTGACCATTAGGCTTCAAAAATTATTGCCTATACATAAAAAGCAGACACAGTTTGGGTTAGAGAGCATGAGGTGTGCCTGCACCAAGCAATTTTTAGGTATCTGTAGTTAAGACATGGTATAGAATGAGTATGGAAGCTTCTGTTTGGGACCACAGAGTGAGGGAAGAGAAGGGGAAGGAGGGCTGTGTCTGTCCCTCAGCAAGATGGGGAGAGCTCAGCTGGAACAGTCAGAGATTGAATCCGATGAGCTCCATGAGTTTCTGCATTAGGAAGAAGTCAAGCCAGGCACAAAGATGATATTTTGGTGTCAGATGCTTAGAAGACATACTGGTTTATTAGGTCTTATAAATGTGTATGGAGGTTTTTCACCTTACTGCTACTCTTGACTTACCTCTTGCCTTCAAAGGCAGAGGGTGTCACCACTCTACCTGCAAAAGCAGTCTCCTGTCTGCCTCCTCACAAACACCCATCCTCTTCCAATACATTCTGACATATATATTTATTTATTGGCATGGTCAGCAAAAACACATGAACAGGAGCTCAACACAGCTACAACACAGTCCTTTAAAAAGGACACAGGGAGGTAATCACAGCTGTGACCTTAAGACAGACTGACTACAGTCAGAATTGCTTCTAAACAGCAACTCAAGTATTTTCAAGTAACATGACACAAGTTAGAAGAAGACTTAAGGATTTTGTCATATTTGGAAACGATTGATAAACACAGGCATATAAAATGAGATATGGGTTCCCATCTACCACTTTCTAGCCTCAGAAATTGTCAGTTACAATGACAAGAAGTTTTAGAACAGCAGCAACAATAAAATTTGCCTGAAGACCCTCCCTAGGTAATCCCAAAGAACACCAACACTCCACAGCCTGTTTAAGTTTTAAGAATGTGCACTTTTAAGAATTAAAATTATCTCTTTAAACTGTTCTGGTTAAATTACAGCAATCATGTCTATTCAGACAAAGAACCCTGTACATGGGAGATGAAGTCAAGCAACATTTTAAAGTAATTCCAAGTGTAAGAGAAATATTAAATATAATTTCCTACATATTTCTGGCAATGAAAGTGGACTTGCAACTCATAAATTTTTGGTCTGAAGTACTTAAAAAAAAATTGATGAACGTATCTTATCTCTGTATAGAGATAAAGCCAACAGACTGAAAGAACCACTCACATGTGAAGTAATGTGGATGCGCCTTTGCAAAATCAGGAATCACATGTAATGCCCAACAATTTATCTGACAAATCTTCACTCCCCAACAGCTAAAGAAAGCTTCTGAAGACACACTTGCTTTTTCAAAGCTGGCAGGTGAAGATTTTACTAATCACTTGAGGATTCAATAGTCCAATTCATGACTGTACACATCTGTGTGTCTTGTAAACTCAGCTATTGCACAATCAAAATAGCTGATTTTACAAGATTGACTATGTACTGAAACGCTTCCATTTCTAATAGAGAGATCAAATTTCAGACTTCTACAAGGACACTTAAAATAATAAAAAATTATTTTACTCTGCATTAAAAAATAGGGAAAAAATCAGCAAATGAATCCCTAGAAGAGATTTTTATGGGGGGAAAAATTCGTTAAAATTATAGTTAAGATATGCTGCAGAGCTCACATTTTACCTCAGCTTGCACTTCACTTTGTTTCTTGTGTTTTGAGTTCAGCATACCACTTTGGTTTTAAGTTTTGGAATACTTTTGAGAGTTAAAATGCTCAATTGTTAGAGTGTTTACCTCAATCCATAAGCCCTGATATTTCTAAAAAATGTACAAGAAGCATGATTACATGGAATTACTATTTTCCTGTGCACAATGGTATGAAGGTACCATTTTGTCTTGTTCTGCACATTACAAAAATGATATTATTCTAAAAAACTTTTAAGTGAAATGATGATCAAATATACTATCAAACGTTTGTGAAATTGTGTTTCATGCAATAAACAGTCTTCTGTGTATCAGAAGAAAAATAAATTGTCCTTTTCCCTACAGCTAAACTTTATTCAACAAGCAGAACAAAAACAATAATGCATGTAACAAATATCTTGTATGATAGTTCATTTCATATTGAAAGCCAAACATGTAAATTGGCAATTATAATACGTACAAAGATAGTTTATTTCCAGTAAGTGGACAATATTTTTATAAGCATAAACAATAAACAATAATGCTATGCCCAGTTACATAACAACTAACAGGTAACAAAATTCAAGTTCCACATAAGCCTATGTAGTAATTAATAGCATAAAAGTGTAAGCTAAATAATATGCTTATCCTGTTTATTAGATTTAATGTAGCAATTTAAAAGACATCTTCAAATCGGATTGATTACTTACACTAGGCTATATTAACATACAACTCTTTTCTGGACAAATTAATTAGCTTTGAGACTTAGCAATACATTTTGTTAAATATACATTAGTTTACTAAACAATGTTGGGAATTTCATGCAGATTTTGGCTTTCATTTGGCCAACTTAGAAAAAAACTCTGTTAAATCTCACTTAATGGATTTACATTGATATAAGCCTATTTAATGAAAATATTCAGAAAGAGTTGAAGAACACTCAAGTATCCTATACTAATGAAAAATGCATTTGTCAAGGCCATTTGTTTGAAGGTGGTTGCCACGCTCTTAGAAACAAAACGCGCACTATACTTTCAGAGATTTCCAAGGCAAGCTTGCATACTCTAACTGCTAGGAAGAGCTAAAAATAAACTTGTGCTCCTTGTAAAATTTGTAATTTCTTCATTATGATGGAATGCAACAAAACATCTTGCCCTTGGGTTGCTCTGTTTCAGCCAAAACAAATGCAAATGACTTGTCAGATGACAGCTGTTTGATAAGGCTCCTCTACAAGACCTGCATGCTTTACTTTTTTCCGTGAAACTTGGGATGAAAGGCAGAAGGCAAGAAGAGAATTAATGTAGCATACAGTCTAAAGGCAATGCTACAACCGTGATTAAGTAGAAAAGTTAAAAGGCACAGATTTTCCACAGCCTTGCTGCGTGCAACCCATCCGTGTAACAAGTTGACAGGCCTAGCGCGTCAGCTCCATCATCCTCTCCGACAGCTAAAACGCAGCATTGCATCCCTTTTCAGAGAAAATTTGCGTCTGCACCATGAAGCGTTGTACATTATTTCTTAGCACTGCAGGGGGCTCAAGTCCATATGGAACCTTCACAAATATTACCACAGATCAAACCAGCGGCGTTTCGAGGCAGATTTGACATACCTATTTAAATGAACAGCAGGGGTCCTCGGGCTGCCTCGGGCTGTGCAGGAGAAAACCTCTGTGGAAAGCCTATGCTGCAGCTCCATTACTCAGCAAAGACACTCTCTACATTTATCATTCATTTCATTTCTGCCAGGGCAAGAAGCTCATTTGCCCAAGGTCAACAGGAAAAAAAAAAAAAAAAAAAAAAAAAAAAGGTGTTTTTTATTCTCCCAAAGAAATAAATGTACCTGACAAAAAGGGATTTTGTCCTTTGGGTACACAGAACTCAAATAAATATCAGATCATTCTAATAGAAACACTATACTCAGTAAAGCTGTGCACTGAATTTGTGACGGTAACGTTTGTTTGTTTTTCTGACAACTGACTAACCACAGAACTAACTTCTTAAAGCTACCTAATGGGGAAACAAAATCTGATGTGAATATCCAATTAAATATTTCTGTATTATTACATTATTAATGCTTTTGTCTTCTATAAGTACATGTAAGAAACAGGAATATCTTCCCACAGACTCTTCTAAAGATGCAAATAATGCTTGTGCTACTGATGGTCACAGATATGAAAGGTCTGTTCACAACCCATGTCAAGACTCAAGGTCTAGTGGTGTTCTATTAGATACAGCTTTTTTCATAAACGTAAAAGATGCAGATCCTTTACTCCTGGAACCATATTAATCAGAAAAAGCCTTAAGTTTGCATGAATGGAACCATCTTAGAAAAATCAATTAAGCAGTTTAAATGCAAATTTTCTTCACACTAAATGTCAGCACAAATAACATTTCCTATAGCTTTGCCCTTCACAGAGGAAAAAAAAGAACTATTTTTTATTCTACAATGAACTTTGATAGAACTAGTAAAGTTTTTGTTGTATGCGCATTCTCCACTATTAATCTTTTGCTACCAACTAGATAGAGCACCTAGAGGAAAGAGTTCAGACTAAACAAAACCAGTCCATAGCCAAAACAGTAAAATGAACCAAAAATTAAAGGAAGAACTATTATGCAGTGTGTTCTCTTAAATGTGACATACAAATGCTCATAATAATAAATATTGTGACACAAAAATATATATTGCATGTAACTTCAGTGGTGATTTTATGGCCTATTGTGAAAACATAACTAAACTCAGGAGCTTCTGAGTGGCACCTCTAGAATAACATGCACTTGACAGGGAGCTGACATTATTTATTACAGATAACATACTTACATGCATTAATGAATAATACGACTGCTTGCCAGTATAAAAGAGGAAGTTAAATGGTCGGCCATCTTCTCCCCACTGGATTTCTAATGGAAGGCAAGATTAGACAAGAAAGCAATATACAATCACTAAAAAAAAATTCCTTTGTATATAACTGCAGTTATAAACCTCTTTCATAATACTGTCTTTTTAAATATCAGAGAACAAAGACATTTTACAGGTGCTCAATCTGCCTAGAAATCTTATAGTTTAGATAATATTTTTTAAAGCTAATCTCCCTCTACAATTATAATAAAGTATTTAAAATTATAGTTGTAAATAACATTTGACATAAGGAAATCCTTTGTGTACAACTCTAAAAGACTGTATAGGTGGTATTACAAATAGAAGTACAAAGTAAGAGACAACTGAAATCTACATTGAAAAGTGAAAGATAAGCAGCTCTGGAAAAAACAGTGCTAAAACAAAGAATACATCTAAAGAATACATCTAAATACATCTAAGCTAAACTAAGGATGTGTACATTTGTCTTTTGTGGGCAACAACAATATTCAGAACTTGGGTGATTTTAGAACTTGTTTGTGTTATTACATTTGGGATATTTAAATACAAATACCTATCCTATAGTTTACATAATTAGTCCAGCAAGAAAACAAATGTTCCATATTAATTCAGCATATCCAGTGTGTTTTATTCATTACAAAATATTATTTAAAGACAAAATTCAACTTTGGAATAAAAGAAAAAGGCAAACTTAGATAACATAACAAAAATCTCTTTCAAATAAAGAAAAATTATAAAAATAAAAACCTGAGAGATTTTTACAAATTGAACTGTAGAGAAAGTCCCAGCCATTTTATCCAGTGAAGTTAATTAAGGCTATCTGTAAACTAAAGGCAAAGATAAGACTCCAGAAACCTGTCTGATAAGCACAATATATATTGGATTGGAACATCAAGATATATATATACATTCAGAAGCTGAATGTAAAGATGCAAAACTTAGCAGAAAAGAAAGAATAAAGGGGACTTTTACCCACATATACTACTTAGGGTGATTTTCCATGTATGCAGTTGTGAAACCATATTTTGTTGAAAAAACTGTTCTGGAAATTTTCCAAAGTATAAATTTAAGTTTTTGTACTTCAAAGTTATTGAAGACGCAGTACATAGAAAAGACAAAGCTGCCTTAAGAGATACTTATTGAATGTGTTACTTTTAGATATAAATACAAAACTACACATTTATACTAATTTGTTCTTACAGTCCTCAGGATATTGCTAGCATTCAAAGAATGCTTTAGTCCTGAAAGCATATAGAATAGTAGCTTAGTTCTTCCATAAAACAGCCTTTGGATTTTAAAACTACTTAATGATTAACTCTCTCCTACCCTTTCACTTTCTACTTTTTTACTTCACAATACACGGAAGTTGAAAAACAAGGCATGATAACATTTGAAAGCTGAAAATCCAGAATTTCATATAGTTTAGACTGCTTTCCAAAGACACAAAGTCCCCCGAAAAACAAGTATCAATTATTTCAGCAGCAGGGAAAAGGAAGGAAAACTTTAAGATTTTAATGATAATCAGAAAAGTTTATCTGGGACCTGATAACTCAGTGAATGTAGGATTTCACATCCATGCTACTAGTTCATACTAAATACTAGTCAAAAACAGTCAACAGGTTTTGACCTTATCTTTCAAACATTCTATTTAATATTTAATTGTTGATTTTAGCGACTGACTAACATCCTGGTATATCACTGATACCTAGGACTTTATACAGTGTCTCAGGAGCAAGACCAAAGACAGTATGACAGACATACTTTAGGACTTTAAGGTCAAAGAACTGATTAGGAGAGGTTCCTCTCTACCTATTATTTCAAAAAATTCAAAACTGTAATTTCTAATCTTCTAAAGCAACGAAGTTACAAAGAAAACTTTTTGTTTAAAATAGTATTAATGAATATTTTATGGAGGTGATAGACAGCTCTGACAAAAAGCTACTGAATTTAACAAAAGGTTTTCACATGACTTCAAGAGATTCTATGCATCATTCTATTTATTGCTTATTTTTAAACAATGAAAAACATTTATCTTAGTCAGTTAAGGCAATTTCTGAGAAGATCAGCAGCACTCTGATAATTTTTCATCCTAAACCACAGAATATCAGAACAGACTTTTACTGCTCGTGTCTTAGCAGTCATTAGAAACATAGGGAAAATAGCCAATAAAAATAAGAAAAAAGCCATAAAAATAAGAAATTCTACATAGGCAACAATTCTAATGCTTAGAAATAATAAAATAAGTATCTAAGAACACTTACTTCTTTGCTCAGGAAAAATTTCAGTAGGATGCTGCAAATAAATGAAAAATATCAGCAAAAGGAAAAAGTTACTCAAAGTATCATGCTACAGTTATTCAGAAATGTAACAAGAAATCCTACCTTCATCACAGGTCTGGCTTGTTTGTCAAATAAGCCAGAAGGAAAGAGATAGGCAATAGCTCTCTGAAAACAAGAAGAAAGATCTCGTATGTGACTTTTTTTCCCACAAAAGCATCATCAAAAACATTTCTTATGTACTTTCTTATGCAAAAAATAGCATAACTTTTGTACAGTAGGCAACTAAATCAGTAAGAAAACATGACACACATGTGATGTGCTGAAAAGAAAACCAGATCATTTCCTCTGGAATCCTCAGAAGTAAAACCTCATTCTGAAGGCTGTACTCTACTGCATCAGAATCAGTGGACTTTCTTCTGCCAAATTTAGTTTTTTTAGAATACATTTATCATAACTTACCAGAACTACTCAAGTCCAAAGACCACCTTTATACATAATGATTTTCCAGTAAAATTTCAAGTGCTGTGACTTCCAGAGGAAATCACAATACTTATCTATTTATCTTTCTGAAAGTATCAGTGCTTGCTAACAGTGCCTACTGACAGACTAAGCACAGAAATTTTATTTAAGGCAACAGGAAAAAGCCAGATTTTAAACATTTGGAATCCCACTTTCTACAGTTTCCAGACATAGTTTCCTCAAGTCTAAAAAGCCATGTTTGTTGTGGCAGTAATAGCTATTTTACATAGCCTAAATAAGCATTTCATTGATCACTGCAATTGGAAACAACTGTGAATCACTAAAATCTTTGCTGAACTTGAACCAACCACCCAGAGAAAAAAGACACAAGTGACATCTTTTATTTTTTCCCTGAAGGTTTGATAAAACACTTTAGAAAAATATATGATATTCATCACACTCACTGTTTACTGTTTTCACTAATTACAAGGTACATACTGTATTTTTACTTAATCAATATTTACCAATATTTATGTGATATATAAAACAAGCATTATTTGCCTACAACAAATGAAGTTAGTGTACCATTCTGGCCAAAATGTAAGGCAAAGCACCTTACAAAGTTAAGCTCTGACACAGATTTCTGTTCAGTATCATCTTACTCTCCCTCTTCAATGTAACTAAACCATAATTTAATAATGCAAAAACATGCATTTGTCAGAGCTGTTTATTTTCATTTGTTTTTAAAAACAAACCAGAAAAAGCTAGCCATCAAAAGCTCCCAGATGTAGGAGCCTGGCAAGTGTAGCTAGCTTCAAACAGTGGGTAGCAGAGCTCCAGACAGAAATATTGTGCTTGTACAGTAAAATGGACCAACCAAATAAACCCTTCTGGCAGGGGTCTCATTTATATTTCTATTAGACAGTACAGAAAAGTAGAATTACAATAAAATCTGAGTTTAAAATCTTCTCTCAAGAAGAATGGTTCTTTGCTAGTTAGGCTACCTTAGGGCTATTACTTGCTGATAATTTTTTCCATAGACTTGGAGTGCTTTGTCAGTGCTTCAACAGATTTAATATGCATGGAGTGTAAAAAGACCTAACCTATTACTTTCATTAATCCCCTACTGGCATTCTGAACAGAAATTTTCAGAATTCTGAAGCAAACAAAAGGCTTAACTTGATTTTATAAAACGGTAATTTTGTTTCTCTTAGTGACTACTGTATTCCCATTTGTTAGTCAATGGACATTTTATGCATACACACAGTAGGTGAACACCTATTTATGAACAAATGGGGATTAATTATGATGACAAGAGAGAAATCTACTGTGAGCCAAATGATGTTAAACCAACACCTTATATAATATATTAAAAGAAATTATTACAGGGTCCTGAGACTGACTGTGTATGTATTTAAGACATAATCTTTATATAAGCATTTCCAGAATCTCAGCCAAAACAGTGACTGTAACTATGACACCTTAATAAATGCCAAATACAACAATTAACGTTTACAATGAAAAAAGTAGCTGCCATCTGAGACCTTCTACTTCTTGGAAAATTTATTTTATTGCTAAAGTGTATACTCATGTCTTTCACACTACAATATGAACACATCATGTATTAAGAAATCCTAACATCTACTCTCAGATCTCCACACAACTAACCAAAGAAGAATGGCTCATTTTATAAGCTTATTTTTTTGCTGTTGCAAAATGGAAAGAAAAAGTCTTCCTGGCTTCTCTCTTTTTATGGAAAAGTAATCAAGGATGAACTATCCTGGAATGCAACAGATTCCAGTTCAGCTTCATTCAAAATTTTCTTCTTAATTTTACATAGCTAGGTTCTCAGTCTGTACTTTAACAACTACATAGAAAGTCAGACTTCCTCTTGGGAACTTCATCTACAGAAGCTGATTTTGTCTATGCAAATGTTTCATTTTTGTAGGAAAGAATTTTTTTTTTTAAAAGCCCTGTACTAGCAATATAAAAAGATGGTGGATCAATCTGAGGAATTACATCAGAATTAGTTTCTCCAAACTGCAGCTGAAGCACATAACCATGAAATTATTTTCCTGAAATCTTTTTAAAATGTCTTCAGATATGGAACATAGGTTTCCTTTTACGAATCTCCAGGTCTCAAACCAAAATTCCATAGAGAATTAACTGCATGTTAGCTGCGTTTTCCTGAACAGAAAAAGCAGGTGAATGCCCCTCTTAAAACTTCATAATCAAGGTGTAAATGCTAGCAGTAAAGTTCCCAAGAAACCTTTACATTTAACTGCAGTTTCCCATTCCAGAAGTGGTTTTCACCTCAAGGGTCTTGGCCCATACCCTTTTTTTTAGTTCTTATTTGGACTTGAACTCCAGATTAAAGAAACTGTTGTGCTGAATATGAATAACTACTTTCTCAGTGTCATCATGTAAGCTATAGAAGATATATTCCCCCCATTTTATACTCGACAGGTTCTGGGGCTATTTCACATTCTGTTTGTTAAATCACACTGTTGCCATTTTCTTTGGAAATAAACCACAACTTTCTAAAAGTGAAACATCCATAATTACTTTCAGCAGAATCACAATTAAAAATCCTGGTACCTAATAACACAATAGCGTTTCCAAAAATAACTATATAAATTACTTAAAAAAGGTGGATCGGGTACAGTCTGCTTCTGCTATGAGTTACTAAAAAAAATTTAGCCCTGTCTTTTAAGGATTTGAAAATCCTTGTTTTTGAATTTCACTGTTGATGCACACAGAGAAGAGGAAAATACACAGTAGTCACACCTTTAAAAACAGCAGATAATAATGAACACATTAGTAACATGATAGTTTACATCTGACATTTCTTAAACTGCACAGTTGGTAAACTTAACTTTCCTGTACCAAACTAAAAGAAATCCTGTTATATCACCATTTGCTGAGGGACCAGAAGAGTTGATATACTGTCCATAGGACCAAAATGTCTTTCACTTGCAGCTTTAAGTTTTTCTTAATTCGAGCCAGTTGGAATAACAAGTACAACCCTCCATCCCTATTAAGAAAAAAAAAAACCAAAACCAGAGAAACCCAAAAAATCTGGCAGTCCTTCAAACACACAAACCAATTAATTAAATAATCTGTCCAGCACTGCATGTCTATGTTGCATAAATTCAGTGTACCTGCCACATCCTCACCTTTCCACTTCCCTGTGGATGTTGCACATCCTGACTTCTGATTGTCCTTCCCTTCCTACCACCTCCCTACTAGCCAAGAAGTTATTTGCTCATTTTCTTGCACGTCAGAGACTAAACTCTGAATCAAACAAGTTCAGCTGGGTCAGTAAGAGTTACTTTTTCTTTTGCTTTTTTTTTTCCCAATGTCTTGAGAAACTAAGAATTCAATACTTTAATTCAAATAGAGTTGACTGAGTCATATTGGGATAGGAGACTTCAACAGTTCAGTTCTTCAACTGATCTTGCCCATTTTTTATTGAAGCTCAAATACAAAACATTCCACTAATTCCCATTGCTCAAAACATGTGCAAAGATAGTTATCTAAGTAACATCCAGTGAAGAAAGGTATTTTAGGGAAAAGGAAAGAAGAAAAAAAAAAATTAAAAAACCAAACACCACCTCTACTCTGGGGCTTCTTTGCAGCAGCACCCTTTTTGGCAGCAGGCTCAAGAATCCAGCTCATTCCTTTTTAAATATACATGAAATTTTAATCATCAAAACACTGAAGTGAGAAGTGACACTTTATGCCATAACATTTTAATGAAACACCTGAGCAAAAGCTGTTTCAGCTTCTACTCCTCAACTTGATCATAAGAGAGCCACTTCCCTTCTTAAACTGTGCCTCTTGAATCACATCATTTAGTCACTGTACTTCATCACCTCTCAGACCAAGATGTTTTCTGGAGCAGCTGTTTTCCTTCTAACCACACTAGCAGTATTCTTTAACAGTTTTCAGCATCCAAAATCCGGAATATCTGGGGTAAACCCAGGAATGAATGAAACAAAAATGGGACACAAAATGTTAACTCTGAAATATTTCTTTCTTATTTAACAGGACAGAAAAGGTTATGAACAAAACAAACCACAACCCACCCCCACCAAAAAAAAAAAAAAGTGACGCAACAAAGTTTATATTGCAAAACAAACCTCTCCTCTAACAAGTAACTCCTAGAATTGATTGAAACCAACCCCATCACTGCTCATCTACAGCTAAATTCTAGCTTGTACAGAAAGAAGTCTCAAGTCCAAAGTGACATACCATTTTAACTCTATCACTTGAAAAAAAACCCAAAACAATCCACAGTCATTAAAAACCCCACCTTCTTTTAATATTACATTATTTTTATACTATGTAATCACTTTCAAAAAGAAAATTAATGTCTTGTCACAAGCTTGCAGAGAAAAAAAACCAAAAAAAATCTGTTGAAAGAAACAGTCTTTATTTCTATCTTCATTTCATTTTTTCAAAATATGGAACAGTATTAGAAAGAGTAAAAAAAAAAAAATCCAGCAGTCATCAGCTCAGATTGATGCAGAAGTAAAAAAATACTGGTGCAGTTTGCTTCCACTGGGAAAAAAATTAAAAAGAGTTGAAAAAAGCATTCTCGCTTCAACTATTTAAATAAATCCAAAATTCATTATTTTTTGTAAGGACAATGCTGGACAAGACACTCTTCTTGCAGACAACAGGCAGTTCAGAAACACATTTTGTTCTGAAAAACATTTTTGACATTTCACATTTGCCAATATTCACTCATTTCTAATACTCTGTGTTACTAAAATTTGAACATTATTTAGAAATGAGATGTGCCGAGTCACCTTTACAAGCAAGCTGGATACAAGAAATTTTTCATGAAAGAAGCCTTATTTTTTTGAAAAAAACCTGATGAGGAATTAAGTATCTCAACATTTAACATTTTCACAGTTAACTACCTTACTGGTATTTTTCCAACAGTATAAATGCTAGTAGAGGAAAACATATATTTTATGTTCAAATTATTCCATCTGCTTGACAACAATCCATTAGGTCATAAGACAGACAACAAGCAAAAATGAACGCAGATCTTTAGCTTTTGAGTTTTAGTAACTCTTACAGGGAAAGAGTATTGGCTTTATGATGAGCTTGTATCTGAGAGAGCATTTACGGACTGCATAAAAATGAATAATAAAAATACTGGCATATAAATAGGTCACGAAGCTTAAGACACTCTTCTTGTATTAATCTTACTTAGATTTCTGGGCTTTAAAGTGGAATATCACAGAACTGACAGTGGAAAATGGCTGTGGGCTGTTTACTACAACTGTAAGTTAGAAGTTAAATCACAAAATAAAAGGATTACAGACTCAAATGGGGAAAAGCACTAGGTCAGGACTGCAATCTCTATTAATTAGGTATCCCAGCTGGGCAGTGGGTATGCAGCTGTTAACTTGATCAATGACTTACCTAAATGTCATCTCTACTGATTCGCTTATAAATTACCAGCAAGTGAGACTAATGTACAGGTGCTAATTTATTTAAACTGTTCTCTGCAGTTCTACATAGCTTTATAAACTGCATCTGGCACCTAATGTTAGCTGTCAGTTGTACTTAGACATGCCTGTCCTAACGACTCTGTTCATTAGAAATGAGCACAAATTATGAAATATTGTGAAAAATGATACATCAAATGGAATGGGCAAAGCAAATCAATTAGAAAAACTTCATAGCACATATTCACACATAGGAGAATAAAACATCCTAGCTTCAGAGTGAGGTCTATAATACCAATTAAAAAGCAATTGGTAGACTTGTGCAGAGTTATATATCAATTTGTTGGATTTTTTTTCTCCTCCAGAAATACTGTTGTAATGCACAGCTTAACTTTTCATTCCTAAATAAAAGCATCAGTAAGAGGCAATTCTGCTTCCACAACATCCAAGGATTAGCAAGTAAGTCAACTTATTTTCCTTTCTTAAAACTTCACAAGGTTTAGCTTTTATTAAACTCTACCTAAAACTCCAGTGAAGGACAGGATCCTAGGATGTCTACTTTTGAAATACACTGCAAAGACTGATTAACAGCAGAAGACATGGAGGTATATAAGTACTCATCAGAAAGAATTACTGCTGTTCAAAATGTAAAGCTTGGTAATTCTCCTGCCAGTGCTTAAGGAGCTTTTATATTTTTATAACAGAAATTTAATTATGCATAACAGACACTATTACACACTTTAATTACTTCCCAATACCTGATGGAATATGAAGAAATCAAACCGCAGATACTTGGTATCACCAAACAAAACTACTCTTTTGGCCCCACTTCTCCATCATTTCAGAAGCAGTCTGCAAAGCAGTCCCACACCTGTCACCTGCACTGCATTTGTAAAAGCTAATTTCCAGAATGAATCTGCTTTTACTAATCATGGAGCTTTGTTAATGTTGTGCAAATGACCATAGTGCTGTGACTTTATAAAGAAGAAACCATTACATAGATACGGTCATTTTGCACTTCTTGCTTTCTAGAAGCCTTCCTCCTAGACCCTGTCAAGGAAGGAAGGAAGCTAGACTCCAGATTAATACATTTTCCTACCATTAACCTTTCAGGCAAACTGAACTATCAGCATCATCATTGTATTGTATTAACATGGGAGGTATTCTGACATGGTAGATTGGTGCATGCTTAGTTTACAAGAAAGGAACTCAAAAAAATAAACATCATTAAAGGTAAGAAAAAAAACACCTGAAAAATACATGGAAATGAAATTTTACAGCTCGCAGAGAAGTAAAATAGCCAATGTTAAGAGTCAGCCTGGTATTACTGCTGACCTCAATGAATACTTTTACTGTTGACCTTACCCACTTACACCTAGACTGGCAGGGTCTCTGTACTGGCACTTGTTTGTAGAAGGACAGAGAGATTCCTACGTCTCTACACAGATGCAGTATCAGTGCATAGCTTTGCCCTCACAAAGCTTTATTTCCTACGGATTTGTGACGTGAACTCAAGCTGCCTTTATGGATTTTCTGATACCTGATAAAACTCAAGTCTCATTTCAGCCTTTTTCTCAACAGACCATTACTCTGTATCGCTTTACCTTGCTGCCTATTTTTAGAACTTAGTTTTCAAGCCTGTCAAACATGTTTGAAATGAGCCTGTATCACAATCTACATATTATTTCTTGGCATAAGCACACTGCCAAGGCCTTTCAAATGGACACAGCCACAATTTTGCAACTAAGAGAGGCAACTAACAAATCTCCTCACCCTGAAAAAACTAAACCATGGACATCTCTTGCTTTGCACTTACACATCACTACCTCTATCCTAAGGGCCCTGCTGGCACACTGGGCTGCCTTGGCTACAGCAGTAGTGTTGCTGCTGTGCAAAGGAAACTTCACCCATGAGACTTCACACAGCTTCACCTAAGAGTGAATGTCACCAAATGACATTTCTCCTTCCTACCTCTGATGTATGGTAAAATAAGATAGATATGACAGAAGTGAAGACCAGGTGAGATCAAAAAAAAAAAAAAAAAGAAAAAGAAAAAGAAAAAATGAAACATCCATGCAACAAAGCGTTTTTCTGAGTGAAAGGGAGTTTATCTTTACATGAGCCTAAATGACAGAGAGGAAGAGGAGGCCAGCCATCTGCCAGTCATGAGAGGGAATGACAATAAAACAGTATGTTTGTAGATACTGATATGAGCTTAAATTCACATCTACATTAAAATCCTCAAGCTAAACCAGTGCATTGGTTATAAAATATCCTATAAAATTGAATGTATGTTACCAGCAACCACTGTATCACGCAAGAAAACCCTAAATATACACAGCAGGTCAAATTGTGAGTAAACGTTTTCAAATGCTACATAAACCTTTACAGTGCCTCTTATAACCTGAGATCAAGGGGATTATCCATTAGCACTTTTAAAAAGAACCTACTGTGCTTTAACAAGATATAGTATATAACTCTATACTGGGATGTCTGACCTCACGTGGTAGCAGAAGTAGAATGTCTATTCACAGTCACAGTTGCAATGTTTGCAATGTATAGCAGTATTACTGCTTATTCTGACAGTTTGATTAAAATTCACAGAGAGCTGAGGGGCTCATGCTGAAGTAAAGTGCTTTCAATATCTGAAACTCTACAGTAAATTACTTCTCCAACAGAGCAACTGTACTTACATCAATATCCTCTTGGGTAAAAGTTTCTGGATCTTCTCCCATCATGTTGGCTAAATGTCTCTTTCCTAGGTTGAACTCTTCAATCTGTTTTTTAATAAATGCCTCTGTGTACTTTTCAGGTCCTGAGGCTCCTACATTTTTCCTTTGCACTGGTGTAGTGGTACAGATCAGCCTTAATGTCTAACAGGAAAAAAAAAAAAAGAGAGATTTATTTTACATTTCTGGCATAGTGAGCTCTAAATAAAATGAATACATGAATACTATAGCAAGTTATTCATACCTATAACACGATTCAACACATCACAGGAATAAGTCAGGAAAAGCATTATTACTCATTAAACCATTTTCTTCCAATGCTTTAACGTCCATGAACAGATAAACACATTCTAAAACCTCCACATTTTCACACATTACAATTAATTTAGAAGGTTTTTTTGATGGAAAGAAACATATATATCCTAAATCAGGAACATTCAGCAAAAGCAAGGAACAGCACTGATCAACAGATCCCATCACAAAGGAAAACAAAAACCATCAGCAAATAAGCAGGTTATGCCTTCACCTAAAGGCATCTCACAACAAAGTATGATAGGAATAAGTGGGGCAGCTCCCTAGTGGCTTTTCAGAAGCCACTGACCAAACACTGATAAAAGCTCTGGAAAGGCCAAGGCGTGCTCCTTCCTTGTTTGTGGTGCCAGAATGGTTCTTAAGCTACTTCACTGTCTCAAGCAGACCAATTAGAAAACTAGTAGGGTAGTCCAGCAGCCAATACTACTGAGCACTGTACCAGCTAAGTCATAACTCACAGGGCAGTTACCTTCTCAGGCACACAGGTTTGGTCTCACTTCTATCAAGACAACCAGCTGTTAAGATGACTAATTTCACTGATGGTCTCTGCCAGACAAACAGGAGCTTCACTGACAGAGCTGTAATATCTCAATTCTGGTCTAGTGTCAATATTATGCACTATTTTGGCTCTTCAACATTAGTATTAAAGTTCTCTGCAGGTTAACTATTCTACAAACTGAATGAGAACAAATTATTTGTGTGGTCTTCTGAGGGTGGGGGGAGGGAGGGAATCACAAGAAAGAAAGCAATGTGAGACAGAAAAGCAAAGACAGAAAAAGAATCACTTCTGATTCAGAAAAATGCCAAGTTTTGTTCATCACACAGTACCCTGAAAGACTTCACCCCCATCCCTTCCTTCAACATGCCATGGCCAGGCTTTGTGAAGAGACAGTGCACCCTCACAAGATAGAGAGCACCCATCGCACAGCTCAGCCCTGCCAGCATTCTTTGCTCCACTCCCTTTACTCACCCTGTGCCAGCTCTGGCACAGGACTCCTCTGCAAGCCAAGTCAGCTGCCGACATGGGGCACAACATTAACTTCTGCTTTATCCCAACAAGCAGGCAATTCTCAGCCAAGCTGGTAAGTCTGAGCAGTTCAGAGATTACTTTTCAGAGAATTGCCAAAGCTGCAACAAGAAGGTGGCTGAAACACTCAACTGGGAGAAAGAAAGTAGAGGGGGAGTCCTTTCTTTACCTTCATTTCCTTGAGCAAATTATTAAATTGCCCCCGATGCTCTGGCAGCTGCAGCTACCAGTCTACCTTTAGCAATACATTAAAAATCAAACAAATGTGAAGTAGTTTGGGTTCTGATTATGAGGAACAGAACAAAGGTAGTATTAGAAATGATTCAATGTTCTCTAAGTCATGAGAATTGTCTTCAGAGCACAACTTAGACATGCTGAGAATTCCGATGGATTTCACCATCATATTAGTTCAGCTAATATAAATAAAATACTTGCTACCTTCCTGTAACTAACACAAATACAACAGTAATCTCAAAACCCAGTTATAACCACAACAATACAAACACATGTCTCATCAAAACAAGATTACATAAATGTATTTGCAAGGCAATCAGAAAAACAGATCAAATTTGTACCTTCTGTTAGCAACATCAGTTAGCTTACAAGAACTTCTGTGACAAGAGGCTTTTGGTATTCTCTATTTCATGGTCAAGTCCTACATTAACAGGAAATGAAATACAGCTTTTCTTTGTACTTTCACACAGCCCAGTTGGTATTTTGGACATCTGGTAGTCCAGGATGGACTGATCCATGTCATCTAATTTGCTGCACATATGTAAAGCTGTTCATGACCAATTTACCCATCATGCCTGTGTCAAGTGTTCAATATACAAAACATAATAACTCATCTTGAAATTTCAGTTTGAAATGAAGACTATAGTATGCAGCTTTAAACCTGTATATAGCCCCTGCCTGGGCTGCAAGATAGGTCCCATGAATTCAATCAGGTTTGGTACAGAAGGTAATCTTTGAACAAGATCACATGAGTCAGAAAGGACTGACCCTCTATGCTTCCACCTGACAAAGATTTGTCCCTCAGGGTATGAACCTCAGGAAAGTAACATATAACTCCACTAGAAAAGATTTTAAAACAGGTCAAGGTAGAATTTGGTGCTGAAGGGCCTGTTGCTGCTTCATTTTCTCCACAGCTTACATATATTGCATGCAGCACTAATCCTGGTTTGTCTCTTCGTTTTTCTTTTCTCTTTAATATTCATGTTTCCTGTCAGGAAACATTGACATACACAGAATTAAAAGAAAAATAATCAAAATTTTAAATGTACATATTTTCCACAGGCAAGGCTCTGGTGATTTCCTTATAAAGCAGTGAGGAAAGCAAAGGTATCTCCATATATTCCCTATTTTTCTCTCCTAGTCACTCCTCAGGAAAGAATTCAATTCATCTTCTGTCTAACTTGTCTTAATAGTAACTAATTATTTGTAATTCTTGTTAATGAACATACGATTCCTTATTACTTGGCCCAAAATAGCTTTCTCTCTGGTATGCTTTAAACAGAATACTTTAAGAAAGATTGCTTTCATCTTATTCCTGTCAATTTCTATTGTAATTTTCTCATTTTTGTCATTCTTCCCTCAAGCTATTCATATTCTTCCCTAGTTTCAATTCGTCACTAATCAAAAATCCCTGGACACACAAACTGTTCATAATTAGAAAACAGCCTCTTATGTAAATTAATATCTATTGTATTGGGTACCTCTTCTGGGATAAGAGCACTATTTCATGGGTGGCACAGGCAGAAACTGCAAAGCACAGCTAAATGCTTCTGGCATTTCAGTCAAACAAGAAAGCATGCTCCTCTACTTTGTAGAGGAAGCAACAGAGGTTTGCATTAACTTCTCACACATTTCATAAAGCATTACTGAAGCCTCACCATTTAAAAAATAATATTAATGCATATTAACATTATTAACAATGGTCATGAAATAACATGCTCTTCCACCAGAACATGGGAGAAGGGAAAGCCTTTACTTCTGGACACAACTCATTGTGATTAACCCTTCCTTCCCAACTCCTTTCTGAGCAACCTAGAATTAAAACTGTTTGGCAAATCCTGACTTTACAGGGAGACCATAAACTTATAGAAAATCAGCTTATGTTAAATTTGCCTTAGAAAAAAAATTAGCACTTTCAGACAATGTCAACTTCTCTGGCCTATTTTCTTCCAAGAAGAGAAGTAACCAGGACCGTGTTTACTCATCCTGTTTATTTTGCTTCACTGGACTTACATGGATATAAACCAAACCAATAAACAGAGAAGTTTCCTGTACTTTCGGAATGGGAGGAAAGACGGACTGGAGTAAAGAGATTTAAATTCAAGCCCAAAAGTTGTTCCTTTTACAACAAGACACAGTTGCAGAGACAGAAGATGACACCAAATGACATGGCACATATACTGTTGCACATTTTCGTGATTCTTCCATGCCCTAAGCTAGCAGACTTCAACCATCACCTTTTCAAAAATCACATAAACAAATTTGTACTCAGAAGTTGGGGTACAAGTCTGGGGTAGGACTTCACTAAGAGATGTGGAACTGGAGCTGTATAACCACATCACTATGCAGGACTAAAGCTGCCCAGTGTCCAATACTCCAGCTACTGGCACAGCTGATGCTACTGAACCCAGCAGACATGCAAGACAGTCCTGTTTACTTGTTGCACAAGAAAAATATTTTTTTACATAGCAATTATACAGAATATAAATGCTAAGAGCCATCCCAATTTCTAAAGAATTGTTTTTTCCTCAATAAGTGAGTTTTGGATTTCTAGAGTGCTGTTTCACAAAAATGTGTTTTAATTAATTTATTTAAAACAATATAGATGTAATCTTAGATTTTAGTTGGCCTAAAAACTAATTATGTGAACCAGTATCAGATGGATGTCTCAGAAGCATTTTGCAAAACACATCGGAAAGCATCACAAGATGTCAGCAGATATGACTAAGTGCTTTTATGTTATTTTTTATACCTGATTTCACAAAGTATTTCATCAGAAGAAGCTTTTTTTTCAAAATTAAGTCCCTGGGCAGGTAACCATAGAACAGCATCTCACCTGCTCAGAAAATCTGCCTCTGTGCATGTTTAACCAAATCTACATATTAAGTTTTGCTATACAATGGGGAAGTAAAAATAGCTCTAAATGCAGCAATGCATGGCAAAAGTCAGATGCTTATAACAGGGAATAGAATTCAGATCTGGTTGTTTTTAGGCCCAAGTTTTCAGGTACTAAGAGGCTTTTCAGTTGTATCTTCGTTGGTGCAAAAAAGGCTTCTCTTACATTTAAAGTATGTAGTTCTGAAAGTCTGTCACCAAAGTACCATAATCTCTTTCTGATATTGGCACATATAACATCCACAGTGATTTAGATAAAGCACTCAACCCAATCAAATTAAATAGGAACTCTGAACTCTTCTGCTGAGAAGAGCTATTCAATCACATCAGGGTGAATGATAGATAGTAACTAAGCTAGATCCTTTTTTCTTTATAAATAGCACTACATCTCTGCCATTTGCTTTCTGGAAGAATAGGAAACTACACCTGTTGCTCAGTCAATGCTAAGGGAACTGGAATTACAAAGTTCCTCCTCCATTTTGCCTCTCAATGCAAGAAACTTTAAAGTTAAGAAATTAAACATTTTCTCTCACTAAGATAAACAAGAAGTAATGAACTAAAGAACCGCAAGGTATTTTTAGGACAAGCATCATAAAAAAAATTTCCAAACAGTCAGGACAGGTAAGTGTTTAATCTAAGAAATTGTTACAGCAGGTCAGAACATGGATATATCAACTTAGACCCTGTTCTCAAACACAGTCTGTGTGAGAGGCACAAGGACAGGACAAACAGGTAGTGGTGATTTTCCCAGGGCACTTGCCTGGTTTCCAGCAACCTATAGTTCAGGCATGCCAGTACCCTCTTTTTCATGGTGCTCAGTGAATGTTCTTCCAAGTTTCTCAACTTAATTTTTGTATTCACATAAATGCTTGAACATCCTGAACATTCCTTGAGAATCCTTGAGATTCCTGAACATTCTCAGCAAACAGTTCCACAAGTTAACTACACCTAATGGACAGAAGAGTCTCTACAGTTTCTGGGCTCTGTCTCCCATTAGTTCTCTCCATATCCTTTGGTTCACAGACAGCTAGACAATTTGTGTATAGCCACAGGCTTAGGTACTGATCCCCTCTCTAGGGGCGAGAGGCATAGATAAAGGATCCATCAAGGCCCCTTTCAGTCCTACCTTCCTCTGTGACTCCTCCTTTGAGAACATTCTCTCATTTACAATACAAATGTTAAAACTTAAGGATGTGCCTCGCCAGGAAAACCAAGTTACTGTCATAATCATACTTTTGACACAAGACAACCAAAGCAACACAAACTTTTTCAACTGAGAAGGAAATCAAGTATTAGAATATTTTCAGCTTTCTTCTCTTTGTCATTCCTTGCACATCTTAAGAGCATGTATTCCTGACTGCTGTATAAAGAACTACCCACATGGGCACCAGGTCTTTATCCCTAATGGGTAAAGTTAATCTAGATGTAACCAATATAAATAGCTCAAATTGCTCCTTCCGGTATTACATTTCATTTTCTTACTGTGTCTTTCTTCCGTTACCCCATGGTTTGATTTAGTTCAGTCACCAACAGTTCTTCAGCCCATATTATCCTAAATTACTTTGTAACTTGAAAGCATTACCAACAGGCCTTTTTATCCACTTGCTGGTCACTGATTAAATATATATACAGGTGTATCAAATACCACTGTACAAACAATACTGACAGCAGCTAAGCTTTTTAATTAAATGGCAATCAGCTGAACACCACTACCCCCGAAACAAAATAATTCTGTTTAATCAGAAGTCACCTCACTTGTGGGGCACATTTTGCTCTCCACTGCAGGAGACTTATCCTGTGCAGCCTGGTCTAGTGGGACATGCCCCTGCCCATGGCACAAGGGGCACGATGTTCTTCAAGGTCCTTTCCAACCCTTATCTTTCCGTGATTCTATGCATCATGATCTACTCACTTGCTAACCGAACACCATTTACAGAATCACAGCATTGTCAGGGTTGGAAGAGACCTCTGGAGATCATCCAGCCCAACCCCCCTGCAAGGTCACCAGGAGCAGGTAACACGGGAATGCTTCCAGGTGGGTTTGGAAGGTCCCCGGGGAGGGAGACTCCAGTTCCTGCCAACAACAATGTAAAGAAGTTCTTCTTCATGTTGAGGTAGAACTTCTTGTGTTTTAGCTTATCATTCAAACTTATCAACCTAAAAACTGCCATCTTTTGCGCTGGCTTTGCTCTATATGCCACTCTCTTAATTCTAGGCTTAACCAAGCTTCTTCCTCTTCACATCAAGGGAAAGAAACACAGCTCACGAAAAGGACGACTCGAACGCGGCGCCAGCCCTCCACATTCCCCACGCAGGGCTGCCTCAGCCCCGCCGGCCCAGGAGGTGGGGCAGCACCACACCGGGGCCTCCCAGGCAATGTCGCCCCTTGGGGCCGCTCCCGGCGGGGCGCGAGCCCGGCCCCTCACCGCCCGCCCGGCTCTCACCTGCGCGCGCGGCCCCGCGCCCCAGCGGCGGCACAGCCGCAGCACGCGCCCCACGGCCGCCGCCATCACCGCGGCGCTCCGCCCTCCCATTGGCGGGTGGGGCTGGGGGCGGGGCTGGGCCGCGCCTGCGCGCTGCCGTATCGAGTGAGCCTGCGGCCGCGGTTCGGGGCTGCCGCCGGTTTAGGCTCCGCGGCGCCTCGGTGTTCCTGAATTCTAGCCGCGTCGGGAGACTGGTGGCTTATACCTGGAGTTACATTCACAGTGGCCACCAGGGCAGCAGGAGACCCCCGGCGCGGCCTCCTGTCTCGGAAGGACGACGCTGAAAGCAGGACTGCTGTTAGAGTACGCTGCGACTTGCAGCGCGTCTGGGGCAACAGCGTTGCTCTGGAGATTTGTACCAAAAAAGATTTCACCTTAGCACTGAACTGGTTTGTTTGGATTTTTCCCATGGGGAAAAAAAATCAAGGAATCGCAGAATCAACTAAGTTGGAAAAGACCTCCGAGGCCATTGGGTCCAACCCGTGGCAATCACCGCCGTGCCAGCCGGACCAGGGCGCTGAGTGCCGCGTCCAGTCTCCTTAAACACCTCCAGGGACGGCTACTCCGACACCACCGCGGACAGCCCATTCCAATGTCTAATCACCTTTTCTGTGAAGAAATTCTTCACAGAATTCTTCCTAATGTCCAACCTAAACCTCCCCTGGTGGTTTAAGCTTAAGTTCATGTCCTCTTGTCCTGTCGCTGGTTGCCTGGGAGAAGAGACTGACCCCCACCTGGCTATCACCTTTCGGGCGGTTGTAGAGAGTGAGAGGGTCCCCCCTGAGCAGCCTCTTCTCCAGGCTAAACAACCCCAGCCCCCTCAGGTGCCTCTCATAGGATTTGTGCTCCAGACTTTTCACCAGCTCTGTTGCCATTCTCTGGATGACATATTTTAGAGACAGAGCAGTTATCTCTTGCTGAGGGGAGGCTAGTGTCAATCCTGTCATCTCCCAAGGTGATGAGTGTCTCTGGATGCTGAAGCTTGGAGCTTGAGAATGTTCCTAGTAGCTCTGAGTCACATGGGATATACACTTACAGGTAACTGGATTTTGTCAGTAGTTTTTTCTACCATGGGAGAAGTGGAAATTAATTAAAAACTGAATTTAAGAAGCTTTTCTTTAGACTTGCAGGGACCTTCTTTTTAAGAGGAGTTACTATTTGATAGGAAATTCTGGAAATTAATCTCTGCTTTTCCAGGTTTATTTTTTTGATATGTTTTTCATGGGTCACCCTTGCTTCCCCCCATGCAGATAAAAGTATGATTTCCTCTCTGGGTTATAAAAGAGTTTATGAGAGAACTGGCTGTGGGCAAAGGAAGTCATCCATGCGGGGAGGTGAAGGAGCTGCCTGGAAAGGTGCATTCATTCTTGCAGTTGCCAGCTGTGAAAGTGAAAACATCAGCAGTTTTACTGACATGGATATGTGCAAATGATTGCCATGAGCACTGCACTGAAGGAGAGCAGTGAAGTGTCTCTCCTGTGCACACCTGGCCAAGCACTGGGAACTGCAGCCACGCTTGCAGTCACAGGGTATGTTGGGATGGCATTTAGTTGCTAGCTGTTTCTCAGAAGAGAAAAAGGGGGTTGGTTCAGGGTCACAGTCCCACTGACCCACCTCCTGGAGCAGCCAGCAGAGCTGAAAGGGTGGAGAATGCCAGCGATGAGTATGGCCTCTTTGCGGCCTATGGTGAATCCCATCTGCCATCTGTCACCCTGCAGCTTGGCTTTGTTCAGCAGCAGAGGAGTTCTTCAGTCCTCACTGTGCTCAACAATTGTTACTTCTCACCCCTGTCAGCTCTACGGAAACAAAGCACCACTGGAGTGAATGGGTTTTATTCCCCACATATAATTAATCACCAATTAAGCTTGAGGAGCAGGCCACCTATAAAATATCGCCCACTTATTCTTGGTAACTAGTTGATGTAAATACAACTTCCCTGATTTCCTATATTTTTCTACTCCTATGCTCACTGTGAAAAAAAATCCTAAATGTGTTTGCAATCTGGAGCATGATTTCAAAGACATTGGGGTTCATACAGCTCATGGTTTCAGGTGGAGGTTACAGAATTGCTCTTGCATATTGCTTAATAGGGACTGTGGTGTATGTGAAGTCCAGCAATTAAGGGCTATGTTGTGTTTCTCTTGGATCATTAGAGCTGTCAGCCCTTAGAAACTAATGGCTGCCCCATCAAGGTGGAAGATTTTTGCACAAATTTCAGGTGTATTTCCCAACCATCCTGCTTCTGCCAAAGAGTTTGCCTGTGCTTGCTTGCCCCGAGGAGACACTTGTACAGAGATCCCTGAGTGACCATTTTCCAGACTGATCAGGAGTGCATGTAGTTATTACTTGGAATGCTTTGAAGGAAATGTACTTCTGTGGTAGGCATGGCTAGCATGTTCCAGAAAGATTCCTTCTAATGGAAAGATTCTGCTTCTTCTTGGGTGGCAGGGGTCTGGGTTTGCCAGTTCAAAATCAGTTTTTAGCACAAATGAAGGTAGGATAAAAATAAGAAGAGGTTATTTACATGCTCAACCACCTGCATCCCATCCCTATGTGAAAATTTGTTAAGACAGGGGTGGAGGGAAATGCAAGAAAACCATGTTTAATCTACTTATCCCAAGATTAACTCCAAAGGGCTTCTCTTTCTGTCTCTGTGTTTACTTGACAGACTGTAGATGCTTACCTAATCCATGCAAACTACCCCAATGCTTCACTAAGCCCTCTGAGGAACTTTAGTCACTTGTGTGGCAGGGATGTCCTTCTTGAGCCCAGCTGGGCAATGTTCTACTCTGGGGACCTGTTCCAATTGTGAGCCTGATTACCGTTGTCCTTGTGTAACCTGCTATTCATGCTCTGTGCAGTCACAGAACTGGGGACTGTTGCCTGCACCACATTACCTGCTTTTGTTTTTAGACTTAGATAATGAGGGGTAAGCATATAATTTGGGACTATTCAAAGCTTTGGGGTGCTGCCTTTGAGGATGGCCTGACATAAAGAAAAGGTTGCCTCTGTGTGGGGCTTGAGGTTTCTGAAGTGAAAAATCACTGAAAGCAGAATAAGGAAACCAGGCTGAGCCTGTCACATGGATGGGTCAGGGACAGATGGAGGGCATATCTGTAGTATATGCAAATTCTTAAGCACAAAGCTAGGGCTGAGCTCCAGTCCAAAGTTGCTGATTGCTTATGTTACCAGCCTACAGGCAGAAAATCCTGAAATGAGATTTGGGGTGGTTTTTTGTAATCAGAGATGGGATTTGTAGATAGCATGAGTTCAGGCTATTAGTATGGGTAGTGTGAAAACCAGTTGCTTGAGGAACAGGTGCCCAGTGGCAGTGCTGGAGATGTATGGCTCTCCATCTCACTGCCTCATACAAGCAGTCCGAAAATTGACAAGGATCTGGGGCAGCCTAAAAGTCCATTGAGCCTGATGGCTTCACTCTACCACTAATAGGTGCTTACAGAATCACAGAATATGTTGAGTTGGAAGGGACATATCAGGATCATCAAGTCCAACCCCTGGTACTCCACAGGACCATCGCCAAGAATCACACCAAGTGCCTGAGAGCGTTGTCCAAATGCTTTTTGAACTGTCAGGCTTGGTGCTGTGACCACTTTTCTGGGGAGTCTGTTCCAGTGCCCAGCTGCCCTAAGGGGGAAGAACCTTGTCCTAATAATCAACATAACCTTCCCCTGGCACAGCTTCCCTCCAATCTTGTCACTGGTCACCAGAGAGATCAGTGCCTGCCCCTCCTCGTCCCCTCACAAGGAAGTTGTGGAATGTGATGAGGTATAAAGACAGGGCAGATATACAGAGAAAAAGTCTCATTGGTAATGAGCTGAAGACTGTATCTTAGGCTTAGATATGAGGGAAACACACACAGGAGAAGAGGTCAGAACTTGATGAAACAAGATCTGCTGCCTTACAACAGAACAAGCTAACCTGCAGCAGACATGGGAGACTCCATCCATCAGAAGAAAAAGCAAATAGTTGTAGGAGGGTTAAAACTTTGCAGGATGCCCTAACCCAAATCCATTTCTGCAGAGATGCCTAAATTTTTATGTTTTCCCTAAACAGAAATAAAAGAGTAGATTTGTTTTGGAATTCTGAACTAAAGTTATTCCTCTTGTAAAGTGTTTTCTGTTCTCTTTCCCCTGTGCCTTTCTTCTTTAAGCTGTAAGTACTTTGGCTGAAGTTCTGGGGCACATATGCCAAAAGGGACAGCAATCAACAGGGGCTGACTGGGTGACAAAATCTCAGGATGTTACAGTATCCACATGCATAGAACATTTCTCAGAGCCTAACTAGGAGCACTTGCTGGATTGCCTTCGTGCCCAGGGAAGTTTAGGAGCACCCAGGTCCAGTGTTGAACAAAAAACTGGAGATTTTGTCTAGGGAGAGCACTGGACAAGAGTGTCTTGACAGAAAGCTTTGTGTTTCAGAAGCTGATCAGTATGTGTTAAAAAAAAAAAAAAATGTTAAAATGCAGACAATTCAGCAGTATTTTAACTCTGTTCCAGTTAAGTAATTTCTAGATATTTTATGACATGTGTGTGCTTTTTGACACAGAAATTGTTTTGCATTGATCTTCCTCATCACTATTGAAAGGTTTGAGGCTGATATATCCAGAAGTCATGCTTTCTTTAATGCAAACATATAAATTCTATTTTAAAAGGCTAATAATAACAACAGCTATTTCATTGCACCTACTTTTCTTCCGATGTGGAACGAGCATTCTTCATTTCATAGACTGCATACGCCAGCTACCTAAGGGTTGTCAATTATGTTACGCTATAAAAGGCACAGCACTTAGGGGGCTGTCAGTCAACTCTGTAGTGAGAGAAATTTCAAGAATCTTTATTCCAACACTATCAAATATAAAAATAAAGCAAATTTACCTGACAACACCAAATACGAGGCATCTTATTTCATTTTATGGTGAAAGTGGTTTGGACTGAGCACAGAATTAGGAAAAGTGAATCAAGAGCAGCCAGAGACCTTTACTTGTAGAACAGTGCCCCCTGTTTTGTTCCTTACCACAACTTTCCTTCTCCATTAAAGAAGGTGTTACCCAGATTTTCATTGCACTTTGGATCACAGCCCTGCATCTGCTTTGTCTTTTCTTTACGGTCTGAAGGTTGCTGGTTGGGGTTTTTTTCCCCCACAGTTTATGGGTATCATTGAGCACTGCAAGGCATTTTGGGGAGTATTCTTTTCTGCAGTATGATGTTCCAGCTCTGTCACAATTTATGTGCTTGGGTAGACCCCACTGAATTTACAAACAGTTGAGAAAAGAGAAAGAAAGAGAGCTTATGTGGATGTAATTAAGAGGCATCTGAAGATAGTTTTATCCCACATGAATGCCAGAGTCAGCCCAAAGATATATAAATGCAGTGTCTATGCCTACTTTTAGTTGGCAAGTGCTTTTAGACTATGTAACGTGTCATTTGTCTACCATACACTTTGCCTCCGTATGTTTGTCACTATTGCTATTGCTGATTCAGTATTTCAATAATAGGATCATTTGGAGCTGTTCTTTAGACTAGGGTTTGCACGAGACTTTTTTGTCTCAAAATAATTAGACTAAAGTCATTGCTGATCCTTGCAGCATCTTTTGAGTCAGAGCTGACATTATATCCAGAAGCTGTGCCTATGCTTCTAAATAAAAGAGGCCTAAGGTCTGGCCTAGAGACGAAGTGACCTCGATCAAGTCACATAAGCATTGACTAGGGCCACCTTCCCTATATAGCACAGATGCTTGGAAGACTCCAAAATAGAACCAGAAATACAAATAATCTTGCTCATCTGGACACAGAGCAGTGGTAGTTTTATCCCTTCATCCCACAGAAGGAAATATATTGCTATTCCTATTACTGAACCTGTTCAGATTTATAAACTTTTCATTATTGATTCTTTTAAGGGCTAGGTGCAAACATATATTCAGAATAAACAGGTGAAAACAGTAGTTTTTCAGATTGTGTGTGCTTCTCAAGATTCATTTGTAGGCAAGGAGTAGACGCTGTAAGTCCTGTCTACCTCACCAGATAACCAGAAAATACATCTCAGAGCATGCCCTCCTGGGACAACATGAGGAATTGGCCATTCTACAATTTATGGATGCTGCTGGAGGTTGTGAGCTCCATCTGTATCTTTGAGAGTCTGCAAGCTCTCTTTTGTATTGAAGGTTGGCTTGTGTCTTCCTGTGGCCTCACATCTTTCCTGCTGGATTAAAATTCATGCAGGTGCATGATGGTCAATGACCAAGCACTGTCCTATAGAGTGCTGTGGTTCCAGACACTCAGCTGATCCTGCTGAGCAGACTAGGTTGTGGAAGCTGTGGAAGCTGTGGTCACCTTGGCCACAAACTAGTCTAACAGAAAACTGCATTCACCACCTGAGAACTGGATGGGAGCTGAATAGTTAGAGAATAGAAGTGGTCCTCTCAGTGTCTTTGGAGTTCAGGAAATGGCAAGTCCAGCACCTTGCAGTTTTCCATGCTTCTTGGAGATGTTCTAAAGAGGACCAAGTGGTTTTTCAGAACTAAATTTTTTCTCCCATCAAAATGAAACTAATGACTAAAATACCATCCCATTTGGAGCTAAAAAGGAGGCTTTAACTTCACATTAATAGGCTTTGAACTAGTCTCTGAAATAATGAAGTACAAGAAATTATGACAAACTATTTCAGGTTTTTAAACAGCTGTAGCAGCAGAAGCTTCTGAGTCATCAGGGCTTCCACAGAAAAATCTAAAGAAATAAATACAGTGCATCTTTACCAGAAATAACAAGGAAAGAGAATGACAAATTTGAGCTGGATTAAGAAAAAAAAAAAAAAGAAAAACACCACAAATCACTGTTCTTACACTCTGACCATTATATTCAAATAACAAAGAAAATAATTTGCAGTTGTCTGCTGTAAAACTTCTTACAGAAACAAGCAAATCATGTCCCTGTATTGAATCTATGTCAAGACCATAAAGTGTCCAGCAAAACCACCTATCTAACATATTGCAGATGTTCTGAGTAAAGAACTGATCATTTTTGGCTGCTCTCTTACTGCGGCAACAAGGCACTACCTACAGTATACCCTGTGGGTGCCAGTACTGAAAACCCTGTCAACGTGACACCTGGAAGTTGTTCTGCTGCACAAGTAAAGATCTTAATCCACAATAACCTTGTGTGGATGTGGTTGGAGGGAAATAAGCATGCAAAGCTTCTTTAGCATTCCACATCAGTGCAAGAGGTAACCCAAATGCAGAAATAGTACTCTGTTCTTGGAGAACTAAGCTGGCACCTGGAAAGCAGTTTTACTTACAGGTGCTTTATGCCTGCCTCTGGAGAACCTGTCAGACAGTGACCACTTTGAGCCAAGTTCCAACTGTGGGAAATAATCCTGAGAAGAGTAGGAAGCATTAATGAATACTTGCTCTTCTCAACCTGACCCACAGGTAGAAAGGCATTTCCTGTTTTGACATCTCTTGCTCTGCCATCTTTAGCCATCAAAGAAAGCACTTAAGACGGTGAATGATAAAGTCTGGAGCTTACTCATGAAATAGCATATGTAATTGAGATTATTATAAGTATCAGTAGAAACTGTCTGAATCATCACCTCCATGCATGTGAGAATCTAATATTGCATGTCAGCCTAAATCTGAACATCTGCAGCTAGCAACTGTATTTCTCATATTATGATATGAGAAAACTCTGTTATGATATAGAAACTCTGTTCCTAAATGAGAAGTGAAACAGTAGAGAAAGTTTGCAGATTTTAGGGGGAAAAGAGAAGGAAACTCCAGCTTCTGTGATCATAGTCACAAGCTGACTGATTTACTTACTGATGACATAAGTCATGTGTCATTTATAATGTGCTGCCACAATCCAGCCGGACATGGTTGGCTGGCAGCAAATTATCCTGAACCTTGTGGAGGTAAGTAGGCTCCAGCATATTTTAAAGATGCCAGACATTTTGTCTCTTTGGCCAAGCCTTCTCAGTCATTTATAAAGTTACATGGAAAGGTCAATCTGTACTTATAGATACAATATGATTTAACCAGATTACATTATTTCCATTTACTTAGAAAATAAATAAATTTTTTAAATCCCAGCAAAATAAATAAGCTTGTTAAATATCTCTTGGGAAAGGACTTCACTGTCCCCTGGGATATGCCTGCTAGTTTTAACTCTTCTGAATACATTAAAAAAAGTTAATCAGACTGGAATTTCAGTAGAGTTTCTGTTGGAATATGGAGGTTCTGAGCAAATGCAGTTTTTTAAATACAAGAAGCCTTCGGAAGAAAGTCTATTTCTGAGTGAAGTTGTCAGGGAAAATGTGATATTATTCAAAATAAAAACTACAGTTTCAAACATTAAAAATAAAAGGGGAGATGGGTCAACTATATGTAATTCTTCTGTTGCATGACATTAAATGAGGAATTATTTGGTAAAGGACATAGTGCCCAGATCACATTTTAAACACCTTATTGTAGCCTGAAAATAATTGGTGTTCCAATGAGGAACAGGCTTGGGGAAACAAAATTTGGTTTGCCTTTTTCTGTTTTAAATTTTCTGGAAATGATATGTAGTTTAAATATTACTCTAAATTGCCTATTTATGTTTATTGAAAGAGGTTTTTGCACTCTAATGTTGAGCACCTTCTAATTATTTTGAGAATGTTTGCAAACACACATTGGTCTTCAGATTTTTTCCGAGATTAATGCAAATATTTGATGTACAAAATTGGAATGGTTTGAAATTCTTGAGAAAAATAAAATTTTTGTCTTCTTATGTTCATGCTGAAAATTAGAGGATGTTTTGCTTCTTTACTGCAGTAGTAGAACAAATCTAACAAAATAAATCAATGTATCTGAATTAGTCTTCTGCTATCAAATATTAGAGGACTTTCACAAATTCTCAAATCTTCTATGCAATATCTCTCAGTTAAGGTTTAATTCTAGGTGGTGGTGTGTTTTAGCTGATAGAATACATAGAACAGCTTATCACTATCACTGAGTAGTGGCAGTGCTGTGACTGGCCAGGAGCACAGTATTCACAAAAATGTTAAATTTAGGAATCCTCAGAAGTTAAGGTCATGAAGCAAAAAAATGAGAATGTAGGGTGGAAGATTATAAGAAAATTGAATGTAAATAGCGCTGCGTTTTTTGAACCTGGACATATTTGCAAAAATGGGAGGATTCCATTCTCTTGAAATTAATTTTAGAACTGAGCCAAGGCCAGGTTTCTGCTGCCATATGTCTTTAAAGAACTTCTTACCTGGTGAACAAAGCTGTTGCCATTAATGGCACACTGTTCAGTGCCATGACCCACAAGAAGGAATTTCAAACCAGGTCCTAAGAATTTCCATGATCAATTAATGGAATTTTTTCAGGCCAAGGGCTTTCAGCTTGTGGTAGAAGATGGCAGCTCTGCCATGCAGCTCTGCCATGCTGAGGGACCATCCTCAGGAGCCCTGGAGAGCCTTTTCCCCTGTATCTGATACCTGACTTGCCAGCAGAAAGTCATCAGGTGCTTTGTCAGGATGGCAAGCACACTAGTGATTAAGTGTTAAATCTGCCTACCTTTTGTGGGTGCTGGCCAATACATGGTTGGGTTAGAACATGAAGTTATGTACATGCAGCTTGCAACCTTTTTAAACCCTGCTGAAGATGTCTGAACAAGCTGACCCAAAAGAGGAGCTGTAAAAGGGAGTGGGCAGGGAAATATCATCTTTCTACTTGAAATTTTTTTCCTTATACCAAAATATGTAGTGTTTGTTTTGTTTATACTAAAACAAGATCATATCCCTAAATCAAAGAAAGGAATAAAAAGAATAATTAATATTCTCTCTTTTGTACCTATTCTCTGTTTGCTTTATAATTTGTAGCAGATGGAAGCCAAATGTTTTTAAAGAATCAAAACTAATTTTATAATGAGATGGTTCATCTTTTCAAAATAACTTCTCCTTAAAATGCCAGTTATCATTTTGATTTTAATCTATAAAAACATTACTGTTGGAATATGGTAATATTTTTAGTAGCTCCAAGTGAACCTACATTCTTGAGCTTTCTTCCATAATCCATGTCTGAAGATTCTTCCTTTTCACACCACTATCTCATTGTTTTACTTGTCTTTGGAAAAATCTAGAAACTTTTGTGTCACAGCAATATTCTCACTGTCTGCTAACAAGCTGTTATGGTTTGATTTGTGGTAGATTTTCTTGATTTAGAACAAAATCTGTTTTTTAAAATATATTTTATTGCATGGGCATATATAGTACATTATGAGCAATTCTAACACAAACCAATAAAGTCTGTCTTTTTTCTTAGTTAAGATTTAAAGAATTTCTAAGTCAATATTTAAAGAAATGTAAGTGAAGATATGGCAAGAAATTAAACAGAACTGAGTAAAGTACAACAGAGAAGGACGTTGACAAAATATGCTTTCTCTTAAGTGACAATTCCAAATGTTCATTTAAGAGCAAAAATAAAAGAATGATGATGGTGGGACAGAATCGTGTGGCAGAAAGGAAGCTATAGTAAGTGTCCAAAGCACCTAAATAGACAAGACTGAGAATAAAAGCTCTTATTCTTAAATGCAAAGGAAAAAATTCTTAAATACATCCTTAGGTTGCTTAACTGAGGATTTAAAGCATCTAATACAAAAAGTACCAAATGCAGATGAATTGTTTTTAATTAAAAAATACAACTCAACATTTCAAGTGGCAAGACTATCTTAAAATTTCCAACTATGATCTATCTTGATCTTTCCTCAACTAAATATCTTGAAAAAATTCTGAAGAAAGCCCAGAAGTTTAAGCATGTTCACATAGTGAATTTCTGGGATAATTTGTCAGGTAAATAGGCTACCACTGCAGAGAAAGCATTCTTTCTTGGAAAGCATTTAATACGTCACTATTGCTGGGAGTAGCCCTGGTATGTCAGTGCCACTGTAACAGAGACAGCTCCTACCTCTTAAAGATAAGTGAGGAGAAAGTCAGGCAAGTTGAACAAATGTCTCTGTAGGTAGGAAACTTGTTTGAGAAATTTCTATGCATGTAATCTCCAAAATAAAAGTTTACAAACTAGCCTGTTATGATGATTTCAGAAATTTATCCAGGAATTTTTCTAAAAATTGAATATACAGTTTTTGAATGGTTGCTATCATGGAGGAAAGGTTTATAGCAAGTAGTTTTGAAGCAAAGAAGTGTTTTCTCCTTCTTTAGCAACAGAGAAGAATGGCTAATGTTAATGTAATTCCCTGTCAAAAGTACAAAAAGTGCACAGATCTAGGAAGTAGGTGATGCTACTCTTAAGCTGTGAAGGAAGGCACATCATGTGTACTTTGTACTTCACATTTTATGATGCCAGAAGTTAAATGCATAATATAAAATTTGCAGGAGCTGAACTATACGATAATTATGATAATTGGGGACATTTCTCTCCAGGGAGTGAACTCTAATAGTTAAGGAGTGACTTGATGTTAAAATAAAAATCTCACTATGCATTGATTAATTAAATAGAAGATATCCAGAAGGTTTATTGCATAGTAGCAAGGGACACAATTTGTACTTTCTATGGGCCACAGTATGCATTTATTAAAAACCATACCTCTGTTTACTGGAAGTTAAGACTGCAACAGGACATACCCTTTCATCTGAAAATGACAACTATGGAAATGGACACCTAGGTTGGAAGATGTATAACCCTTTTCATTTTTATATTGCATATAACAGCAGCGAATCTGTGCTTTGTGGTGCTTCCACTTCCATTTTGGATAGCCATGAAAAGGTATTGCTCTCCAGAGGTGTGTCAGTGAGTGCCCTGGAGTACTGAGGGTGACTGAAGTGGCCCAAATCATCATCCACTCTCTCAGTGTCTCCAAACCTTTGGAGAACGCCTCACATCTGGTCCTGATTTTGTGAAGAGGGCTTTTGTGTCTTCACCTGGCGAGTGCTTAAACTGTGTTTGGTGTTAAGCAAAGCATCCTGGGACCCTGTTCTGGCACGAAGGCCAGCTGTTACAGAGTGGCTTGCAATTGTACTAATAAAGTCTTACCCTTCAGCAAAGGGCATCCACATCCACACCACCTGTTGGAAGTGGTGCCAGTGCTGTACTAATTCTTGAACTATGGCTGGTGAAGTCCTATATGGCAAGACCAAAGCTGTGCTTGCAACTATTCCGACTATTCTAAACTATTGTAACTGTAATTTTACAATATAGCTGAATGACTTCCCCTGCCCAAGAACTTTGCCTGACACTGTTTAACTTAGCAATACATAACCCTAGATACTGGATCAGTAAGAGAGTACCAAAAACCACATAGACATAGGCCAAGGAGTCTGATTTCTATGCCCTGGCTTTAAGACATTTAGGAGAAAACCTCTACTGATTTTAAGACATGATGACACTGAGGTCCCTGTGCACAAGTATTGCCTCTGCTTGGAGATATTGTCCCCATGCTGCAGGCTGGGTGGGCTGGGCTCAGAAGGGGATGACAGTCTCCCTTGAAGGCCTGAGGTAGTTAACACTAAATAAGGTGACAGTTGCCCTGAGCTATGGGGAGCTGTGTGACAACACACGCTTCCAGAGCTCCCCTTATTCAGATGAGATCCAAGCTAATTTCTCAGTATGCAGCTATTAGACACTTTTGATCTTGAGCTCAATCCTTTTATCTGTATCTGTAAGCAGAATACTATAGATTTAGGATGAGTTCAATTAAACTGTTTCTCCTCAGGTACCTGTGTTTTTTGATCAGTGCTGAGTCACCTTAGCTAGCAGGCCAGAGTGTTTTCTTCATGAGTTTTAGGCTGAGAATATTGCTCTAGCTTTTAGATTCTGGTTGTACCAGGTGATGTTTCAAGTTAAAAGGGGCTTTTTTAGAGCCTTGTTGTCAGGTCTAGTAGAACAACTAGCTTCTGAAATCTGTAAGGACAGACTCAAACAAAAATAGCCTAGATAAACCAGTTGGTACAGGGAATGGTTTCCAAAATCAGGATAGCTCCTCTGAAATTCACCCCCTTCAAGTCTTCTCCTTTTCAAAGAAGAGACTTCTAACACAAGTCCCTCTGCCTGTCTTGGCTGATGCAGTGTGACACGAGGCAAGCAGTTTAAATGCCAAGGCAGTTGATCCGATGTGCACAGACTGACATAGAAAAAGAAAACACAAGTGATTTTATTCTGAAATCATGTTCTTAACTGACTCATCAAAGTTATTTTTGTTTTGTTAGGTTAGAGGAATATGGTGGTGACGTAGTGATGAAGCCTTTTTCTCCTCAACAGCCTACTTATCATATTTGTTTGTTGTCTTTGTAAGTACATTCTATTAATGACATATATTTTTGCTGTGTAGATGATGCAATGTTAGAAGCTGCTTTCCACACAGTTTAATCTGAGATTGTATGCCATAACATTGCTTACATTGATATGAATACTCCTTGAGCTTACAGTGTCAGAGATAGCTATCTCAACAGGATAGTAAAACAGCTGATTACCTCCTGAAGCACCTCTTTAAATCAGGAATCCTCACAATAAAATGCCTTTTAAGACTCCTTTTAATATTAGAGCATTCAATAGTTAATCACCTTCAAAAACTGTAAGGTACCATGGAAAAAGGAGAAAAATGTCCTTCCTCTTTCCACAGGCACTTCATCTTTGTTTGAAATTTAAATGCATCTTTGGTTTATTATTTTTAAATGCCTTCATTTAATAATTAATTCAAAAAGATTTTTTTTTTGCAAAGCTGAGTAGAAAATAAGAATGCTGAAAGCCTCCTCTCAGTCTAGACTGCTATTTTTTGTGTACAGAAGCAAAATGTTTGATGTCATTCCTGAATAATGTTCAGCAATGTTTTATCCATCTGAGTTATCCAAATACAAGCAAAGGGCAGCTCCATATTTCAGTGCCCTGACTAGTCTCTTTGTTAAATGGCCAGCTCCACTTAGCTGCAGATGGTCATATGATATAAAAGTATAAGACATCCCAAAAAGAGGTGCTGTAAGCTCTGGAATCTATTTTTGCAGTCTGTGCTCATATTTTCTTTTACACAGGATCTTGTCCTCAGTAGAAAGGTTCCAAAAGTTTACATTAATTAATTTTATTTAATCTATGTAAACTAGAAAAAAATCTGTGAGGCTGACACTTTGAATCCAGTTCAAACTTGTTTAGATTAACTTCTCTTAATTAGCAACCTAAGTGAAAACAAAGCAAGGGTAAAATCACTTCCTATGCACCGCTGATGGATGTGTCTTCAGTAAAGAGTTAACATGAATTATCCGTGCTTGAATTACTCTGTTTGTATAAGCTCTGTTTGCATGAAAGCAACCACACTGTGAAATAACACCAGAGTTTGTTTTGTCCACGCTATGCCTGGATGTAATACTAACAGTTGTGGATGGGCATCCTATGGATTTCTTTACTGGGGCAAGCTGCAAAACAAAACAAAACAAAACATCCCCAGTCAATTGTTTATAAGAAAAGGCTGACCTCTTTAGATGAGCAGAAGGCACTGAAGGACTGTATACCCTTGAAGTTTTCCCATGGAGCAAACATATGTCCATGCTACAGGGAGATCAGTTGTTAGACTGCATCCATTAGTGGGCCAGCCAGTTAGAGCCACAGGCTTCACCACACTGAAGTTGGGATCCTGGTTAAACTTGGGCAACATTTAGGTTGAAATTAGCTTTGCAGAGATGTTCTTGCATTTGGAATTTCCACTCCTGCACGGTAAGATGCAGATCTCGTATAGGAAGATTTCCTTATATTGCTCAGATCTGCTTAGTGACAATAATATGGCAGATTCAGGATGAGCTTGCCTGAGTGCACTGTGACTGCTGCTTTTGAGGTCGAGTGCCTGCTTAGAGTAATAGTCTGCATATTTTCCTGAGCCTTTTTCTGTGGTATAGCCCATTTTATCTATCCTCTGATATATGTATAAAATTTAGTCATTGCACTAAAGATGTATCTTCTCTACTCCAAAGTTTGAAAATAAGAAATAAGGTTACAGTTTTCAGGACAGGTTACTGAGAATGGCAGTTCACTGTTGGAGGAAATTGAAAACAATAGCCAGCTATTCCAAATTAAAAAATCTATTTGGGAATCTAAATACATATTTGCTCACTTAAATGAATGGCCTGACTTTTGGAGGTGCTAAGTTGATCCAAACTCAGAATGTTTTCCATCCTCAAAAATCTGGCCAATTGCTTTCATGTCTCTCTGTGGAATGTAGTCACCCAAGTTTGACAGTTTTGGCTCTAAGGTTTAACTTGACTGAAAACAAACTGGCTTCAAAACTGTAGGGGAGGTTAGCAGCAGCTGCTCAAACCTATGTATCCAAGAAAGAAAATCTTAAAATGTCAAATGGATTTCTTCTCATGAAGTCAACCAGCAATAAACAGGAACAGAAACGTACCTGGAAGGGTAAAACTAGACCTCAGTCTGCTATTTCTTGCTCACATGATGTTTCTGAGTAACCCTGCCTGGGGTCAGGGGCTCAGGTGGACTGTTGTACAAGAACCTGAGGCTTGTCATTTTCATAGCAACATCTATAATTTAGATACTGCTCTCTTCAGTTCTCAGTGGAGGGAGGAGCTGTGAGCTGGCACAATTATAACCTCCATACCATTCCTCTTCAAAATAAATGAATAATCTTGCAGGAAACAAGAGCTGCCCAGGCTGTGGCAGACTGGTAGAGAATGCTGTAAGAATACGTTTGCAATGGTTTGTGCATCTGTGGATAAAATGAAGTTCAAGGAAGACAGAAAAAGGTAGTTAGGAAACTTTCCAATTGAATTTGAAACTCAAACTGAGACTCAAAAGCTGAGACCAGAATTAGTGAACCATTTGGTTTTAAGTACTTGAAATTCTAGCATAAAATTATCTTTCAGTAATGGAAAAAATAGAAATTAATATTGAAATGATTCTGCATTCAAGAAGTGCAAATCTGTCTTCAAGTTCATTTAGCAAAGTGACATTTAAATTACTATGAAGAATTGTGTGTGCTATATATTATTTGTAATTTCATAAAATGTTGGAATGAGATTGTCCTGGGATCAGCATATGATTAAACTGATTATATACCTTATATACATGGTATGCTTCTTTTTCAGTCACAATCAAAATACAAGCTTCTTTTATTAATATAATAATTTAGATGTCATAACTGAGATCTCAGTTAAATATTTTTAATTTCTATTCACAGCCTTTTATTCTCTATTAACACACTAATTCCTCTCACCTAAAAAAAGATTCTACTTTTCCCATCACCACGATGGCTGACATCTGCTAGGATGACCCCCTGCCCCTTGCAGCAAAGCACTGCTATGTAGAAATGGACGACAGACAGATGCTCTTCTCCTCATTCTAAAGAACTTTAAAAATACGGGTGGGTGCAGAAGAGGGCACCAAATACTAACTGTCAAAGCAGACACTGTTTTTCTTTCCTTAACACCCATGCTGAGTATTTTTCTTTTCCTCACTCCCAACCCCCATATATGCATATGTGTTTTAATACTCAAAATAAGTCTTACTATTTTATTTTGAGTCTAGGAATACTTCCATCCAATTTCCTTCAGGCCTGTTGATCTTCCTTCTCTGCTGTGAAAACAAGGGTGTGAGTAGCGGAAAACTAAAGAATATGCTACTGTAACCCACGCTGGCACTCTATGTCTCTCCTGTCTGCCATCTTTAAGCTCAGGCAGCAGAGGTTAAAGTCACTAAGCTCAGAAACCCACGTTTCAGTTCCTGCTACACTTGCTGTGCCACCCTGGGTGTTATACAAGGAGGAATCTAAATGTAAAGTGAAGACTGCACAGTTAAAATTACCTCAGGAAATTCCAAAATTAAGAGTTCAAGTGTTATATGTTACTGGGACTGTATTACACAGATAGCACCTTCTGCATTTTTATTACTTTTATAGTTAAGGCTTATTATTTGTCATACATGCATTCTGACCCAGTTCTTAAAAATCCATTGAAGTCAAAATAGTCAAGGTTTCATCACTGCAATACACAGATAATTGAAAAATTACATGCTGATGATAAGGTACAGGGACAGGGCAGAAGGCAGAAATTATGACTTTACCTAGTTCTAGTATTCCTGTTGTCCCAGGACCATGGAATCAATCTCCTCCATCATTGTTCTCTTCTCCTGTATGTAGTTTGCACAGTTTTCTTCATTGTGGCTGAATATCTGTAGCCTGGTCCATATATAACTCCCATGGAAAACAGGAATTACAAATTAAAATCCTTTTGGAGATGGGCAAGAGTAGTTCTCTTTAGGATTAGTAGAGCACTGAACTATTTGGGAACTAGATGCCCAGCTAGTGAGGTATGAGAGCGAAGCTCTTGAGCACATACTGAAGAATACTTTGTTTTGGTGTCTAGGAAACTTTGTGGCTGAAAGCAAAGGCAGTGGTAGATATTGGACATATGAAAGGCAATTATGCGGTGCCTGTTCAGAGATTTGAGAAACAAGCAGAGGTTGGTGTGAAAGAACTGAAAAAATTATGAATCAACAAATGAAAAAAAAAGATATTGTAGAAAGATGTGTTACTTTACTGACAGTAGAATATTCTGGACACACAACACGTTGAATGCTTTCTTTTTAACTATTTGTCTTTCAGACTATCTGCTAATAATACATGAGCCCAAAGAGACATGAAAAGATTTATCCACACGTTTCCATACATGGGATAGGAATTTGTACAATACCCTTTCATCGGAGCTGCATATCACCATGCGCACTCATAACTCAAGCTTCACAAAATCTTGGAAAACAACATGGGTGCTAATAGCTCAAAGTCAGGGTAAAAACCTAGAAAAGGTATAAAATGGAGACTCCTCTGTAGACTGACAGTGACGCTTAGACCACCAATGCTGCAAACTCAATAAGAAGTAGCTGTAGAAGTAGCTGTCTGTGTGTGTTAATTACAGGTACTCCTCTATCATGTCCCTGAGGGATTTCTTAGGGTCTTTTCCAGGTTGGAGAAGGGAAAGAAGCCTTGGGAAACAGTTATAAGCATCATACCTAAATCATGGAAAGCTGAATGTCACAAAAATATATTTTGACTTCTACTGAAAAAAATAATACTTCTAGACTGCATATTGACTTAATATTTTTTCTTCTCTCTTTGGTTTCCATCTTGGTTCTTGATATACACTGCTTGTTTCCAGTTTCTTGGATCTTCACTGCCTAGTATTGTTTTGAATCTTGCATCCTTGTCCCATGAAACCACAGTTATTAACCACTTCTTGCACTTCCAAATAAGTACTTTTACCCTTTCGCTCATCTTTCTCTCGGGAAGAATTCTCAGCAGATGTCTGCATGCTTACTTCATTCCCTGCTTTAAAAGCATCTCGAGGCTTGCAAACCCTACAGCAAGAGTCAGGCTGCTGGCCATGATGCTGAACAATGTCAGCTCTCTCTTTCTTTGTGTTTCCCTCTAAGTGCATGTGTTCCCAATGCTGTCTCTAGTTTCATTCTTAGACTTTCTCCTCTTTCAGGCAAGAGGACCTTTTGTGAATTGCTGGTGCACTACCTTTTTTTTGCAGTAAACTGTGAGCTCCAGGTGAGATTATAAATCAACACACTGGGGCTGATTGTCTTATCACTGTATTCTCCTGTGCAGATTGTCTGTCAATTCCTCTACTGGATCTCCAAGATGCTGGTGGAGGAGGAAAGGGATAGTCCAGGTGGTCCTTCTGACCCAAACTGCTGTATGAAGGATTCTCCAGAGCAGATGGAAGGGAAGGCTAAGTCAGGTCAGGTCCCACATTCTCACTGTTATAATGGCCCTTTGGTCTGCAGGGAAAGTTAAAGCTCCCTTCCACAGCTTTTATTTGGAAGCTGCTGCCTGGCGATCTGCCCCATCTGCTTCATCCAGGCAGTGAATCAAGCCTGTTGTGCTTAAACCATTGACCCCTACTCTGAGAAATACCAGAGAAGAATAGACTTTAACTAAATCTTTCAGTAGCACCCTCTCCCCTTATTTTTCTCCCTCCTTCCCATTGTTTTGAAGCCACAACACTTTTTGTTTGCTGGAGGAAGACTAAACAAAGGAAGGCACCAGTGGCACTGGGGTTTTTTGCTGCACGTGTTGTCTGCATCACTCGGGCAGCCTTCCAGCAGGTATGCCCGTACAGCTGCAGAGCCATTCACTGCTGAGCCATAAAACTGCTGGCAGGTCTCACCATCTGTGAGGAAGACTGTGTGAGAACTTCCTGCTATTACTGGGTGACTATCAAGACAAATGTCAGTGCCGAGCCTATTAGGATAGCCAACGTTTTAGAAATGGCATAATGTATTGCAAGGCTGCTCTCTTTCTCTGTCCTGGTAGGGTAAGTCATGAAGTTTTGTAGATGTTCTCATTAAGTTTTGTAGATGTTCTCACATGAAAAAATACCAGAATGGTTATGACATTTTAACACCATGAAACACAGAGCAATTGTGAAACTCTTCCCATTGACTGTCTGACAATATAGCAAAGATTAGGATGGGAAATTGTGAAATTTTAAGGTATGCTGCTACCATTACAGGAAAGAAAATGAGAGAGGGAAGAAAAGCAAAACCAACCCAAGAGCACTCAGAACTTTGGTAGCCTGGCACAGTCAATGGAAAAAAAGAACTGTGGCTCTGTATCTAGTCCATCATCCACACATTTCAGCCTTACTGTTCACAAAACAAAAATGCTTTTTTCCTTAAAGCCACTGCAAACTCTCCTGTCCAACAGTGTATTAATTTCATTCCCAGCTGATTATGAAATATATTGTAATAAAAGTAATTTGAAATGGTGCCTGACTGTTGCAATGCAAGTACCTGTAGCTAAGCCTCGGGCCTCACTACAAGTTATTGTTTCTGGTATCTCATACACATATAGAGCAAAAAGATATATTTCTTCTCTAGCTGATCAGTATTCAGATTACAACCATTGTTTCCCAAACATCTTGTTTTTATGGGAAAAAGTGCATTTGAGTTTGAAAAGCCAAGTCATGTCATACAAAGAAACAAGTTGGAAAAAAACCTTAACTAGTATAAGTTTCATCTGCAGCTGTAATCAATGTGGACAAGCAGAAATAACCACTACGCTCCTACTTCAAGGCCACAAAAATCAGTGAGACATCTTCCCTTGCCTTCAGTGGATCTTGGATCATATCCCAAAAGATGGCCTCTGACTTGACCAAGATAGTTACTAGCCTTTTGTTCAGTTTAATTATGCTTAATGAACATGACTAAGGCATGTTTGAACAGTCCTGGGATGGTGTGAGCAGTAGCATGATTTAAAGAGGCAAAAGTTATCTGGCATTTTTTAAAGATTAGTTCACACCCTTCAAACTTTTTAATCCAGATGCAGCTAGCTGTTACGGTTGTGTTAGCCATCTGGTACTATAGTCTTTGGCTGAAAACAGAAGCAATATGTATCACCACTGCTTTTTGTTTCCAGGAAAAAGGAACGCTGTTTTTATGATCATCCATTCATTTAGTATCAAGCACATTTCACACATGAGTTAGCTGGAGACCTGCAGTTGATATATTCTGTGCTAAGAAGAAGGGCTTTTTATGGCTGATGGTAGAAACAGAGATGCAGAGGGAAAGGTTACCGTTTCAGAGTAACTGAATAGAATATCATTGGGTATTTTAGCTTTCCCTTCATAAAAAGATTTTTTATTTAGTGACACGTCTCAAATAACAAAAGGGTTTGTGCTTTCTGATTTTGCAGTTCAAAGCAAATAACATCTTCAGCTATATTTTGCTAAGCATTAAAACATTTGTAATTGCCTTCCACTAACCTTTCCAGCAAACTACAAGTAACTTGATTTTATATACTTACTCACTTGAAAACATTTTATTTTGTTCAAATAACAGATGCATGCAAAAAAATTACCAGCAGCAGAGAGGAGAAAGGAAACTGCGAAGACAAAGGACGTGGTGGCTGCTTAAAAATGTTATTCTTGGTACACAGCAGTACCAAATTACATCACCCAAAGGAACCTCCTGACATATCATTGCAGGGGATTGAGCTAGATGACCGTTTAGAGTCCTTTGCAACCAAACCCTTCTAGGATTCTGTGATTCTGTCCAAAGAGACACAAAATCTTTTTGAGAAAAAAGGGAATGTTGCTGTCACACCATGCAGTAAAGGACACCAAGGACTCCTGTATTGTCTATATCCTGGAGACAGGAGTAGAGTTGGAGCAGGTCTGTTAGCTCAGGTTTCTCTGTGTCTCCTAGAAAAAAAATTAACACTCAAAAGGATGGAAGAAGATAACACATCCTGGGTTCATAGTTAGTGACTTTGTTTGACCAATGCACAAAGTCAGGAAGTGATATGGCCCAACAAGCCCACTCAGCTATTGCCTATCTGGCAGCAGTTGCAACTGCTTTTTGAAGAATACAGTATAGCTTCCTGACAGGCTGCCATTAAAAATGCCCCCACTATTTCAATGAAACAAGCCCTTTTTTCTGCCAGGTTGATGTGTGGGTCCCTTCTTTCCTCTCAGTTTCACCTGAGCTGACCTGCATTGCTCTCAACAGAGGTTCACTACTATGACTTGGCTCCCAATAAGCAAGGAGATTTTCCCTGTGCTGTGCCTTCTGTATCTGCACAAGAAATTTCTCATACCCAAGCATGTAACAAGATACATGTCAGCATATACTACCTGACAATTTTACTCTAAGGCTATTGGTGACCAGGGGATAGCTAGGAGGGCCACGTGGCATTTTCCTGAGCTGTCCCTCAGCTAAAGATGATCCTGCATCCTACAGTGTTCAAACACCCATCTTCACCTTATGCATGTCATCCAGCTATTGCATATTTTAGGTACCTGTCGTCTCAGTGTCTAAATCCAAAAAGAACAACTTAAGCAACTGAGGGGAAGCTGGAACTGAGGGCAGATTTCACTGGAAGCTACTCATCTAACCTGCTGAGATGTCTGAAACACTTCCACCAAGATATAGATAGATAGATAGATAGATAGATAGATAGATAGATAGATATGTATAAGTACTTGAATAGCTTAAAGGATCCAGGCTTAAGTGCTGATGTCGCTGTTGAAAATGACTCCTACATCATATATGCTTTATTAAAAAAAATTAAGTGTTAAATACAGAGAAGCTTCAGAGATGCTGCAATTATATATATATATGTATATGTGTGTGTGTGTGTGTGTGTGTGTGTGTGTGTGTGTGTATAGAAAGAAACAGAGATGCACAGTCTTGTTTGAACAACAGCAAGTTATACCAACTGGTATAGCCTTTCACATGTCTGCAAGAATAAACAGGTCAGGAGGCCCAGATTTCTTGGCCCAATAACCCAGATTCCTAAAAACCCATTGGAAAAATATTTTAAGTGATGGGAGCTAACATTAAAACAATGGGAATTTGCTCTTGGGATAAGAAGGGCCCACCACATTGCGGGTAGATTAGCAGGCAACTGGACTCACCCTGTCTGTTAAGATCTAGTAAGACATTCTGTTTCTTAGTAGATCAGCTTTATAAAATCTGATCTTCAAAATGCTCTTGGGAAGTGTTCTGCATGGGCAAGCTCTCCTAAGGCTGAAACACAGGGCTATGCCTGTGCTTCTGAGAAAGAGCGAGCTGCAGCACATAGGGTAAGTGCTGCTCTTTGCCATTTGCCTACTGCCCACTCCCAATCCAGCTGACTGCTGTGCAGACAGGCTCTCTGGCATGTCTGAACATCCCCAGGATATGGCTTTCCATATGATCTGAAACACCATGCGGCAGCCGTGCCTGCAATCCTGCAGTTGGCGCAGCAGGCAGGGCTGATCTTGAGGGCAGACTTTGGCAGGCAGGAGAGACATCCCCTGGAGGAAACCTCCATGTGTTTCATTGAGAAGGGAGCTGGCAAGAATGGCTTTTACACAGTGTTGCTACTGCCATTTACAGTAGGTGAGCAGTGAGGGTCAGGCTGCCTGCTTGTGGTGTACCTGTAGTTGTAAAACATCATATTTTCTTTATTTTCTTTGCTATTTTTCTGACTGCATCTGTGCTTGTGTTGTGTGAGTCCATTGTTCCTGCCTGAAGAACAATGCTTGTGGTATCAAGATTGAAAGGAATCCCCAGCCTGTCCTCTGGCAGGCAGAGCTGGAAACCTCTTCTAACAACTGCCTGTGTTTTGCACTTAAGCAAAGCCATAGCTAAATCTTGTGCCTCATCCTCTAAGTGCCCATCCGTTTTTCTGTCTCTGGAAACAGCAACACTGACAATTTAAAGAGGAGGAAAGGGGAGAAGAAAAGAATGAGTGAAGAAATGAGCAATGTCCAAAACAAATAAGGAAAGTAACAGCATAAGGGGAGGCAGCGGGTGAGCTCCTCTGCCCTGCTCTGCTCAGGGCCTCATCCATCCTCCCACCGCCATAGATTGGCATAGGAATGTGATGGGGAGACGGACACATTTTGAGGCTAATATACATCCTCCATCCTCCCCATCACAGCTGCATCTGGCCCTGCGGTGGGTTATCCTCTCCCTCCAAATGTTCAAGTCATTATCAGTTTGACAAATCCAATATATATAGAAAAATCTCCAGGCAAAATCTGTATTTCCAGAAAACGAGATTCCTATACCATCTGCAGCTAATTGTTTCATACCATATTCGTCTCAAGCCTGCTGAGCCCACTCTAGGCCTGCTGAGCCCATCACTTACCCTGGTTTTACACAGGAGGAGCTCCACTGTCTTCAGTGGATTAATGTGATTAACACTTTTGTGTATGAGAGCAGAATTCAGGGATGGAGCATCCACAACTGCCTCAGATCAACCTCGTCATCACCTTAACACTGACAGGCATGTGCTTTGGTGGTGGGCAATGAATCTGGTTTCCAGGGGAAAGGGAGAGGAGGCAGGCAGCCAAAAATGGCTGTGGTGAGAAAGGGAAAGAGGAGCTGTTGCCTCTGAAATCAGATCCAAACCACTGGGCAGGGAGATGCTGGCTGCAAAGGGTTGCAGCCATGGCCCTGCACTCGCCTCTTGCCTTGGGTGATTGGCAGCATTTCCCCTCATTCAAAATTAGAGAAAACAACAGAGCTCAGCAGTAATCTTGATTCTAGAGCCTTGTTGAAACTCTAGACACACATATCTGACAGATACAACAGAGATTAATGAGCTGTGACCAGAAGTTTGATTTTTCTGTCAAGTGCTCCCATCCGTTTTTAATAAACAGGGGAACAACATAAACTCCAGCGCCTGCTCTCCGCTGTTTCAACTGGGCAGGTTGCTTTTGGTACCATGCATGTCTGTGCTGAGCTATGACTGTAACCACTGAAAAATGCTGGGGTTTTGTTGGGTATTTTTTTTCCCTGTTGGCCCTTTTGTGGCTTCTTTTTTGATGAGTTTTTCTCCTTCCATATTGTTTCTTTTCTCCTCAGCATGGATTGTCTGGTATTTTACCACTGGAAGCTGTCAAATGTAATATCATGTTTACAGCTAAATGAGTTCAATTTAGTGTCATTGGTGTATTATCTGGAGCACATAAGTACCTAAAAAGCCCACTGCTTTGTTTTTAACAGCACTCCACTTTATTTTTTTATGGGGTTTTGGAACATGGTTTCCTCATCCCTTCCAAGTACAACAGGCTGAGCCAGCTAGAGTGGAGCCCGAGGAGCGTGTCATAGTCTCTTCATGCTTCTGGTTTCTTACATTATAATCGGGCATTGCTCTCATAAAATAGTAATCAGTACCTAGACATCTGAATTTGTCAGGAATTCATGGTAAAGCAGTCCCTAAGGATTGTATGCCACAGAAATGTGTTTGAGAATTCCTCTATATTTATTTCTCACAAACTGTGATAGAAACCACAAACAAAACAAACTATGACGGTTTATACCCCGAGGTATTTATAGGATGGGAAAAAGAGCCAGGAAATACTGCCATAAATCTAACTGGCCACAGAATGTCACTCTTGCTCCATGCAAATAAAACTGAAAGGAAATTTACCTGGTAATATAAAACCTAAGTCTTAAGGAAGGCAACTCAGGGAAGCTGTTTCCTGCAGACAGATGAAGCATGGCTATGCGGACATGAATGAGTGGGTACACAATGCCTCCCCTACAGGGAACCCAATGACACGCCTGGATGAAATGCCTTTGCAAACCTCTGATCTGGGTCTGTGTCTGAAGTTGAATCCTGCGTGTGACTTCTCCCAAAGAGCCTTGCCAACAGGTGGGTTGGGGACCTTAGAGGGAGAAAACCCCTGGATCTTAAAAACCCTCCCCCACTAAGACAGACATGCACAGCAGGCCCCATCCTGTGTTTAGGGCATGTCAGTCTTCCTGCTGAAAATACCTGATTATAAGTAGGATTCTGACTGTGAGGGAGGTCCTTTCTGAGATGCAGGATCAGGACCATAGAGAAACAGCTAGGCTATATTATTTCAAACAAAAGCTGCTCTTGAATAAAAATCACTTGCAGTTACAAAACATGAAATAAAAGCTGCCCTGAAACTGAAATTGTCCTTGACTTGATGCCACATACAAGTGAAATTGCCACTAAATTTAACAGACCAATGCTTAGCATTTAATTGCCCCTGAAAAGACGTCACTGTCAGGAAGGCACAGTATCAAAACCCAAATATTTTCGTTTTCATTCAGGGCTTCATTTCAGGTAGCAGGTACCTGCTTCTCCAAGCTGTGACCTTGACCAGACTAGAAGACAGAGGTCACCTGCCTGTGCAAGAAAGGATCCCACCATGGTGCCACCTCTATGTAGAGGGGGAAGGCACCAGCTGCAAGGCACCTCTGCACTTCTCCTTGGGGAAAAAAAGCTTTTGTTTGGGTCCAGAGTGAGACTGGGGAAACAGAGTAGAGATTATTTCCTGACTCCCCAGGGCTGAAGGATTAAGATTCTCCCCCACCCCTTCTTGATGGGTGAAACTTCTCTGGAAAAGATACTGAAGCTTGTGTGATCTGTCTGTGACCACATTTGTGTGATCTGTCTGCTGAAAACACATTTTTCATAGATCTGCAGAGGTGAAAAAATAGATTTTTGCATTTATCAATTTTTGCATGTGCAGAAGTGCAAATCTTGAAAAAAATTGAATTTAAAGAGTAAAATGCAAAAATCTGGATCAGATAGAAAATTCTGCAGTGTTGGTTTTTGGTAAGCCTTGAAGTGTTTTGACTTAATTTTTTCCTGATGTTTTTTGGTCTAATCTTAGATTTCAAAACAGAAACTTACTTTCAGTTTGAAAATTACACTTTTTTTTTTTTGAAAGTTATAGAAAGAGGATATTCTGATAATTTTTAGAAACATTTTCCAATTCTATTTGAATATGGCATTTTCATCTTAAAAATCCCATCTCCTCCCTAAGACTTTGCTTTTGACAAATCCACATCTTCGAGTGAAAAACACTTCGTGGAACACTTCCCAATTTTGCCTAATATTTACATCTATTCTTCTCTCAGAATGTGTCACAGCTGTAGATCAACAGGAATCGCACAGAACACGGTTGATTTATGGTCAAAATAATATTTTTAAATCAACTTGTATTTAAGAGTAGTGAATAGCACATGTCCATATACCAGCAATGTATCATAAGGATTTTGTACCGCTTTTACATTTTTTACATTTCTTTTGCATAATTATACACGATTCATGTGCAATTGTAATTTTTACAATTATTTTACATAATTACATGTTATTAGAGCTGAAATTTGGGCACAGTTAAAGGCTGCAAGCCAGATCCTCAATGTTTCAGGCACCCACCCTGATGGCATCATCTGTCTCCTGAGACAGGCAAATTGGACCAAAAGGGACTACTGTCCACTGAAATTAGAACAGCCCCAGAGAGATACATGACTGTGAAGTGGCAAGGAAAAGGAAATTGTTTGTCACTGCTGCTTTTATCCTAAGCTGCAGATTTGGCCTTGTACGGTGCTCTTGGGGTGTTGAACGAAATTCATGGGTAGCTGCACGCTGCTTTCTTGCATCTGTCCCCGCTGCCTTCATCTCTGGCCCCCAAACCACAGGTACTTGGACACAAGGCAAACCTACAGAGGGGCTTCCGTTTAGTCCCAGAATATTGATTCCTCTGCCAGAAAAATCACATTTTCGATGTGCTGGGTAAATAAGGGGAGGAAGTGTCCTGCACGCAGCAAAACCTGGGGTGTTTTCTTCACCTTTGCCAGACGTGCAGGCATTTTCTTCATTAGAGAAGTTGCTTGGTGGGACACACTACCCTCTGTGAAGGTGAATATTAATCACAAGTTTAGCTCCTGGCCTTTGCTAGCACCCTATTTTTGGCTGGCTTTCTATTCCTCAGAGCTCGAGAAGGTCTCAGTCAGCTGAGATACATGCGGTGGGTGAATGCCTTGTTTCCTTGACTGGATTATCCCTCATCCCTTCTGCATTTTAAGAGATTTGGTGGGCCCGTTAACAGCTTCTACCTGTTTTAAGGCCTGTGACAGGAGGCTGAATGGTTCACTTCATGCAGCACCATTCGCCTGCCGTTTCTGCTCACGGTGTTGACATGATTTATGTAAATCATAAAATGTGGTGGGGTGACCTCACGAGTGTCCAGCTCTCCTCACGCACGTCTCTGGGCAGAAGGGCTAGTATTTATAAACAGTGGTATATTCACATCTCAGTAACCTGCTTTATTTACACTGCTTGAGCAGGGCTGCTACTGCACAAATGAAATATTATTCCCTGCCATGTGCGTTTCGTTTTTCTGTCGGCTCTGTGTTTTCTTTCATGCATTGCCCTCCCTGTCAGTGAGTTTGTCGGCAGCTCTCCCCAGCAAGGGGCTGAGGAGATGGGAAGGGGGTGAGTGAGGTTTGCTGCCATTTCCAGAGCAGATGGTGATAAGCAAGTGTGGGACCCCAGAGCAGCAGACTAGCAAAGTCCACATTGGGGTTACAAGCTGAGGTCCAGTTTCTGCAGGTTGAAGGGGAGCAACCCAGGGCCCTGTGTTAACAACCAACTGGGCTGCAGCAGCACAACCTTTCCCCACAGCCAAAGCCATTGCCTTTGCTTACGGTGCTCCAGCCCATCACATGCTTCACTTGCTGTGTTGCTGCTGGTAGGGTGCTTGTTCCTAGGAAATCCTGGTCTTGGCTGTTCTTTGATGAGAGTAGGTGAGAGTTAGTCAAGCTGTAATCAAGCTTCTCAGGCATCTGGATATGGTTGAACCAACTGGAATTTTCTAGCAAACTCATCTTTTTGCAGTCATTTTTAAGGAGATCTTTTTACTACAGCCTCCAAAGAGTTCATGTCTGGCTCATAAATTAAGAGAAAAATGTCTTCTCTCTCAAAATAACCACAGTGATGAACTCAACCATAAAAACTGCTTATCACCCTTCTGGTTTGGGTGCAATTGTTTTTCATTTTTAATTTTTACCACTCATTTAAAAAGGGGGGAAAAGGTTTATTGTTTCTTAAAGTATCTTGTTTAAAGTTGCATCTGGTTCATTATCTCACCAACTTCTGCTGTTTTAAAAATGTGTTTTTTCTTTTCATTTTCTCAACAAGATACTTATGGTAAATATTAACTTATGAACAAGTCAAGAAAATCAATAGCTGGAACTCCGTCAACCTCAAAAGACTGTGAGCATTTCAAAATGAACTCCAAGGCCTGAAAGTCCAGAGGAGAAAGAGTTCTCTATTGCCTTTACTAATGGAAAGGGGAAAGCATCTCATAAAAAAAAGCTCAATTTCTGTAAACTGTGTATACATGACTCTTCTAGCAGCACTTGAATAGCACCTAAATCATGGGGCAACAAGTGCTCACCAGCTTTTGGATTCAGATGCAGATTCTGGCAATATCTGGCTGTGTGCAGGTATGGGACCTGTGTTTAGGTGGATCCTCCTCCTGTCCTATGGTGTGGTTTCCACAGGAAGAAAATGCCCGTGTCTGGTCAGAAAGGGAACAGCCAGTGCTGTGAAACATGATCGAGGCAAGCAGGAAACACCTCTCCCATGTTTGTTTGAAACGAGAGCAGAGGCAGAGCTAAGGAAGGATCAGGGTTTGGGCAGTCACTTATTTGTTTGGTACCCCGGGAAAGTTTAGCTGCCAACGCGGGGTCGCGAGCTGTGTGATGGGGGAGCAGCTCCACTGGGGCCGGCAGGCACATCTGGAAGCAGACATTTGGCTTGCGGCTGCAGCCCATGTGTCAGGTTTGGTGCGTGTCTGGAAAAGTGTGCAGCAAGGACCATCACCCCCAAGACTGGGGAGGGGAGAGCGGGAAGACCAGATGGCTGAGAAAACTTGCTAAGAGAAAGTACTTTTCTTTTTATATTCTTGCAAATCCTTTTTTCCTGGCCCCCAAGTTCACAGCTGCATTTGCTTTCCTCTCATAAAGATTTCTTTTTTGTTGCTGTTACTCCCAGAATGTGATGGAGGAATTCCTGTTTGTTAAAGGCATTCGGCAAGGCTGTGGTAAGCCTCCCTGGTTTACTGATTGAGATCACAAGGTAGTTTAGTTATTTGTCAAAATGCACTAAGTGAAACCTGGGCCCTCTTGCTTTTCCCCATCTTTCAGAAGGCTTTAAAGAAGGGTCAGATTCTGCCCTCCCTCCTTCCCTCATAGCAAACAGCACCTTTTTTTCCTGTCAGAAGTGGGATTGCCTTTGCACAGCCTGCATAAACAGAGGTAGCAGAATCTGGTTTAGGGAAATATTATTCAAGTACATAATAAATTATTTCAGAAATCTAAATGACACTGAAATGAAAAGTTGTCCTGTTGCACCAAAGGGATATTTGGCTGGGGGAACCCCTATGATTAGTATTTGGTATTTTGAAAAATATCAATAATCTCTTCAGCTTCTAGTTGAGAAACTGAGACCATGTTGTAATTCTTACAAGATGGATTTCCTGCTCTCGCTCAAGGGGTTTTCCCCATAAAGTATGGTAGGAAGTGTGTTGAGCCTCATTAACTCTCATCTTGTTGCTGAAACAGCACTGGAAACTGTTGGAGATGTATATTAGGCAAAGCTGACTTGGCTTGCGTGGACAGCAGTGAGAAGCTGCTGTGAGGTCAGGTGAACCAAGGTATGGTGAAAAGCAAAAGGAAATCAAATATGAGTCCAGAAGGAAGTTTGTCTACGGCAATATGTACTATACCCCGTCTTTCTTATGTGTCAATACATCGCATTAGATTTCCTTCCCAAAATCAGGTAAGAGTGAGTTGGAAACCAAGGAAGCCATTTCAGACCACTATCCTTTGAGATAGCTCCACTTTTATTCCTGTTATATTTGACTATCCACAAAATCTCTGTAATGTCTCCATAGATCTCAGAAAAAATATTTTGCTCTCTCCATCATCTGTTTTACCCTGGCACTGTTCTGTAGGTTTTTGTGGAGCTGCTTCACATTTACAGAGGGGTGAAGGAGAGCTAGAGATTTTGCACTTGATATTTACACACTGGACATAGTATTAGTTTATCTCTTCCTAAGTTTAATTCGCAGTGAAACAATTAAAAAGTCACCTTGAGGATTTATCTCTGAAAACACTTCAGCACCTCCTAAAGAGAAGACAACTAGGGAACTAGTAGTGCTCAGAATTCAGCATTGCAAACGACAAGACTGCAATCTTGCGCACATTCTGTCTATTTTATTCCCTGGCTCAGGATAGCCCATGTACATCACTCCAGATGCTAGCAATATAGAGTACATTGAAAGCAGAGCTGGGCCAAAATGTTCTCTTTGGACTTCTTCAGGAGTGTGGGAAAGTACAGATTGAGATTCAGGGTGTAAACTTTCCCCATTGAAAGTTTGATAGTGTGATTTCCAGGTAGAGTGAGAGAAAGTTGGGGGAAACCTGTTCTCCTTCAGTGTACTTACTGCATAACATGAGCAGCCCCACTCTCAAACCCAGCAGCAGATATTGGGTGTTGTATACATTATATTGCTGAAAGAAGAATAACACAGTAATAATGTCCAGCTATTACAGGCCTTAACCTTTTAGCCCCGAGGGACTGCTCAGAGTTTTGTCTGAAGAGTGCCTGTAGGGGCAGGGTACAAATTTGCAGGTGCAAAGTAGTATTTGCAGCTACAGATCACAAAGGTGCAAATGCCACGTTCTGGTCTTTTGCTCTGCCATCCGCCAGCCTGCAGGCAGAAAACCGGGCACTGTGCAGAATTCTGGTAAAACCTGTGATCCTAATTATTTGTTAACATTTCAGTCAAAGGATATGCCACCTTCTGCTTCTTTGTTATGCATTTTCATGTTTTGCATGGGCTAGGACACTGCCTCTTTCTGACAGTTTCTGGAGTCATGACCTTTAGAGTCTGTGTGTGGCTTCTTGTTCCTTCTGCATCCAGCTTACTTTACAAATCTTCCACCAAGGGGGACGGATTACACTGACTCCTGCATTCTTTTGTGTTTGCCAAGAACTGTAATATTTACCAACAAAAATCTCTTCTTAATTTAATCCAGCTCACATGAATATCACATGAGGCTACCTCCTGCAAGTGGCAGCTTTAAGATGTAGTGCATGATTTTGTGCTTACTGTCTTCCTTCCCTTGTCCTTATTTTTTCTTCAAAGGAGCTATCTGTGCAAGAAGGGTAAAAAGACACAAGCCTTGGAGTGCGGACCTGTATGAATTAACTTAGTGGCAAGTGCAGATGAATACTTGCTATCCGGAGAGCATGGAGTACAGAGATTGCATTTATTAAACATATATGGGTAATTTCCAAACTCCAGCACTGCCACAGCACTCTGAGGGAAGGCTTGTATTGCTACACGAGTCCAGCTTGTCTGCCAACATGTCTACCCATTCTGCAGGTGTATGTGTTACAGCCCAAGGCAAAAATATCCATGCCTTTCCCAACGATCTCATGGTGTTTCTGCAGGCCAGATGGTACCAATTTGAGGCCTACGCTCGGTGATGTAGCTGTATTGAGTTTCTTCCCTGAAACCAACAAAACCTGCTTTAGCATTTTGCTTGGATTAAAATATTTGTCCCTTTTTTTCACAGGGCAGAAGAGGGACTCCTGAAGCCACTGAAGGAAGGAAATCATTACAGGGTTCTACAGAAGTAGGTCATGTGCTACAGCTGCTCATAGTTTAAGAGGAAGAAACATGGGACCTCAAACATGGAACACGACTCCTTCAAAATGCTTGAGAGCAACCCAAGAAAAACATCCTCAGAGGCTTATTTAATAAACATTATCTATAATAGTCTCAATGTGTGCTCATGTTTCCTTAAGAGTTTGCACCTACTTCCCAGAGCTAACAAGATTCCAAAAGAGAGCGCAGAATAATTTAATGAAAAGGATTTAATAGTTTGTGTTAAAGCTAATATGGTCCATTAGGAGCTGTCATTTTATAAACAATGAAGGTATGTTACCCCCTCTATTGCCATAAAGCCATTCCACAAAAGGTTTGTAAACAATCAGTAATGATCTATAGAATATTCACAAATGACAATTAGAGCCACATTTGAAAAATGTGCTTTCCCTCACATTTGATTTCTTTTTAAGTAAACTTAAGAGGACTCTATATCTATGTAGTAGATGGATAAATGTATAGCATAAAGACCACATATACATATATATACACACACATATATAGTATGTATATATATATATCATGTATATATATTTTTTTTATATGTATGCATATGTGGATTTCATTAAAAATCATACAATGTTCATTATCTTAAAAGCACTGCTATTTCCCCAGTTTGAAAAAATGCCTAAATTCAATTGTTAAATCAACTGAAAAGTTTTTAATTATAATCAAAGTGTCACTTCACTGCGGCTTTTTCTTTTTTCATCAAATTTAAATTTTTGTGAAATCTTGACCTGTTTTCTTTGACAACTGTAAACACAGAAGATTATGGACAGAAACAGGGCCAGTTTTAATGTGTGGGGTTCTTCACAATGAGACTTAAAGTAAAATGTGTGTAATTCTAAAAAGGGACTCTCCAAGTCTTGGGGCTCCTTATGCTTGGTGCCATATTCCATCTGTGTGAACCTAGAAGATGGCAACACTGTTGTAAGCCATAACTTGAAGAGGCTGGAGGAGAGGGATAGAAGATCTCCCCAGCCCCTTCCCATGACCCATGTTTTTTGGAAGCCAGGCAGGAATGAAGTACAAGAGAAATCAGACCTAATGACTACAAGGGAGGTGCTTCTGGTGTACAGTGAAGTAAGTGTTTGAAAAATTAGGTCCATAAAGTGTCTTTATTCCTTATTGCAACATGATCTAGGAGCAGATGAAATAGTCAAAAGATGACTAACTTGGTAAAAGAAAATTGGTACAACCTTATTATTTATAAAGTGAACTCCTCATTTAAACAAGGCAGCTTTTTCAAACTTAGATCCTTACTCAAGAAAACAGGCAAGAAGGAAATTTTAGTCTGAGGTCATTCTGTTACATATTTACCTTCCAAAGATTTATCTGAGCTACTTCTGCAAAGTTTGTCTTAGAACTGCCAGGTTCTTTAAAACCATGTGTCTGAAAATCCCACTAGAAAGCTGAGCAGAGACATGTATAATGAAATAGTAATTAATTGCAACAAGTGTTAAACAATCTTTTTGGAATATTTCATTAGTCAATATATTTTGCTGCTTTCTTTTACAAATGGTCATTATTCAAACATCAGGTTGGGATAAGAGGGAACATTAAACAAGAGCTCCTACTTGAAATACCATATAAATCATAAGGAGAATGAAGAGACTGTCTGTCTTTTCACATGACAGCAACACCAAAAAATTATAGGATAAACCCGCCCTAAATGTGTTGTTTGAGTACTCCCTTCTTTCCTATAGCATGTAAAATTTTTCAGATGAATAAGAAAGGAAACAGTTTTACATCTATATTCCCAACTATTGTCAATGAATTTAATCAAAATTAATATTATTGATTTACAGTGCTGCCTTCCTTGGCTGTCTTTGTGACAGCACACTTAAGAGACCCAACACAATTTCCTTGTTGGTCAATGGACATATTTTAGATATTTTTAATATGAACCTCACTGAGTCAGATGTAGCATTAAATCCATGTCTAAGATTATTCAAATCTGCTGCTCTGTGCTAGGGAAAGCTGAAAGGAATTCACAAAGCATCCTAGATAGGACAGACATTCGTGTAATGAAAGTATTTTGTCAGCTTATACTGTCATTGTCACAGGGATAAAAGCACAAATCAGTTGTTTTCAAATAGAAGACATCCAAATAAAACTAATGCCCATGGACAGAGGTAGAGCCTAATATAAGCAGCTGAGCAGACCTGTGAAGTCTGAGGATTCATCTGAGCTCCCAGAATCCTGAGATTTATGTAACTAAACATAGTTGTTTCCATCCAGATGTTTACATCACTTAAGGCTCCTTTTGAAGTAAATACATAGAAATAGGCATTTTTAGGAGGTACCTACTCAGCATCTCCTATGGCTGACATCTACATCTGACTAGATGAATCAAGTTTCAAAACACCAATTTCCCTCTACTGATATTGAAGGGATCCAAGGAATCACCCTGAGGTGTCAAAGTATACAGGACAAATGTCTGAAACTAAGGATCGAAGGAATCCATCCCACAGTCTATTATAACAGTTACTAGGAAGGAAGTTAACTCTATCCAAGTTTAAACCAGGATAAGAGCTATTCTTGCAATACGAAGAAAGGATATAGAAGCATATTGTGCCATTTCACATCATTTGGGGTAAGAAATATCTAGATTTTACAGTTCTGTGATTCTATTGTACTATTGTTACTGGTCTTGACCCAGATAAATAGTGGGTATGATGAACTTGTTTTAAGCTTGATGATATTTTCAGTATATTTGCAGTATAATGCAGTATTTATGTCTTTGACTTGCTGAGCATAGAGCCAGTCTCAGTTTCAAACATCATTAAAAGATTTCCTGCTCCCTGATTGTTTTCAAATGAAAATTATTAAGAAATAGATAATTTTAGTTTTTCACTCAAGTGGATATGATTTTAGTGTTTACTTACTTTCTAAAATCTCCATATGATTGGAGACGACTGAAACAGGGGATGCAGGATGGGGAAACAGATTCCTGTGCTCACATAAGCTTTGTTTCACGGCATATTTCACTGCTTTAGACTTCTTTCTTCCCAGGTAGATAAAGAGAAAACAAAATATCGGTGCCAGAGACAGGTGCCTCTAATGTATTCTTGTCAGACATGCTGGGAACAGGAGAGCTCTGTTTTTGAGATACTACTGTTAGCTACATTACGTGGAGGTCTTGTTAGCGGTAAGCAGCAAATTGGTGTTTAGCGATGCAGCTGACAGCACTTATTAATTTGGGGGAAAGGGAAAGAAATCTCCAAATTCTCAGGGAGACAGGCATAGTCTTGTGTGTCAATATGAGGAATTTATGCAAACATCCTCTCATTCTAATGAGGTAGAAAAAGCAGTACTGCAGAGACGGTAGTAAAATAACAGCTTATGCCCTGATTCAGGAAGCATGTACTTAAACCATCTTTATGCAGGACAGCACTTAATCCTCTGCTTAACTTTGATTTACATGGGTGCTTATGTGGTATCTCAGATAGGGATGACTAAAGGCTGGGATGAGCCTTGCCTCAATTAATGACAGATACAGCTCTGGATTCATCTAGTAATGTTAATAGCAATAACGGTAACAACAATAGTTTGTGAAGTAGTAGCTACTTTCATTTGAATTGATCAAATAGTAAGCTGTACAAACAATAATGATTTAAGGCTCTCTGCATTCCTGAGTTGGGAGGAGGTTTGGGCCATTCACCCAGGGTAACAGAGAACGTAAAGATGAACAGTGTGGGAATCACACAACTGTGGTGCCTAAGATAAAGAAAGCAATGAGCTGGTCAGACTGCTTGGTCTGTCCAGTAGCTGATTCCCTGTGTGCTCACTGGCCAGTTTGAACAAAATTAATAAAGGGGAATCTCCTGTCTACAAAGACAGTCTGTAGTAAAATGTAGAAATATTGGGGTCTCCTGAATGCCCTCCAGGCCATTGTGAGTCACAAGAATATCCTTTCCATTGTCATCATCTAATAATATACAAAGGGGGATTTAATTTAAGTTACCATCTTTATTTGAAACAAAAGCATTGCAGTTTGCATGACCAGTGCAAACTGCTTCTAAAACAAATCAATTTGGAAAGAACATAAGCATGAGATATGTCTGGTTTCTTGTCTGGGTTACACTCCAAAATTTGATGATCACACCCAGATGACTAAAATAATGAAGGTGATAGATTAGTGTATTGATGCACAATCACTGTCTAGCCTGCAAAACTTATGAGCTGCATGATTTTGAGAACAATTACTTTTAATTAAAGCAATGCTGCTCCCCCCCTCAAAGAAATATTTTGTGCATAACACCAATTAATTACATTTTTTCAGTGAGAATAGCTCTTAAATGGCTGTGCTGCTATTTATTTCTGACCACATTCAGAATTCTGAAGAGATATGAATTATGTATTGTTTAGCAGTATTATTTTGGGGCTGGAATTGTAAAAAATACCTCCTTCTTTTTTGTTAGCATCTCTTGAATGAATTAAAAGCTAACCACTTCCACAGGGTGAGGATATGAACTAACTCTTTAAATGATGAAAGGGAGTTTTTAGCCAGACAAACATTGTCTGATGAAGTCAGTCTATCCATCCAGCTTAACTATCTGCTTATTAGTCTCTTTTTGATTTTCCACACCCCTCAGATAAAATTGGTGAAACTAAAAGGCAGCCTTATGCCGTGGAAAGAAGAATCTTCGATTGTGCTAAATAAATTTTACTACACTTGTTTTTAAAAAGCAAGAATGTGTCTTTTTTCAGAATAAAGCACAGTGTAGGTTTTCCTTTCAGTGGGGTTGAGGTATAGGGTTATAGTTGATTTCATTATTAAAATATTGCTGTGAGAAAAGGTTTTCAGTAGTCTAGCTCTACATATATGAACTATTAATTCAAATGTGCATTAAAACCTGAGCTTGGCGTCTGAATCCCAGTTCAGTATTTGAAACATCATATAGACTTCAAAGAGTTGTATGAAACAAAAGAAGATGGGAGCCATCCATAGTTTGCTTTTTCTAAAACTGCAGCTTTACCTCACCAGTTCTGCACAAATAAACTTTGTAGGACATCTTTAAGTGAAATAAAGTACAAGGTCTGAGCTTTATTCTCAGAGATGTTGTACACATGCTATTCCCATCAAATCTTCTCAACTCTTCCCCTTCCCTAGATACCACTGAAGCCTCTAAAAGAATTGGGTTTGGTAGCCACATCTAACACCTTTCCTTCTGGCAGCTGTGGTTCCTGAAGAGATAGATAGGTCTCACTCTCTTTTCTACTTCAAAACAGTGAGTTTTCACTTCTGAAAAATGGACAGGCTTCTCCTGATAAATCTCTTACTAGGTTTGTATCACTGGCAGCAACATGAACTGATGTTTTCTCCCCAGAACCTACGTTCTGTATGAGTTGCCATCCTCATCTTGATAAGTTCTCTGCAGAACGCTGAAACAGTGTCTGCCAAGAGAGGAGCAAGGACTCCTCCTGCCTTCCCAGCTTGCTCCTGCCACCCTGAAATTCTGCCTCCATCAACATATGGAAGAGAAGCACCTTCTGATAATGCCCATGTACTCAACAGACATATGAGCAGCTGTACCCAAAGAAATGCATTTTTAGTACATCATAAATCTCACACATGCCCTGGGAACAAAAAGCAAGACAAAATTTCCTTTAAAATCAGTCAACACTCTGAGCAGAGAAACTTGTCCGTCTAACCACAGGCTCACTTGTGAGTGGCAGAGACTGAAATTATGGCCTTGATTCATTTGTGTTTTTCTGATCTGTCACACCGGGCTCTCTGCAGTAGCTCAGCCACCCAAGGAACGGCATGCTCGGTCTTTTCCGTGACCCACAGAAACATTCTCCATGTCTGTTTTGGCAGCTGGGTGTAACTCAATCTGCTATGGTATCCACGCTTAAACAATTCTACGAGTAAGCAAAACAGCTACTGTTTTCATCTTACCATGTTTTTCATAGTATCTAGATGTTGAAATAACACTGCCAAAAAATTGACATTTTATGCTTTGACAATGATTGCTCCTGATCGTACTCATGATCTCAGGCACAGCAAGGGGCCCAAGCCTTGGCTTCCCAATGTGTCAATCAATCCTCAGCACCTATCAGGCACACACACGCTGCCACCAGCCAGCAAGTTCAAGCACCTCCGCTTGAAAATAGCTGCAGTGGCGCTGGAAAAGGAGGCATGTTTTCCAGAATGTCGCAGACTTGTGAAAACAATTCTGCAACAGAAACTGAGAATAGCCTTTGCAATCGCTACCCCTCTCAGGCAGCCAGCTCACTCTTGGGTGCTGTAAATACACAGTAATAAACCGTACCAAGGAACCATGATACAGTAATGTTACAGTAAATTCTGGTGGAATTGCTTTTGAGGTGCACCAGCCTGTGAAAGAGGAAGAGAAATGGGAGACACTCACGTGTTCGAGGGAATGAAGAGGAAATACCTTTGCAACCTCACTTCCCCACCTCTGAACACAGCTCTCCTGTACTTTGTCTGTAGCCTATGGTGCCCTGGCAGCCCATTCATGCATAGAAAGACTTGGCAGAACACATGGTTACCCTTACACTGAATTCTTTCGCCATGTGTGTTTAATATATCTCTGTGATCTGATTCAAGTGGAGCAGATTTGAATACCTCATTATACGGAGACCAATATGTCTTCATACACACAGTAATTATATTGTTCATTCTGATGTTAGAACGCTGTATCTCTTGCTGAAAGTCAGAGTACTCGCATACATTTTTTAGTCACTTAGACATAAGTGACTATGCTGACATTCAAATTCTAAACAAATTGCTAATGAGCTTCCCCACTTCTTTTTTTTTTTTAATCTTCTCCCCAAAAGCAGATTTCTCAGCCTCTGAAAGAAACAGAATGGAAGAGCTTAAATGAGAAGACACACGCACATGACTGCAGTCTAAGGAATAGAATCCCATTTCTCAGCCAGTGTGCACTGCCAGAGCTGTGTTGGCTCCTTGGGGAGAGGGAAAAAGACAAGAGAAGCAAGAGGGTGGAAATACTTTAACCACACTTCAGATGTCTACCTTTGTGCTTGGATTTTGTAATGAAGATTTATCTAAATCTCAGCAAGTGAGTATTTTCCCCTAATGGAAATGCTGTCTGCAGCAGTTGTTTCTTTCCTTTCTCTACCCACTACCCTTTTATCTTATTGTAGACTTTTTGGTTTGGTAATAAAAATTGTACTTGTGATGCTTCTTAAGGTGCACTCTTCGGTGTTCCCAAGCAATGTCTGAAGGTGCCCCAGGACTGCAGAATGCACTCTGGATGTAGACACACATGGTAAAACAGATAACACCTTATGTGACCAGAAGTAGGTTTTGCAGTTCAAAGGACAGGTTTGTGACCATCATAGTGACTAACACAGGAGTGCCCTTTGAGAAATGTCCCTTTAATGTGTGGTGCCCCCACAGAGGGTGCCTTGGGCAGGCTGCAGGCATTCAGAGTTCTTAGTGCCCAGACTCCAGTCCCTCCACCACCACCTATGCATATAATTCCCTGTTACATCATTACCCTATACAGATCTGTAGCACTTGGGTTTTAATTGCTTGGCAGTCATCTTTTCTTTCCTTCCAGTACCTTGGTACTTGAGGTCAGGTGTTGAAATGCCACTTGGGTTTCTGGGACCTGAATGTTAGCAGCTGGCTTTCACTCTAGTTCCCAAATCATTTGCTGTGGGGCGGTCTGTATTCAGAGTTCCCTGTGACATTCATACCCTTATTATTATCCTGTGTTAATTAAATTTCATATTGTTCTTAATTGTGTGTGTGGCCCCTGAGACAATGGGAAGGATTCATTATTTAAAAGGCACAATTTTATTTAGTGCAGAATTCAGTGCTAAGAGAGACCTCACTTTACCTACCCAGGGAAAAGCAGCAATAGAAGGGAAACAGCTGCTGGCATATTGGTCAGGAGCAAAAACAGTAGGCATGGCTGAAAGTGGTAAGACCAGTAAAGTGAGAAGAAAATTTAAGCCCATGTGTTTAAATTCAATCTTAGACTAAAAGACTAATAATAACATGTATCATCCTACTTGTCTTTCACCAATGTTGTATTTTAAGAGAAAATTTCTAGCGTAAAATTTACTCCTTTTTCAGTCAAAAAAATTATTCAGCTGCAGGAAGGAAAGGCATTCAACAGGATGGCTCAGAGCACATTTAATGAGCCAGGCAGGAATAACAGGTTCCCTTTCCCTCTTCCCTCTCAAGGGCTGCAGAGGACATTTGTAGGCATAACTTTGGGCCCCTTGCTTGTTGATCTGCGCCTCCACTGTGCTGAATTTCTTTCCATTTTCTGTGGGAAAAAAAATGATACCACTGTGCAGCAAAGCACATAACTTCTTCAAGGGGTGATGAACATTTGGTAACAAAATTCCTTGTCAATCTATGTGCCTTGCTCCATGTACTCAGACTGTTAGCTTCTCTTCCTGGTGAAAACTGGAAGTACATGTGCTTTCTCTGCAGTAATATATTATGCCCCAGTGATATTGTCCTAGATAAGCATGGCTTTCACAGGCTGCATCCTCTTGTCTATCTCCCTGTTTGTGGGAAAATAAATGAACACACAGTGTGTGTGCTTGTTCTCAGAAAACTCCAGTTGTTTGCTGGTTTTCATCTTTTTCTGTCAAACGGCTGTGGATGCTCTTTCATTGCTTCCCATACGAAAAAAAGTCCTGATCAAATACAGTGCATACCAGCTGGCAAAGGGATGGGTTCCCAGCAGGCTTTTGGCATTTGATACACTCATGTATGTGAACAGGTTGATATGATTAAGGTTAGCGAATGAGAGACAATTCCAGACTTTTCTAATTTTTGTATAGCATTAAATATTTGCTGGTCCTTTTTATTTTGAAGCAGGCAGAATGCAATTTAATGTTCACAATGGCAACCTGATGGTTAAAATATAAGGGGCATTCTATTCTTCTCCTACCATTGCTATGACCATAAACCAGACCTGCAAATGGAAAAGAATACAGCACAAAATAGGATTGCATATCTATAGGCCTAAGTTTTAAAAGCTTCACTGTCGACAAGAGAAAAACTGCATGGGTTTCATTTTCATTGCATTCAGTGAAAAGTTATTAGGAAGTGATCTGGGGACCTCTACACCTGTAAAACCAAGGGCACTGAGGGGACAGAACTCAGTGTAGCCACCACATTGCAATTTGCTGGTTGGCTTGGGTCTCCTTCCAGCCGCACAGTATTCCCAGTTCTCTTTGTGCTGTACTCAGGAAGGGCACAAAGCTGTTTTCTTTCCAGACTATTTTACCAATGGGCCTGACTGCTTAATTGGTTTGGCATAGGATGCCAGAGCTCCACCATTTGTCTATGCTTCCTGTTTGCTTCTCGTCTGTAATTCAGGCTGTGGAACGGCTCTTGAAAGTTTAGTGTTGTATGGTGTGGCAGATTGTGTAGCAGATTGTGTGGCTTCTTATTTGGTGACAAATTTGGTGTTATTTAGATGGCCTTAGGTAGCTCTTGACCCTCCAGCCCCTTTACTACTCATTTCCAGCTCCATTTCCAGTTATTGCAATGCTTTGCTTAGCCAGGTGTTTATGTGGCCATGAAGTACAGCAGTTCATTCATCTAGTGGGAAAAGCAGATCTTGCATCCCCCACCTTGTTCACTGTTTGGCTGTGGAGGCAGTTTTGCCAGCACTGCCCAGAACTCCAGTCCTGGCGCTGAAGGACCACTTGAGGAACCATGGTCTGCACCAGTCATTGCTCCTTGGAAGCACAAGTCTGTGCACAGCACTCACAGCATCAGCCCAGAGCCTGAAATGCTTTTTCAGCTTTTGCCTGCAGGGATCAGAGGAGTGTTAGTATTAGTGTGATCTATTTATCTCAGCTGTATTCAATTTCTCTTTTTTCAATACAACATTCTTGGGGATGAACACACTTCAAAAATGGAAAACTGGGATGTGCCCAGTAAAACTTTTCTAACAAAAGCCTGTCAAGCAATATGGGGTATGTGACTGCATATGCACTCCTATGTATGTTAGCCTGAATGACACCAGAAAAATTATGCCAGGAGATTAATCCTTTTGCATTTCCTAGTTCTCCTTCGAAGTCAGGAGAAGGTGGTGAATGTGTTGTAAAAGACACATATTTTGTCAAAGTTGCAGAATTTGATTTAAATAAAGTTTCCTCAATGATTTTTCTTACTTCTAAAACTGTTAAAACAGAGAAACAGAGAGATCTGGTGCAAAAGAAACACCAGGTTATGACTGAAGAACAGCAAGGGCTTAAGACAGATGTTTCATGGGTGACAAGCTGGACAGTAGCTGGCAAGATGTGCTTGCAACTCAGAAAGCCAGTGATGTCCTGGGCTGCATCGAAAGAAGCGTGCACAGCAGATCGAGGGAGGTGATTCTCCCTCTCTACTCCACTGCGATGAGACCCTGCTCACAAAATTATTAGAGGGCTGGAACTCCTCTCCTGTGAGGAAAGACTGAGACAACTGAGGTAGAGCAGCCTAGTGAAGAGAAGGCTCCAGGGAGATCTTATTGCAGCCTTTCTGTACTTAAAGGGGATGCACAAGAAATAGGAGAACATACTTTTTAGCAGGACCTGCTGCTATAGGGCAAGGGGTAATGGTTTTAACATCAAGGTGGGTAGATTCAGAGTAGATATAAGGAAGACATCTTGTATGATGAAGGTGATGAAACACTGGAAGAGATTTATAGATGCCCCATCCCTGAAAACATCCAAGGTCAGGTTGAACAGGGCTCTGGGTGACCTGAGCTAAAATGCCTTCTCATTGCAGGGAGGTTGTATGACCTTCAAGGGGCCCTTCCAACACAAACCATTCTAGGACTCCATGATTCTACATAATGTAAAAACTGTATTTTGTTTGTTGATTAGGAAAAAAATTACAAAGAAATTGAGGGTCAGATTGTTATCTAACCTTAGTGCAGCTCCATTGAAATCAGTTGAGCTCTGCTGATTTACAACAGTTCAGATCTAGTAATGACTTTCTATAACTTAAATTAATTGCTGCAACACATTTATTTTTGGCTTGAAGGAAGAATTTTAAGATCAGGACTGATTAGCTTTTTTTCTAAATTATTAGAGCATCTTTAATTTTATTTCAAATTTGCTTTTACTATTGATGGTAGTTTTTTGTCTCTTGTCATCATAATTTATCTGTTAAAAGTTTTTCTGAGTGTCAAATACTTAGACTATCTTTTGGATTCTCAGGTGACTAAGATAGAATTCTTTCTTTAATTAAAAAGAAGAAGATTGAGTTTCAGGGCAATCATGTTTTGATATTCCCATATGTATCTAAAGTCACTCAGATTAGGAGAACAGGACTTCAGTTTTTGAAATTAGACTTTGTTAAATTGGACTCTGAAAGTGCATTTCCCTATCTGACTAAAATATCCATGGTTGTAAATATTACAAGGTAAGCCCTCATCGACTCTGATAGATGCTAAATGGCACTGCTTTACTGTCTTGATTCTGACCCCATTTCTTACACTGTCAATATGGTGTAAATCCTTCAAACTCAATAGAATTACTCTGGGTTTAGATTGCCATAAAAAGCTAAAGTCTACCTCTACACCTTTGCTCCCCAAAAGAAAAATGGTTTGTCATGGTAGCCACTGCAACCATAACCAGTAGATCAGATAATAGAAATTATAGTGCGTTACTGAAGTGTTTGGAGTTAGATTAATTTATAACACATAAAATCTGACCTTCAGTTTTCCTAAATTAAAATACCATCTTTGGGGTACTGAACTTTACTAATTATGATAACTAATTAGAATTCAGAGTCCGCCTCTGAGGCACCATATCAATAACATCACTGAATAGTGCAGGGCTTTTTTTTCCCTGTAACTTTTTTTCCCTGGTTAAAAAAGAGAGTTGGTTCACAGTATATGGTCAACATTGCTTCCAAAGCTCCCAGGATCACAAGCTCAAGAGCCCATACTGTTTGTGGGACAATTTTGCTCCTCCCTCCTCATTAATTTCTGCCGCCCTGTCAGAGATGTCTCCCTCCCCTCCCTTTCAGGAGCCTGCAGGTCATTAGGCTGCAGGTCATCAGACAGCAGACATCACTAGCTTACCAAGAAAATGTGTGCAAAGTAAACCAGATGCAGGAAGAAGGGAAGATAGAGCTAGTGTGGGTCAGCAGCACAGCCAGAGTCTCCATCTTCAGATTCCACAGCTGGATTCTGAGGTCCCCTCTCCTGTGGCCAAACAGCAAATGACCTGTTTACATCCTTCCAGTGAAGGAAGTATTTCAGAGCTCACCACAAGAGTTCTTGCTGAGATTCAAGTCCTTACAGTGACGCTGGCTTTTATTAACATACATATACCCATTTCTGTGATTTCAAACATCCACATATCATACTTACTCACAAATAATTCTGCTTACCCTAATCAATTTCTTGAAAGGAAGTGGGGAGAAGAGATGTTGATAAAAATCTCACCCTTCTATTTGTACTCCTCAGTTTTTTCTGGTGAAAAACTTTGGCGCTCTAGATGATGGCTGAAATTGGCAGCAAAAGAGTCACTAACTTGGACAGTGGTTAACATGATGGTTCTGTTGACCTTGATAGGTTTACCTGCCAGGACAACTGAGGCACTTGCAGAACCCACAAGCAAGGGCTTATGGGAAAATCCATCGTGGGATGTCCTATTAGCTGAGTGGCACTGGCAGTGCAACAGTGCAGTGAATGACATTAAAAGCACAGTGGAATAATATGCCTCTCAACCAATTTGTAACTGGAATGTCAAGAATACAGAAAATTCTGCTATAGGATCCTCTACCAGTCCTGATAGAGCCCAAGCTTTGTGCATCTGATACCTACAGGTAGCGGAGTACCAGTCTTCCAAATGCACATACTGCCTTGTGAACTCTCTCTCTCTTTTCCATTATTCCCATTTCAAACTGTCTAGCAAAAGTAATTTGGGTTGTACATTTCTAAATAACCTTTTCAACCCCTCCCTCAGCATTTCCTGAGAATAACAATAGTCATCTTCCTCGCCAGCTAAGATGTGGTTCAAATTTCCATGAATGGTTTTTATTTTTTGCTCTTTCCATAGCTGACCATCTTCCATTTACAGCATGCTACTCTGTTGCCATTTTGGATCCTTAGCAGCTCAGATCAAGTTCCTACCTGTCCTGTCACCAGGTAAAATAGCATTCTGCAGCTCCTTATGGCAAGCAACATGGAGTTGTGAGCTCTGTTTGGAGCCTGGGTCACCAAGCAGTAAGTGTATGGGAATCTGCATGCCTCCACATCGACGCTTGCAGGATGGCTGCCATGACCAAGAACATCCTTTTCACTGATACTTGCAAAAGACACAGAAGAACTGTCCTAGATGCAGTGTGAGCTTCTTTATTTTGGAAACAGGAAAACAGATGCTCCCCAAAGAACACTCAAGAAGGATTCTCAGAACTAATTCAGCAGAGCTGTATTCCTACCCTCTGGATGAGCCAAGGCCAGTCAAAGTGCAGAGTGAGACAGCAGGTAGTGAGGCTGCAGCATACAAATATCACAGATGGAATTCAATTTACATGTGCCACATACGAAGGGAGAAAAATGCATTCTGACCAATAATGCATAAACCCAACACTGAAGACTACAGAACAGTTACTACAGACACATTAAAAGTACTCCCACAGAAATGCCACGGACTGCTCATCAACATTGTGGATGCAGTACTTACCCCTCATGTTGAAGAGCTTTGGCCACACATCTGTTCTTGATTAGGAAAAAGATGAGATTTGCTCAGTTAGTTAGAGCATGGTGCCATGATTGTGGGTTTGATCCCTGTATGGGCCACTCACTTAAGAGCTGGACTCAATGGTCCTTGTGGGTGCCTTCCAACTCAGGATATTCTGTGACTCAGAATATTCTGCAATTGATTTCTTTTATGAATATCCAAAATGGACCAAAGAATCCTGCCCAGGCTTCTGGCTTTGCCTGGAGTCTCATTTAGAGTGAGCAGAGCCTGTGCACGTGCTGCGGAGGAGCTGTTCACACCCAGCTAGAGCTGCAAAAAGCAGTGGGCACCTGAGACAAGCTGCCAGCAGTGGAAACCATCAGCAATGAAGTCTTCTGTGTTGCTCAGTTTGTGATTTACACTGGACCTGCATTTAAAAATACTGAAGGTGAGGGTGTCATTTAGGCAACCTCATACCCCATTCCTGCTCAGCACTAGGCAATACTTTTGCTTCCATCCTCTGACTGATCTCATGTGGCTGAAACAGGCAAAGATAGTAGTTGTTATTATGTCATGTTTACATGCATTTATGTGTGGTAGAAACAAGGGAGAAAAAAGTGATTGTGGTCAAGTGAACTATTGTAGGATAAAGAGAGATAAATAATTCAGCTTCTCATTACAACCGAAGAGTGCAGCTTTCACAGAGAGGACAGGGACTGTCTGTGTGAATTGGTATTCAGTGGCTGTTTAGTAGCCATAGCATGTAATCTAGCATTAGTATTAACATAAATCAGTGGCAGGAATTAATAATATTTCTAAAGTCTTATATGATAACTGGATCCACACTATATTGTTTTGTTCTCTTGGGCATTTTAATGATCATGTAATAGAAATGTTGGAGTAGCTGAGATATTCTTTATAAAGCTCTATGAAAGGTCTTTAACACAATGTCTTTAGCAGACAGTTTTGATAGAATGTGTTGTACAAGAAGAAATATACCTATTTTGGTAATATGAGTATGTTTCATTAGCTCAGTTCACAGCAATATGACATTACATTTAAAAAGGAATACAATTAATAACAATGAGAGGGGTTTTTTTAGCTCCCAGAGTACAGCTGGAGGAACTGAGCAAGGTGTCAGGGCAATTAAATAGAGGGACTGTATTACCTTTGTCTGAGCACTCATAACATCATCCTGTCTTGATATGTTGAATAGGGGATTTCTTTGCAGTAGGATTCTTAATTTATTTTGATGTTTCCTATAACTTGGATAATAATAAGATGGACTTTTTTTATTAATCTTTAAAAATGTACAAATCATGGGGATTAGCATGTCTGTAGATCCGTATATTTTCCATTTTCCATAGAGTATGGAACGATTATATTAGAGATACACACAATAGCTCCTCAGCCTGAACTTAATGGCACCATCATATCTGTGCCGTGGAAAAGTACAAAATACTGCTGGTGCATGTACAGCACATGGATTAGATAACTGCAGTCCAGGGAAAAAGTTATACTTTGAGACTATTAAAATAATCAACATGAGTATTATTTTATTCAGCATTAACCTTTATGTTCTATGTTAAATGACAATGAAACCAGTGGAACACAATCCTTCCCCAGAGTAATGGTACCGGGCATTTCTTTCATCTCTAAAGAGGCTTCTTAATATCCTGCAATCCTAAAAATGCTATTTTTCCCCCACTTCAGGTCAGATTTAATAACAGTAATAGGAGATAAATTGATTTGGTTCAGCCAAGCTTTTGGCAGCCTTGTGGATGGCAGGCAGGGATCTCTCCCCTCCCAGGAGAAGCAGCAGCAGAAGGCATCAGGGCCATTGCTGTGATCCCCTCAGGGAGCCAAGTCCTACTCCCTAGGGACGTAGTCCTTTCTGTGTCACTCACTTCTGTTTTAGAGGGTCTTCCGCATGGCCCAGTCTGTTCTGCACGTCTGGGTGGGAAGGCCAGGAGTCCTCCTTGGCCCTGGGAATGGTGGCGAGGAAGCAAGGAAGCCACATGAAGTCTTTGGTGCAGCAAACACTGAAAAACATAGGGTTACTTTGAGAAGGAGAGGCCCAAAGTGCTCCACAGGGGGAGCTCTCTTCTGCAGGGGCAGCTCACTTGTACTGCTCATACTTCCACAGCAGCAATAGTTATGTGGGGAAAAGTGTTAGGCAGGTGCCAAGGCAGAAGCAACCTTCCCCTTTTGCCCACACCTCCACGTGCCCCATTTCATGGGTGCCTGGCAGCAGTGCACCGGAGGCTAATAAAAAACACCGTCCCTGGGCCCACAGGGAATTAATGAACAACTCCACAACCATTCATGAGTAACATTATAACCCAGCAGGAACAGTTTCCTAAGCCAGGGAGCTCCAGGTGCCTCTTTCCACAGCAGCGCCCAGGTTAATGGCACACGGCGCCAGCCGCCCCATCCCGTCCCTGGGCAGCAACTGACCTGGCCCTGCTTTTAAGCTGCCACATATGCAGTGACACACGGCGCCTCCAGCGATTAAATTGTGAAGGCTGCCCTTCCCTGCTCGGTGTTATTGACAGACCCATCAGAGGCAGTGATGCATCGGCACCTGCTCAGCCCCAGTGGGCCAGCACAGGACAGGGCGGCTGCCCAGCCACCATGCTGGCGGAGAGGCCTTGCGCCCTCCCATCGACCTGCCAGGCCTCGGTGTTATTGACCGCTCCAATTTGCAGGAATTTATGGTATTGATGCGGGGCTGATTAACATTTTGTGCCACAGCAGTTCAATACAGGATGGTAACAGCTTTTAATGATTAATTGACTTTTATGATTCCGCCTGGGTGCTGTCAAGCTGGCTGTGAATGGCGGGCACGCGCCTCCACAGCCACTCTCTCCGGTGGCACCGGGCAGTGATTGAGTGCCTGGGAAATTAGTGTCCTTGCTGTCTCGTTTTATGAAAGATAAATGCTATGACATTTAATGTAGACCTTAATTTAGAACAGAACTAAACTGATCATTTTGCAATTTAATCATAAACAGGTAAATATCAAAATTGTTTAGCATTTCACGAGTCAGGCAGACAGGCAGCAAAGGTAAAGTGAAGTGGGCAGCAGTGGAATGGCAGAGGTAAGGTGAGGTAAGGTAATGAGCCTTGGAGCCAGAGATGTTTTAATAGTGGCAGCAGCATAAATTAGACGGTATATCACATCCACCATTCAGGTATGGTCTGCCCATATGCTGATTTTGTTCTCTCTTTCTCTTTTGTCCTTTAATCTCATCCACTATTCCCACTCTTGTTGTAAGGTGAGGGCTTCTGACACATGACATGATACATGGAAAAAAAAAATGTCACCTACAGTTAATCTGTTACCTAAAACAAACATAATCATTATGGAAAATTTGCAAAGGAAAACAGAATTTTATTATACCCCATAACAACTGAAAAAAAAGATTGTCTGGAAGGCTGTGTGCTGTCAACTCCTACCTTCCTGTGTTCATATTTATAGCCTATTCCTTTGCATTTGTGTTAATTAAAAAGATTGTAAGTTTCTTTTTAAATAACTGTCTAAACAAAATGTCATATTATGCATGTTTATACATACAAGAGCTAAAATGGCATATTTTGATCCTCTTTGAAATTTTACTCTCTATCTTCTCATCACCTTATCACCCCCTCAGTTTGGTACGATTTTCAGAGGAAATGAGGCTGCAATGGGCCAGATTCTTAAATCATTTTGACCCGCTTCAAAGGAGCTGAGGAGCTGCTGAATCTCCCCATTCAAGGATTCCCTTGGCACAAGGGAGTTCCTAGCTCATACAAAGCTGACAGAGCCAATTCCTATGCCATCTGTTCCTACAGAAACCATTTAGAAGAGCCTAGTGGTGGCAGACCAGGGGTGCAATTGAGGTATTTCTGTATTTTCCACTCCCTTTTCAAGACCCTCATAGAGGTAGTAGCTAACCTGTTACAGTGCAACATGAATGCCAGGAACAAACAGCTAAAATGAAATCTCTAGCTGTTCCTCTAAGCTTTACCCAGTACAATTTGCCAGAGATAATCCAAGAAGCCACTCAGAAAAGACAAGCTCCAAAGACTCTTCTCTTTAAACCTGAATAACTTCCGGGAAGTCAAAAAGCAATCAGACAGAGTTAAATTGCAAAACTGATTGGGTTGTAACATATGGGGAAAGGAGGAAAAGGGGAAGGGGGACAAACTTGTGGACACAGCTGAATGTGTCCACCTCTTTACCCTGATCAGCAGAAAATCTCATCTAATAGCAGTCCTCAGCCAGCTATGTGATACCTGGAATGGGGTGCTTAGCTCTTGAATAAAAATTCACAGTGCTGAGCAAGACCGTTAAAGCTCTGTGTACACTGGATATTTGCCTATGGATTTGTCCTGATGAGCTTTGTGACTCTCCTGACGCTGTGATCCAACTGGCACATACTCTGGCAGGTTTCTCTGCTTGAAGGCACCAACAATTATCTGAGAGGTAGTAAGGGATGGCTTTTTAAACCACTTCTCAACTGGTGCCACTTGTTACACTGTCAGGAGGAGCATGTCCTTCTCAGTGAGCCATCAGACAGGCTGGTGAGGCAGCAGGGTCCCACCTTCCCTGGAGTGAAACAGGAACAGAGTAAACCTATCTCAGCACTGAGGTGGTGACTGTGTGCTGAGGGGGAGTCTTGATGTGCTGTCTCTTTGTGTTCTTTTTAATACCACCATTCAGATATTTGTTTCTGTCTCTCAGCCCAAGCTTCTGAGCAACTGGTACATTTGGAGTGTGACAGCATACCACACCATGCATGGGACAAACCAAGGTGCCTTGCAGTGTCCCAGAATCCAGCACTGTTGCCTCAAGGAAGAGAAAGAAGACCAGGTCCCCAGGGCTTTTCAAACTGTAAGAGGGGAGGGGAAGAAGTAAAACATGTCGAGGACATGTTACATGGGTAACTGTGGAGATGACTGCTGATCCTTAGAGGAGCAGCAGGTTCCTTGATGCATACTGACCTCTCACTTTTTGTCATCACAGAGCCTGGCTTTCAAGGACATAGGGCACAGGTTAAATGGCTATTATAACAGCCCATTATAACCTGGGCAAAGGTCAGTCTAAGCCACCGCTCACATTTTGCTTGTGCTAACAGCTGGCCCTCAACAGAATTCTAGTGTGTCCACACAAGCTGCCCACACAGAATCTCCACTGACCCAACAGTTTGAAGATCCAGCCTAGGGAGTGGCAGTAAGTAAATTCCCAGGTTATGTCACAGGCATGGGCTAAGGTATAGGCAACATGCAAGCAGAAAAAGTTTAAATTCCCTTGATACTGACTGGCGAAATCTAGCACTTAAAAAGTAACCATTTGAAGATGGGTACAGTGAGACCTCTGCCTGCTCCTGTCTGTCTATTCTCACCAATGTAAATATACCCTAAGCATAGGCACAGCAAGTTAAGTATGTCACTGAAGCCAATAAGAAATCCCAGTAAGGGGAGTTTTGCCCCACATCAGAGCTGCAGTTAAATGTGCCTTTGAATGTCAGCTTCTGAACCAAGCTGTCCTGTGTTCAGCTATCTTACTTGCACATTTGAAGGCAGGTGGCTTTTTTCTTTTCTCCTTTGGGATGAGGTTCATGGGGATACCACTCTTAGCTAATAACCAGTTGAATATGAGCCCCAGAAGTGGAACTCGAGCTCCATCTCAGCAGAATCTACAATAATGTAGAGATAGTAGTTTCATCAGAAGGATATAAGTGAGAATGGGAATAGTGAAGAGAGAGAGCTTCTGTTTTCTCTGCTATCTGGGTTAACTATGCAGCAGAAAGCACAGACCATAGGGCCAGAGGTGGCAGAAAGGAGTGTCGTGAGTGGTGTAGGTAATAAGTATTCCCACTGAGTATGAGAGGCTCTGAACCCTGAAGTTTGGCCCTCTCTATCTACACACAATGTTAAAACAGTGCCTCGCCTTTGCTTTATTTAGCTCTGCAACTATAGACTCCTTGACTGCACTGCTGCTCACTTCAGAGCAAAGTAGGATGTGGTCCTCTTCCCTGCTACCTCCTCTTTCTCAGTGAGAGTCTCCTTAAGGGACCTTCAAAATCAAGAGAACTGAAAACTTTTGTTTCCCAAAGCATTCAAGCTGCCAGGCAATTGCACAAAAGGCAGACAGCGGTTGTCGTGTTTGAAAGGAAATGGCTGAGAACACTGAGACCAAGAGTATATGCTGACATGGTCTTTTGCAGATGGAGGTGAGCCTGTTTTGTCCTTTTTCCAAGCCAGATGGGGAACTGTTTTACTGTAAGCTAATCCTGAGTAATGAAACTACACCCCTTCATGTTCAAAAGCTTCTAGTTAGCACTATGCACACCAAAAAAACAAGCAGGAGGGTTCTCAATTGCTGTCAAAACCCAGAATACTCTTATGTTTTGGTCCTGTGGACCTTTGGGGCAAACCCCGTAGGTTCTGACCCAACAGAGTATGAGGTAGGGAGGCCCAGCTTGTGGAAGGAAATAGGAATGGTTTAACTATGTAACCCTGTAGCAGGGCCAGTTCAAAATGTAAAACAAGTAGGCTGTTTCTTTTTTTGCCACATGTTGCAAAAACAAAAAACAAACAAAAAAAAAACCCACCCAAAAAAACCCAAAAAAAAAAAAAAAAAACCAAAAAAAAAAACCCAAAAAAAACCCCCAAAAAACCAAACAAACAGAAAAAAAACCCAAAAAACAAACAAACAAAAAACAAAACCAAGATAGCACTATTTTGCTTCAGACAGAGACCAGGAAAACGAGGCAGAAGCCTGTGTCTTGGGGCAGCAGTCGGTGCCTCTCATTTTTTATTTCTCTGGCAAGACCAAGAGTCTTGTTCTCATGATACAGTAGGACCATACTGGGCACCTAAGGAAGTGACACCCAGCAACATACATGCCTGGGAGACTCCTAATTGTGATTGGCAGGACTTTCTGTGTGACCTTCAGCATGCACCTACATTTTGCGTAAGTTGTATTTTAGGCGTGTAAGAGACTGTTTGGGATTGTGCTCAGGTTCATCTTATGGTGCCTTGAAGTTCTACCCACTTACCTGCAAAAAGCAGATTTTATGCCTCCTCCTCCTTCCTTGGTGAGGGAGGCAAGGAAGAGGGAAGTATTCTGTGTTGTTTGAATAGCACAGCAGAACAAGAATCAGAGAAAGAGACAAACTGTGTGGAAAAAATCTCAGCCCCACTGAAGTCCCTGGCAAAAATTCCACAGACTTCAACAACTTTCTATTCTGTGGCTGCATGTGCTTGTGTTTCACCGCAGACCACTTTAAATAACACAGTTTTAATAAGTTGTATGACTACTGCAAAGGGTGAAATGCGACCTTCACCTTTTTTATTAGGGTGCTACTTTGACTAGCATGCAGCATCTCTTTACATTAGACCGGCATCAGGTAATACAGGAAGAGTATTGTATTATCAAGAAAGTTTTTCTCTCACAGTATAGAATGACTGGCATTTCATCTCTTCCCTTGCTATTCTATTGCATATTGGCCCATACATACACTGCGTTCAGTGAAGATTCCCATAGTCAGCCTTATTTACTTTTGTTTAGGTGCATGGCTAGGGATACTGGAGAAGAAGTGTGGTGGACTGTATTTATAATTACAGCTCAGATATTTATCCATTCAAAAATAACACAATAAAATTTTGAGCAAAAATAATATTCAGTATTTTTCCAAGAGGGTCTATTGTTTTTCTGCAGTCCCATGCCAGTCATTACTCAACAAAATTCCACACATTATCTTTCTCATGAGTTCAGAGGGCAGTTACCAAGTGAAATTTCCACCTGTAGGCACTGATTTAGTCTTCTTTTTATGACTCCTCTTCCAGATTTATAAGAGAATTTAATTAGGCTTCTTATAGATTTCTTTGGCACTTTTTGAATATATATATCTATCTCCTTCTTGATTATGATCCCCTTTAACTCACTGGATGTCCCAGATTATAAGCTTTGCATGGAATCAGTTGCCTTTGGCTATGTTTGGTATTGTGTTACCTTCTGTTCAGTTAACGGTGTAGAGATAGACCATAAGCACTGGAAAAACCTCAAAGCTCTTTTCTGCTGTTTTGAAATTGAGAAAGCAAAAACATAATTGCTTTTGTTGGATCACAATCCTGAATAGCAAAAGACTTTTTAAACATCTGCCCTTCCTTTGATTGGCTTTATATCTTCTCTCTTTTTGTCTATTGTTCATTATTCTGCATTTTATTCACTAATGAAAAATTCTATCCATGACAATATTTTCATATGCTGTAAGATGACTGTGATTCAACGCATTTAATCTGATCTAGCCCTACAGAAACCCTTAATAGAATGTGACAATATATGTTAATTCTGTGAGGTTTGTATTTCCTTCTTGCTTGTGTAATATCTGATCTGTCCTACCTAAAATCTCAGAGCAATCTCCTGCAATTCTGACTTTTAGCAGAGCCAGAGTCTTAACTCCCAGCACATATTTGCAACACCTATTGAAGTCAAACAGCACCATGTAGCTTTACGGAAAGTAAATTTTGCTTTCTCTGTCACTGAAACCCTGCCCCCATGCAGATCTGTGACAAATCAGCACTGACTTTCATTCTGCCAAGATCAGGTGTCAGAATTGTTACATTTTATATGGGATACTCTCTGATGGGAGAACTTGCATGTGTTTCCAGGTGTTGATCTCCTGCTTGCTCTTTATCACTAATCGAATTACTTGATATGTCTCTTTCCTTTCTTACTTTTTAAATACCACTGTCAAATACCTATCATGACATTAGTATGCATTCCCAGAGAAATGTAGCAGCCAGAAATAATGCTGATCCCTGAGTGGATTGGAATAATCCGTTCATTCTGCAGGGAATAGCTAACCCTATTCAATAATAATATTGAAATTAAGAAATCACATTCGGTCTTTTAACATGGGAAGACAATACAAATAATTGGGGAATTTCCTAATGAGTCTGTTATTAAAACAGTATCTAGAGGAAACTTGAGCACTCACACAACTGAAATGTGTCCTTTTCTTTTTTTCCTGGTTTGAGCATAATGCCTGACATCAATACCACAAGTATTTTCAATGCTACCTGGGAATAAGAGGAAATGAAAACAGGAGACTTTTGAAAAATCACTTCTGATTTTGCTCATTTAAGAGCTACATATTTCAAAAGAAATGAGGGCCAAACTTCCAAGTGCCAATAGTCCCCTGTTGGATCCAGATTTTCAGAAAGATTCCATTCTCATTTACACTTCTCAATAGAGCATTTTTCCACAAGCACTCAGCAGACAGCAATTCTTTCTGGCCAGGAAGCCATTTTTTTTTACCCTTCTGAACCTAAAAGAGAATGGGGAACTCTTTTGTGAATAAAGTTCTTCAGACAAGTTATGCTTGATGAGCCTGGCTCTGAGGGAAAAAGTGAAGTACAGTGAAGTACAACTTTCCTCTCTAAAGCCTCCAGAGGCTGTGGGTGCTAGAAAGACCCAGTCTACTGTTGGGCAGAGATAGTTCTGAGAGAGCTAGCTTGGAGACTGGAAGCAATGGAGAAACACCCATAATTCCTCCTGGAGCTTTGCAGTATGTGAGGGAACAAGTATTTCCATGAATACCAGAATTATTCCGGAAGCCTAGTTTCCAATGGAGTTAGTGTTTCATGGCTGACTGACATTTTAAATGAATTATACTATTGCTGCACTGTGAATTCTGCCCTTATCAGACACTGGAGAATCCATAGGGGAGAGAAGCCTTGGCTGTGGAGTGGATTCCCTTATATCTAATAAGGTATAAGCTCTGACTGAAGATTTCCTTCACATACATCCATTCTCTTTCCCAGGTGGATTCTCTCTGTGTCAAACGAGAACTGAGCGTGGGCTGCAGCCTTTCCATCAGTAGAAAAACTCTTCAGTTTTCTGTATTCGTAAAAACTTACCAACTTGATTATCTCTGGAACCTCTGCCTTTCTGCCAGGTTCAGCTACAATTACCCAATGGGTACAAAAGTACAAAAGTTTTTGGACAACTGCATGTGCACACACACACACGCACAGAGCAATTATATGAGCTGTGCTTTCTCATGGAGCCAGGCTAAAAACACCCACTGATACACTCTAAATGACTGAAATCTGCTGTGGCTCTGAGTGAGTTGGGCAGGCTGTAATAAAGGGCTGAGTGGAAAGAGATATAAATGATTCTGTATCTCTTGTCCCATAGAGCAATCAGGCACGTCTCCCTCCTCTGCTAGCCATAGGGTCTCCCCATCAGACACCACCGCTGCTCAGCGCCTTTGGCACAGAGTGCACTGCGGGGGCAGTCAGGGGGGCTGGAAGTGTTTCTTGCTGGTCTGCCAGTGTGAAGGATTGGCAGTGTTTCTTGCAGTTTCCTTTCCCATGAGCAACTAGCAGCAATCAAATACAATCTAGCCCTTATTATTTGCCGTTAGTTTCTTTGATTGTGATTTGGAAATACGTTGCTAAGGAAAGCAAAAACCGTGGTTAACTGATTGATAGAAAATAAGAGTCATAGAAAACATCTGGAGAGCCAGATGAGTACAAGTCATTGTTTAGTTTAATACCCTTATAATATTTGCTGCAAACAGCCAAGCTGAAGGGTGGATTCTTCATCATTTTTATTATGTGCTTATTCCAAAATATTAGTGAATGGGCTTTGGCAGCAATGTTTGATTCATGTCCTTTTGCCCAGATATTACCATGTCTTGGCTTTCTGAGGCTGTGTAAGGCCAAATTATCAGAACATAATATCAAAATATAAGAATGGTCATACTGGATAATACCAACATCCCTTTAGACTCTTGCTTCTGATGGTGACAAATAGCAGATGTTTAGGAAAAATTACAAAGCCAAAAAATGCAGCCGTTGTTCTCCAACACATTGTATCTTCTAGTGATTAACAGCTAGAGAACAAGCTGAGCCAGAAGTGGTATCTTTGTACTTAAGATGGATGGATGGATGCATGGATGGATTTTTTTTTTCTGCTTGGTTGTTCCTCCTTGGCCTTTAAAGATAAAAATAGGTTGGTTACGTTCTGCCTAGGAAAAAAATGCGGAGGGAAATCTTGCAGCTGGAAACTTTTGGAGCCACCCGTAGGAATTAAACTTCATCAAGCTGCAGTGGCATGTCTGAGCTAAAGTAGAAGAGAGTCAGCCTCTCTGAACTTCTGATCTTTGCCCTTCAGCTTAACCATACATTTGTTGGACAGCAGAAAGCAGGGTGGAGGGAATGGGGTGAGGGCTGGGGCTTGAAGCTGACTGCAGGTGTCCAGAGCCTCCCTTCAGGTGGGCTGGAAGAGACAAGACTAGCACATCGCCTGGCTGGCCATACAGCCCTTCAGCTGCAGCCCTGGGAGCCAACACTCTGGTTGAAACATGCTCTTCAAACCCCTTTGAGCAGAGTGGTCTCTGAGTAGACAGTTGACTGAAATGTAAACAGCCAACTTACTTCAAGTCTTCACAGGTTCATTCCCATGCTGATCACAGTTATTCACCAGCTGTGATTTACATGTGTTGTGACTTTTCTAAGAGCCCTCTGTGGGCCCAGGAGGACAGAAAAATATTAGTACATTTTGATTTTACAGACACTGAGAGTTAAAATCACTTTTCTGAAGTTCAGAGTGAACTGGTAACTAGACCAATATAGAAACTACTCATTCCTAAGACTGTTTTCAATGGCTAGCCAGCACTTCCTTTCACTTAGTTTACTGTTAAACCTAGAGGCATAACTCAGAAATCCATATACCAAGGGGACTGCTCCCTCACAGAACTCTATTCAATATTTATAGCATGTCCTTATTATGGTGATCATATACAAAATTATATTGTTTTGACTCTTTAGATGGTATTTTAACTATCAGGAATTGTTGCATTACCAAAAAGGAGAGGAGAGGAGAGGAGAGGAGAGGAGAGGAGAGGAGAGGAGAGGAGAGGAGAGGAGAGGAGAGGAGAGGAGAGGAGAGGAGAGGAGAGGAGAGGAGAGGAGAGGAGAGGAGAGGAGAGGAGAGGAGAGGAGAGGAGAGGAGAGGAGAGGAGAAGTGGAAAGGGAGGGGGAGGGGAGGGGGAGGGGGAGGGGGAGGGGGAAAGGAAGGAAGGGAAAGGGAAGACGGGAAGGGAAGGGAAGGGAAGGGAAGGGAAGGGAAGGGAAGGGAAGGGAAGGGAAGGGAAGGGAAGGGAAGGGAAGGGAAGGGAAGGGAAGGGAAGGGAAGGGAAGGGAAGGGAAGGGAAGGGAAGGGAAGGGAAGGGAAGGGGAAGGGGAAGAGGAAAGCACGGGGAACCTTGAATATGTTTTGCCTCCCCAAGTCAAGTGACTACCTTGCTTCTTCAGGTTCCCTTACAATTGCATGTGTTGTTTCCTTACTTGTTTGCCCTTGTTATGAAACCACTCATATTCTAAGTAGTTTTTTAATAGTCTAACATGAGCAAAATATCTTGTCAGAAGTGGTTGCTGAGCTTGTTGAGCCTGTGGCTCAGGAATGCTGATATCTGAGGAAGTTCTGTGAGCAGAGAACATCCATGAGGGCATCCACTGCAGCCTTTTTTAATTCTCTGGGGGCTACTCCTGCCCTTTCTCACATCACATTCATTTCTACCCAAAACTGACGTGGTTCTAAAGCCACCCCTGCTGAATTGCCCTCCAAGGACATGGAGTAGTCCCTGCCCTCTGCTATTATTCCATTAGACCTTGCCTATTACCTGTGAAAGGGCTCTCCAGCAAACCTTCACTAATATAATGCCAACAGAACCACCTCAGTGGAGCTGTTTTGATGAACAAAATAATAAACCAGTGAAAGGACTTTTTTTTCCCTGATATTTTTCTGTCCACCTCAGGCAATTGTTTTCATGCTTCTGACAGACGCAGCAAGGATGGCAAAACTTTCTTCATAGACAAGAAATCCTGAGAGGTGTGGAACAGATATTCACTGCTGGTTGTGGCTGCTGCTCAGTTGTCTCTCTGGGCTGTCTTATTGCATGAGGGAGTTTACTTTCAGAACTGGAGATTAACGGAGATTTTGAGTTGATGCCATTATATTTTTAATTTTCCCTTCTTAATGTGGCTTATTTAAAGAGAGCACTAGGGTTTAGCATTGACTGGTATTATGGGAAATAAAAACAATGCCAAAAATAAGAGTGCTTTAAGAAAGATCAACAGATAGCCAAAGGACTAGCAATGTTTGACCATTGGGATGTATTTATTGAAAGAAGACCCTTTTTGAAGGACAAACTCTGCCTAAGCAACTGTGGAAACAGCCTTCTGGAAGCAAGTCTGGCAGAACTGATAAGCAGAGCTCTGAACTGAAAAAGGAAGGGTAAGAGTCAAAGACTTGAATAATCTCCACATGCCCATAGGGCACCAGAGGAGAAAGTGTAGGTACACGAGGGTATGCCAAAGGATAAGGAAATTTAAGTGATCAGAATGCCAGGAAATAAGAATAAAGAAAGTGCAAACTGTGAAGAGAACTGCTTTCAGGGTGGCAATAGAGTGAGTGTCAGGTTCAGCTCTTGACAAAACTGTGTTTAAGGGGTAGAGAAATTTTTAAGAACAATATATGTACCAAAAAAAGGGAAGAGCATAAACTAAGCTTTCGGGGCAATAGATGGGACAGGTATACACTCATAACAGAACAGAATAGCAATCACAGCTGGAACACTGGTCTCCAAGCACATGCATTATTCAGAAAAGCTGAGGTAAAGGTGAAGGTGGTAGCAGAGAACTGTGCATTAATGATATGAAACACTGCAAAGAAGTATGTGCAGAAATGATAGCATGCAAAAAGCAGAATTTATTCCAGTTAAAATAATTCTGGAGAAGCTGGTAAAGAAGAGTACTTGGACAGTACAAGCCCCCTGATTTTGCTCTGGTTATGTGTAAAGGCATCAGTTACGCCATTAGAGAGACAAATTCTATTGAGTTTGTATCATGCAGAGAAATTTTTACCTCCCCAAATATGGATCAAGAACAACCACCACTAAAAAATGACAGACTCCAGGTATTTATGGATGTAATAGTCAACAAATGTCTTAAAATTCTCACAGAACCATTAAAAAGTAATGCTGGTTGAGACTTGATTTTGGTAACTGATAACTGCAGCAAAAAAAAAAAAAGAAAAAAAGTACCTTGGTTCAAGTGATCAGGGGCTGACACTTCCTAATTAAATGGAACAAGTAAATTACTCTGCTAATAAGATTTTGCATTTCAAAAGGGCAGTTTGGTAAACTTTTGGAATTGATTATTAAAGTCAGATGGATAGCAGAGTGTGGGCAATAAAATGTGAGGGGCCTGGAGTTTCTACAGGTCTGAGCAACTAAAAGTTTTGGGAATCTGTGTACCAGACAAAAGAGAAAGCCTGGTTGTGTAACCACTTCAAGAGATGTGCTAGTACTTTAGGTTATGTCTTTTAAAAGAAAGAGTAGGTCTTAGGCAAGGAATGGACGTAAATGTGACAGGAAAGATCACACCAAAGTCTTCCTATGCTTTCTTGGATGATATCCTACACAGGGGAACAGTGAAATACTCTTCACTTGTGTTTCACTACAGGGTTTGGCACAGCAGTGCAGAAGATGTTATTTGTTAGCTGGAGCTCTGCAGGAAAACTGTGTATGTAATAAGGATCTGGCTCATAGCATACAGAAACCACTGAAAAAAATCGTCACAAGACTGGACAGAAGCAATTAGGAAGGCACATCATACTAACTGTAGGGACAAATCTTGTTTCATATTTTCATAAACTATCATGACACTAGTATTGACTTCTAAATTTTTAAAGATGCAGCATTTAGAGGTATCATTAATTGAATAAAAAGCATGTCAAGACTCTGAAAAACAGTAAAGATTAAACAAAAACTGTAAATGTTTACTACTAGCAGTACAATTTCCCCTAGGTGCTCCAAGCTTATAAATAAACACAAATATCTGGCCATGCTAGGCAAAGTAATTCTTATGCTACAGTATGATCCAGACATCAAAACAGGCAACTAAAATTCAGTGAGACAGATATCAGAAAGTGTTAATGCTTTAGCAGAAAATCTGAGGAGACCTTGTGTGCAGCTCTGAGCACCCATGCTCAGGAAAGCTCGATTTCAGCTGTGCAGAGCCGCGACTACACTAAGGTTGCAGACTTGATCCCTGTACAGACAGATCCCTGTACTTAAGAGTTGGATTCAATGATCCTTGGAGGTCTCTTCCAACTCAGGATATTCTGTGAATGACATAACTTAGAATCATAGGATCATCACAGAATATCCTGAGTTGGAAGGGTCCCACAAGGATCACTGAAGTCCAACCCCTGGCCCTGTACAGAACAATCCCAAGAATCACACCATGTGCCTCAAAGTGTTGTCCAAATGTTTCTTGAACAGGTGATGTGACCACTCTCCTGAGGAGCTGTTCCAGTGCCATCCACCTTCTGGGTGAAAAACCTTTCCTTAATATCTACCTTGACCAGTAGGAAACAAAAAGAGGCCTGAATAACTTGGCTTGTTAAGTTGAAAAAAAAAAAAAAAAAAAAAAAAACACAAGAAATCAACAAAAGCAGAAAAATATTTTCTAGCTGTTAAAGTCATCAGCTGAAAACAAATCTATGTGTTTGTGGCAAGAAGAGATCTTGCTACTCCAAATAAGTCTTGTGGGCTCAACCATGGCTGAATATCTGAGGAAGAGATTAAAGGGAGAGATTTCTGTAATGAAAGAAGACTGTGGATCTCCTTCAGTGTTTAGTAAATGTTTTCTCAGCTTTTCAGTTCCAAACTATTGCTAGTTTGCCAAACATGAACTGAAAGACACAAACCTTAAAAAACTTTTCATGTAAATTTGGAGCCATATTTTGGAGCTTGAGTCATATAAGAGGAAGAATGTGGGTTTTCATGGAAAATTTAAAACATCTTTGTCAGACTTGTCTGACTGCTCAGCTGAACTTTGCCATCTGAAATATTCAGACTGGCTACATCCTATGTAGAGAAAAAGCTCCATTCACTACCTACCTGCTACTTAAACATCTTCAAAAGTGAAAATAAAGTTGCCTAGGATATTTGTCTATTTCCATTTCATGTGTATGCAGTGCTGCTCTTTGCCAGTTCAAAGTTAAACCTACTTGCAGAGCTAAAGGCTTGCTCTTCCTCTTGCAAGAGGCCATAGAAAATTACCTGTTGGCTTTGCTGGGATCATATATATGGAGTCCTTACAGATGAGCAAGCAGGTGTTTTTCTTCTCTGCCCACAGGGTCTATCTGCTCCTGCTGTTTCTCCAGAGAGGTCCTTGGAGTGAAATTTTCAAAAATAGTAACAGTTCTCCTCCTCTTTCCCCCAAATATGTTATTCTGAAGGTGCTTAGTTATGCTTCTGCCACTGTTAGCCAGCCATTCTCTGTGTCATGCCCTACTCTTGAGATTCACCTGTCTGGTCTCCACCATGACTCTGATGATTTGCTTGGTTCCAGCCCAGTGCTGCAGATTGACTCAGCCTGATGCCCTCCCAAGCTAAATGTGACTGATCCCACCACCACCACCTGGCTCCAGCTGATGGGTGAGCCCTTGGAGTGTAGCACACACAAAATGCTTTGGTGGATGTATGTTTCTTCTACCACTTCCCAGTCCAGCATCTCCCTTGCGTTCATACCTCCTGCTTGATGGGGTCTCACTAACTGGAAAGTGAGAGAAAAAATTGAGTTTATCATGGTATAAATTTAACTCTATACAAGTTCTGTGTGCCAGACATGGGTAAAGGGCTATATTTCAACCCATTGCATCCACATGAAAAGGTGTTCCTATATTCATTTCTGCCTGGTTTTGGTTTGGGTTTTGGATGTTTTTGTTTTGTTTATTGCCTGGCTCCTAGATTCACATTTTTATGCAGAAAATGTTTGAACAAAAGAGAGGGTTCAATTTACCCTGTCATGAAAAAACTGTAAGACCTGCTTCTAAGAATTGCTCCAGCCTGGATTGCAAATAAAGAGTAAAAAAATAAAAATGCATTCCAGTTGCCATCACTGTAAATTGAGCAAATGCGCTACAGGCTGGGGTCATTTTTCCTGAACCTGTCTGAGAGATATTGTTTGTTATGGGCAAAGCACATTGACACTCAGGAATAACAGCACATCTTGACTAGTCCTGAACCCTGAGCTGGTGCTGAATGCAGCACATCCTTATTGGCACTGCCTACAGCTAGGTCGAACAGGACCCATCTACCCTAACTTCAGCCATCTGGTCAGGTATGCTCTAACTAAGCTAACTGCCTGTCTGCTTGCTGTAATTGACTGAGCCATGCAGGCAACTTCAAAAGGTGACTCATCCCTCCCTTTAGTAGGTGCCTAAGCTAGCTGGCAGGAATTGCCCTCTGTCTTTCTCCATTGAATGTAGGGGGAGCCGAGACTTGGCCTACACACTAACTAGTATATGGCTAAAGTTAGTGAAGATAAATCCCATCTGCAGTTAGTGCTGGATCTGATAACTCAACTGCTAAAGCTCCATTTGAACTGCAGGCATTGCTTTTAGAAATAGGTATCATGAACTTATTGGTATCAGATGTTGTCCATAAATGGGCAGTTCTAAAGGGAGGCCAGGGTGGGGGGAGGCATAGTAACCCCTTGATTGTGAAATTACATGATTACTAAATGAATATGATTCTTCAGCAGGCTGTTTTTAATGTCGGGGTTGTGTTTCTAATGAAGGAAAACATGTTGTATCACTGATCCATATCACAGTCCTCATGCTGTCTGCTATCAAGAGAAAGCAAGCTCTAAACTCAAGATCTATCAGATTTTTATTCATACCTGCAGAAATAAAACCATAAGGTTGTTCTTTTTTAAAATCAAAATAGTCTCTGTGCAGTGTATCTGATTCAAACCATATTGCTAGCAAGGTGGAACCTTGAAAACATTAAGATTTTTCTATGGTAAAAGCTAAAGATTAGAGGGCCCTGAGGAAACAGAACACATGGGCCAAAAGTTTTAAACCCAAATATTAAAGATAGTCAGCCAAGTCAAAACATTGGCATCTACATGAAGGGATTGTGAATTACAGTGGGACTGAGCACACGCTGAGTCTACTTATTCCCTAGCACTTCTGAAAACTACTCCAATTTTAATTAAATAACTTCATGTGGATGAAGTTGCTTCAATTTTATACAAAGGAATATTTATGCTCCTTGCTTTACTAGAAGAACCCCAAAAGGGTTTGACCCCTTGTCTTTCTGCACTGGAATGGGAAGAACAATGAGAGAAGCCTTTGGTTCTGATAGAGGATTTTTTTTTCAGTTGAATCAGGACTAACCCCTCAGAAAACAAAACAAAACCAAGCAAATAAACAAACAAATGAAACCATCAAAAAACAGAGGCTCATCACATAAGTCACCAATGACTGATCAAAAGAACTTTGGAGAAACAGAAACCTGCCACCGTAGCTTCAGAAAATTTGAACTCAAAAGCTTAGATGGGCTCAGCCCCATCAGTTGCACAGCGAAAGGTACCTCTGACTTGCCACAGCTTCTGCCTCTTCACAATCCTGCCTGTGGCCCTCCTGGGGCTGACCTGGGAAATGCATTGTGTTAAATTAGTTCAAGGAACTGTTCTCATTTTTGAGGCATGAGAAAATTCACAGCACTGAAGTAATTTAGAAACCGAAGCTTAACTCCTTTGAGTAATAGAGACCCCAAAGTTATTCTAGATTATATAGTAAGAGAAAATAGGTGTCATATTTTAGGTTGAATTACACTCTTTATGTCCCATCCCAATAGACACAAATTAAAATCTGCTACTATAGAGCTCAAAGTAGGTCTCCACCACCAATATCAGGGGAACCTTTCCTAAGCTAGAAGTTGTTGACAGCAAAATGTGTCATGTGCCATTCTTCTGGCTTTGCAGTCCTTATGAGGTAAAGCATGAGGAATCCTCCATCTGAAGGGCATTGAGTAGTTGTTCTTCCATAACCCTTCATGTAAAAAACTTTTACTTTCTTAGTTTTAAAAACTTTCTCAGCTGAAACCAGTAATTGTTATTTCTCAATATAACCACAATCCTGGGCTTCTCTGCTGTTCCTATCCTTAGCTGGACAGTATGGCTTTGGATAAGGCACAAAAGATTTGTCTCTACACACCTGCTCAATTCACAGTATAGTGAGCCCATGATGCCAAACACAACATCAAGGATGCCAATCTTAGGGAAAGGCACTTGAAATTCAATACAGAGACAACTAACTTTTAAGACATGTAAATCCTTCAGTGGAGCTAGCCATAAACCTCACTAGCCTAACTCTTCCTAGGTGGGTAATGAACTGGAGTGTGTCTCATTTTTCATGCCTACTCTGAAACATCCTAGCCTGACTATTAGAAGCTGTATATGGCCCATAAACCCAAAAATGCATTTTCCTTTCAGCATAGATAGAAATTGCCCTTCTTCACAAACATTTAAGAGGAGCATTCCCAGAGTCAGGAATGAAAATCTATTCCTGTCTGTTGCTATACACATTATCTTTTCTTGTCAATAAAACCAGTTCAAAGGTGGTATGTTATTTCATTTTTTTTTCATGTGAAGTTTAGTTTTTATTTACAAACCTTATTTTGGTACTGGAATAAACTTGTATTATTTTTAATTGCTGGTGCTCATAGGGTGTCAGAAAATTACATGGGACAGGAGTTACGAATCACACTTTCATTTCTGAAAATGCAAAACCCAATAAAATTTGAGCAAGCAGACGAGTATTGATCAAGCAGTTGTTACTGTTGCTTAATTGTCTGGTTTATGTAGTGTCCTGTGGCACAGCACAATTAGAAATTCTGGTCACCTTTTACTTAAAATTCCTTCTGGTGTGTAGGAAGTTTTTGCTCCATACCATAAAGCAGGAAAGAGCACCTAAAATGTTGGTTTCCGTCTATCAGGGGACTTCAGAGTTGGATTTTAAGGTCTAGGATTTTCAAAACAATTAGTTGTTCTTCTGTTAAGAAGACATAGGCAATGTAGGTGGATGAATGCAATTTCCAAATTATGCAGGTGACATCAATGTCATTTCAGATGTTACACCAAAATAAAGAGGCACTTAGAATCTGAATATTTCAGTGTGGGCTTTAAGACTGAGGTCTTGAATATACAAAAAAATTTTAGACTGGTAACTCTAGTTAAGCCTCTATTTCCCCATTGGTGTCTGGAGGAAGTCAAAATCTCATGCAGCACTTGGTAGCCTAAACTCTCTCTTTTTGGGCTGGGCCTTAGTAGTGGCAATTCAGAGTCAATCAATGTCAGTGAAGCTCAGGTACTTAATCTGCCAAAATCACTTGGACAAATTTAGCCTGGCCCTCTAAGTCACGCAGGATTTGCCACACACAGAAGTGGCATCCAAAGGCATTGGGCAACCTGGGCTGAAAAAATAAATATACTTTGAATGGCTCACGCAAATGCAGTTGTTGCTAGCCAAAGGCTACAGTACCATTTCATGACTTAAGGTATGGACAGAAAGATTTCTGTGCTTCTTAGGTACTCCCTGCCAACATGCATGTACAGAAGACCTAAGTAAACACAATAAAATTGGCATGTGTATTTGACGACTTAGCTCACTTTCTGTACCTGTAAAAGAAATGCAGAAGCAGAAATAAGAAAAGAAAAACTAAAGAAAAACTTACATCCTGTTCTGCAGAAATACCTGCATTCTCTAAGTCTAACTTGAAGCCTTAGAGGTAGCAAAACCTGAAGTGAGTCAAGCACCTGTAGAGACGGGATGTGACCTTAAATGAGCTCAAACATTGTGGAGAGTCTCTTTTTTCTTTTTGCAACTCATGCCACAGGTCTGGGGTGCACAGTCTCCTAATCTACAACTAATCTGCAACTAATGCAGTGACTTAACAGAACTGGGGTGACCAAGTCAGATGCACTCCATCTGGATGTGAACAGAGGCATGGCTGAAGTGCCCTGTCTAAAGGGCAGCGTCATAATTTAACCATAAAAATTAGCATATGGTCAAAAATTTTAGAAACAAAAAGCTTCCTGGGATACTAAAGGTACTAAAGCAGCAGAATGGGGCCCTGTTCACTTGCAAGATGCCGCAGCTGGCTGGGGCCATCCCTGGCCTCCCTGCAGAAGGAAAAAAGTCATACGTGCTGGGCTGAGAGGTCCTCTCCTTCCACCCTCAACTCTGTCAGACTCTGCTGGAATTTATTCATTCCTCCTGCCGAGCCTCCCACCCCTAAAAATAGCGGTAGCTCTTCACAGCTACAACGACATCATAAAACCGCAGAAGCTGGGGGAAGCTCCTGGAGGATAACCCCCGGCCGGGTTACAAAGCACTTTTCGGGTCGATTTTATGCACAGGATGTGCCCCTTCCTCATGCGGGAGCACCTTCTCGCTCCCAAGAGCGCTGCCCACCCCAGCCTCTCTCCCCCTGCGCCGGGTGGCGCGGAGCGGCCCGGCCTCCTCCTCCCGTTAGATGGCGCTACAGACTTTACAACCACGTGTACAGAGGTGAGGGGGGAAAAAGAATCATAACAATAATAAAAGAAATAACCCTTCTATTGTCCGAAACGCGGGGAGTCGGCCCCGCGGTGTGCCTGGGGGAATCGGTGCTCAGCGTCGGGATGCCCCTTTCCCTCGGGAAACGCTCGGGGTTGTCTGCAGCCCCGCGGCGTATGCGGGGTCTTGGCCTTCGGAAGCCACCAGAGCAAACTTGGGGGCAAGTGGGCGAGCGGAGCCGTCCTTCCTACCGGGAGAACATCCTGTCAGGAATGGGGTGGAGGGGCCGGCCTGTTCTCAGCCGGGGAGCTGGGCGAAACCCACCTCATCCCTCCCGTGCATTACTTCGTTCCAGAAAGGTGCTCGTGCAATGTCCACAGCCTGCTTGGGTTCTGATGGCTGGGTGTTTGATCAGTCCCACTCTTTCCCCCCAACACTTTTTTTCTTGTTTGGAGTCCCGCTCTTCCCCTCGGTGTAGAACCCCGCAAGTTTTCGGGCAGCCGATCAGTGGCTGCCACGGGGGTCCGCCGGAGCGAGGCTGCCCTAGGTGCGTGGCTCTGCCCCTCGCCCACCCCGGCCGAGGACAGGAGGGATAGAACGGTGTATGAAACTGCTGGTCCTCAACTCACTAAGTCCATGACCGACTAGTCAACGCTTCTCCGCACGGTCCCCGGCCGAAAGGCGGCTGGTTGTCCCCAGCCCTGCCACTGAGCGTGTAGGCGATCACCTTAAAAGGTTAGGGCTGTCTTGGCGCAGAGGCTACCGCCGCACCCTCCTCCCCTGCCTGCCATCGGGCTCTGAACTTTCCGGTGGGGTAAGTTCTCCTTTAAGAAAACGAACTGTTCCTTATGCATATTTAAGGCTGTTTGTCTGCAGTGCCCAGCTGACACGGGGCTGGAGGCTCACACGCGGGACCCGAGCTCTGGAGGAGTAAATCATCCCCACTTTAAAGGCACCCTCTGCCAGGGCTTCAGTTAGGAACTCCTTGTATTGCTCTAAACGCATGTAAGTCATGGGAGGATGGCGGGGAGGGGTGCTGAGGAGACGGAAGAGGGAGACTGAGCCTGTTTAGGGAGATAAGTAGGGTGTTTTGGTAATTTCCATCACCAACATCTCCCTCCACCTCCAGTTCCGCACCTCCCCCCCCCCAAAAAAAAAAAAAAAAGACAAAACCCATTGTCCTTGGATTTTAAAAACCAATTAAAAACTATTTTTTATTATTACTATTTTTCGCCCAGCCTAGTGGCTCCTGCCCCCCTCAACATGCCTGGATCCCTAAGATCAGTGAGGTTTCCAGACTTCCTCCGTCTTTTTGTCCTGCACGAGAACGCTTTGCTGGGTGCGCAAGTGTGCGTGTGAGGAGCGGAGAGGAGCGCCGGGAGGGTAAGTGGACCCCTTGCTTTAGCCGGGGGGGGGGCAGGAGGAGACCTCTCACGTCACCTGCGGATCAGAGGACTCCTCCGTCGCGCCGGGGGTGGGATCCCAGGCTGTCTCTTCAGCCTACAGAGAGCGGGGGAGCCTTCCGAGGATGCGAGTGCCTTGGAAAAGCCCCCTCCGCAGTTAGGCACCCTGCCACTTCCGCGCGTGTGTACTTCTGTACGTGAGTGCGAAACGACAAAGAGTATGTGAAGGTCAGGCTTCTGAGCTTCCACTGCAGCTCAAATGGGAAGGAGCAACTTTCAGTGCTCTGCTCTTAGTGGTTTCCTGCCTTTTAAAGTGAACTTGTTCGAGTGTGTTATTCAAAATGTGGTTCAGTAGTTATGCCTTCAAATTAAGTTGCTTCTCCGTCCTCATCGGGAAAAGCAGACATGTGTCCTCAATTGTATAGCATATATATATATATATATATATAAAATCTACTAGGTACTTTATGATTCCATCTGGAGAAATTAAAAGCCCAGAGCTGTAATGTTTATTCTTACATAGTTTACAAAAAAAGGGGGAAATGTGTGAGACACATGTCTCCAAATATAACCAAAGTGCTTTCCCTTCTGGTTAAAAAGTTGCATGCAAATGTTTTCATTTTAACACTCCCTGACACCTGTACTTTTCAGGGAAACTTTTCTTGGCATTAGTGATGAAGCACCAATAGTACTTATTAATGAATTAATTATTATTATGGCTGTTGAATTGACTTAGAGTGCTTTGGAGGCGAAACTGATCCATGTTAATCAGTTACAATTAATTGTGTTTCAGCTGCTGTGTCAAACACAGTTTCAGAGACGAAAGCGAGAAGGCTGTGCATGGGATGTAGCGAAGGGGGTGATCCTGAGACTCTTCCCGGCCCCCTTGCTCAGAGATCTCCTCTTGGGTTGCAGAAACTGGCGGAATGTTGTCCCGGTGCCCGAGTCAGGTCACACAAAGGTGAGAGGGGCAACTTAGGTGACAAACTCCTCTTTCTCCTACCAAAAGCTGCAAAGATTAAGAGAGTCTAGGATTTAGGAGCGCAGCCCCGCAGGGAGATTTCCCTCAGGAGTTCGCATTACGGGGAGGCCAGCGGGCGTGGGCTTTGCTGTGCCGTCTCTGCTTGGCCGCTTTGGTCAGGGCTTTTGTGTTGGCGGCGAAGACAAGGAGGCAGCGGTGGGCAGCGAGGCCTAAGGGATCCACAGAGTCCTCTCGCGGGGGGGCGACTGCATCCCGCGTCCAGGAGCATCTGGGGAGAGGGAAGCGGGGGAAGAGAAGAAAATAGTTCCCCGAGGGGACAAGCGACAGCTGGGCCGGGCACTGTGAATGCCAGGGAGTCCAGAGGGACGGCCGCAGGGCCGAGGGCAGGAAAAGCCTGGTCGCGCACACGGGCGGCCAAGACGCCAAGGGGAGGGCTATTCTCTGCCGTGCCGCTTCCCGGCCGCCCCGCCGCCGGCGAGACCTGGCGCTAGGGGTGCCGGGCCGGCTCAGCGGGGAAACCTGGGGACGAGCAAGGCCAGGGAGAGGCGTTGAGACAACCGGCAAAGCCTGGTAAAGCTCCCGGGTCGATGTGCCAAGGGAGGCCCGAGGGCCCCCGTTTGGTCAGCTGGTCGCAGGGGCGGCCCGTGTGTGCCCAGCACGGCGGCTGCAGGGGAGCATCTCCTCCACGAGGCGTGGGAGCGCGAAAACGGAGCGGGCACTGGCTCAGGTGGACCGGGTGATGGTTGGGGTCGACCTGGCTGGACCGGGGGCCGCGCACCGGCTGCCCACATCCCCAGTGGGAACTGGTGGCGGGGAGGGGCTGGAGACGAACTCCACGTCTTTTGCCAGGGAAACAGGATTTTCCACAATGATAACTACCCCTCTTCACAAAAGTTAGGGGCGGGAGAGAGGGAGAACTGGAGGTTCTCCCCGGGGCTAGGCGCCTCACCCTTGCCCTGCCTGCCCCTTGGCCTCCGACCGCCGCGGGGGTGAGCCCGTCCTGGGCGGCACCAGGCATCATCAAGTACTACTTGTCCTTAGAGATTTACACTTCGCAAAAGTAAAGCTTTCCCCCAGCATTCAATGTGACTTTTTTATATGTCAGTCCGCAGAAAGGCAATTGGGAAACTCTATTCCCTCCCATCCTCTCTGGAATTGTGTTGCTGGATTTTTTTGCGGCTTGTTTTTTTTTTTTTTTTTTTCCTTCTCTCACACTCCAGCTCTTTCTCAAAGACTTCCCCCTTCCTCCCTCGCTCTCTTTTTTTTTTCTTTTTTTTTTTTATTCCCCTTCATCACATTGACTCTACTCAGCTCTCAGCTTTTGCTTAAGATGAGCAAGGAAAATACCAAATCACTCTACCACTGCAAATGGACCTTTCTTGGAGAAAAGTAAAACAAACAAACCCCATTTTACCTGCAATAGAAGACAGCATACAAAATTATGCACACACACACACACACCCGCCCCCCCCCCCCCCCCCCCCCCCGTCCTATGTCGAATGCAGCTGTAATTAATTGAAATTTGTGGGAAGAGATGCGTTTTCCACGTGTGAACGTAACAGCTAAGGTCAATCGGGTAGACAGGACACCTCGTTCCTGCTCATCACGGGTGGGAATCGTTCTCTCCAGCTGGGATGGGTGGTGTTGCAGGTCTCGCAGAGGTGCAGGATACAAATCTTCGGTTTTCGTATATCACAAAAGCAGGCTTCGTTGGATGAAACACCCATATTAACCAACTTTCTGCCTCTTCGTCCCTAGTTTTATTTATTTTCCTTGGATGCGGGACCGAGGTGGTAAAAACCAAACAAAAGCACTTGCGTTTTTTGTCGGCACTTTGTCGTCGGGGCAGCACCCGCATTAGATTATTGCCGGGGATTTATTTGCATGCAGCTGCAAACCCACAAGCCGGCTGCTGACCGCTGCGCATAAAGGGCTGCCGGGGCCGGCCCCTGCCCGGCCGCCGCGGCTCCCGGTGGGAACACGGCCCAGGGGCCGGGGGTGGGGGGAGGAATTTGGGAGTGGGTTTGCTCCGACACGGCCCGGGGGGGATGGTCACAGACCCGACAGCAGCAGGGTCCCCAGCGCAGCCAGAGGCTGCAGGTGCGGGGGATGGGGGGGGGTGGGGGGGGGGGGTGGGCGGGGGCGGCGCCGGCCCGCAGCCCCCCTCCCCGCCACCCCGGCTCGCCCCCCAAAGGCAGCCGCAGCTCCCACTGGCCTTGCTCACAAGCACATCCAAGAAATGCTTTTCCTAATGCCTATGTCCCGGTGGAAAAAAAAAAGGACCGGCGGCGGATCCTCGGGATTTCTCAGAGCTATTTTCAGTGCTTTGAAATTTGTAGTAATGTTGATGTTCTTTTTTCCCCCTCTTCTCCCCCTCTCTTCGGCCCAGTAGCGTTTGGCAGCGTTTGACGAGGGAGCTATTAACCTTTGAAGCAAGGGCTTTAGGTTCAAACTACCTCCTTCGCAACCCGCTGTATGCCTCTCCCCCTCCCCCCACACAGGCACAATGCGAGGATGGATTTGGCTGCATAGGATCGATGTAAATGTCTCCTCAGGCCTCCCTCTACCTCGGGCTACACTACCTTCATCTTCTCCCGGAGAACCCAGTGAAGGCGCAGGGTTCCTGGAGCTTGAACTGGCTCCCCTCCGAGGCATAGCGGGAGCAAAACCTGCCTCCGAAGCGGGGACGGCTCGGGGACGAGCCCCACGGCAGCGCTGCCGTGGTCTGGCCCGTCTCTCTCTCCGTGAGGGGAAGGAGGGGGTCAAACCAGGCTATTCGCAAACTTAGGGGGACTTCTGCCCGTCCCTCTGCTCCGACGGCTAGCATGGGACTGTAGGAGAAGGGGAAGAAAACTGAGTTCGGGGAACTTAATTATTTGTCAGAGGAAAGAGATGTTCCCAATCCATGCAGGCTCTTTCGACTGGGCGTGAGCAGGAGCGGCCCCTCCGGGCTTTTCTGCCAAAGACAGGGGGCTACGGAGCGGGAGCTCCCAGACAGGGAGGGCAAGGTCAGAAAACCTGTCCGGGAGGAGAAGCTGGAAGGGCAATGGGAATACACACAGACACACTGAGGGTCACGTTCGCCCCTCGCATCCCCACAGCGGTGCGTGGAGATGTCGCGCTGTCCCTTGGCCAGGCCACGCCGCCGCAGGGGAAAATCCCTGCGTGCTGACGGGCCGGGGGCGGGCACGGCCGGGGCGGCCGGAGGGCAGCCCACCCTGCCGGGGCGCCCCGTCTAACGCCGAGCTCCCCGAGTGCGGCCCGGCCGCGGTAGGGATCTGGCCGGGCTGCTCAGGTACAGGAGGGGGGTGTCTCCAACCCCATGCCCCCAGAAAACTGGGGGAATAGGAGGCTGGACTGCATGCACAAATTAGGATGCGCCTGTGGGCTACAGTGGGCAGCATTTGTGGGGAGCAGGTCAGTAACACGAGTGGCCAGGGAAAGCGCGGGGGAAAAGGCAGGAAGGGATGAAACCATTCGCTGACTCCTTGCGGAGCGGGAGTGTGTTGTCATCTTTGTTTTGGTTGTGATGTTTTGTTTTGCAAGGAGATTGGGACAATAGCTGGAGTGGATTACTCATTCCCGTAGGCAATACTTCCCTGTATGGGCTTCAGGATGCAGTTGGAAGCTTGGGAACAAAGCGGGCATCGAATGTCAAGGTAACTGGTCCCCTTCCTTTGTTTATGCTATTGTTAATGACGGGGCTCACTCAGCCCTGGCCTCAGCCGTGCTGTATGGCATTAATTTTGACTTGAGAGAATAGGCAGGGCAATATAAACCCAAACCCAGAACAACAGCAGCAACCAGCCCAAGCCCAGTTCTTCAGGTAAAACATGCCTCTTCTGGGCCACTGAGAATGATATAGTAGTCTTGCCTGGTATTCATAGAAACATACACACCGTTCATAAAATTAAACACATCACTATACAGCAATAACACGTAGGGGAGACACTGTAACCCTGTCTTTAGTATCAAATCAAAAGGGAAATGGCATTATTTTCAAATACCCACATATTAGCATGAGGGAATTCTCATCAGGATAAAAAAATTAAAGAAACTAATAAAATTATTATTTTAATTATGATAATCTAAAACTAGTAGAAACCTGAGTATTTATTGACTAATTTTCTTCTTCTTGAGGTAGCGGATGGTATTTAAAGTTCAAGATTTCACACAGCTCCTTGTTTAGTCTAATTTTCTCGACAATCTAGGCAATTTCAGCAAACTGGGTTAAAAATTTTGGTACACATCTGAGTATGGATCTGCATAAAATAGAGAAGGCAAGAGAACTGGGGAGAGGATGTTTTATTATTTTGAGAAAGGAGTGCATGTTTGCATTTGTGTGTGGATGCATATGTGTGAGAGAGTGAGAAACAAATGGAGAGATTTGTACCTTACATTTGATCTGTAGCTTTAGTGTGGAGTCTGAAACAAATATCTACTAGATTTCTCTGAAAAATGTCCCAGTCAAGCAGACAGACCCCTGTTTTGAATGAGGGCTCCAGGTGATGAAAGAAATTTATGTTATTCTCAAAGAATTCTTTATCAACTCTTTTTTAATTTTTTTTTCTAGGAAGATTAATTTCATCTCTCCTATCCTGGGCCCATTTTCTGTCAGTGAAGGGATATAATAATGATCAATGCCCAGTACTTCTCATATCTTTTGTACTTGGTAAATATTTGTAATGTTTTGAATGTGGAGGGGAGGTGAAGAGATGAGCCCAATCTCAGCTTCAGAGGATCCTCATGAGTACTCACACAGAGGGGGGAAAAATCCAAACAACCAAGCCAACCTGTTCAGCAGACCTTCCAGTCCAAAACTCTACAGTCATGCAGGTAGTTTTTGTATTTTATCTTCCTGCTTGGTGAAAATGTCTGCATACATCAGGCTATCTGGGTTTATGCGACCAGCTCCAGGTGTACATTAGTACTCGAGTTGAAAATGGGACCTGGAGTTGTTGAGCACACAGTTCCTGTTTGACTGTAGTGTGGACTGAATGCTGTCTAGTCAGCTGTATGGAGTGGTGGCAGGGAAGTAGCTCCAAGTATTTCCAAAACTAATAACAAAAAGGTTACTATATATAAAATGTTTATACAGCCCACATTCCCTCAAGTTGTTTAAATTTCGGCTTGATGCATAAATATAGCAGACATACACGGTTGCCCATTAGCCAGTCCCTGCTTTTCAAGATCATTTCAGTTTGAAAGAATGGCCCCAAACTCAAGATAGTCAACAAGCCTTTGACTTTCTCCACTCAGTGTGGACCTCAGTAAGAAATAGCATCTGTCTTTGGCATTTCACATGAGTATCGCAGTGCCTTGACATTGTGTTTTAAGAGCAGGCCTACTACCAGGGAGAGTAACAGTCCCCAGCTGGTTCCCCCCTTCTAATCCATTTTCCCCTTCTCATCTTAGGATCCTTTCGAGAAAGAAATAGTTCTGCTAAGACTCCATACTTTGGAGGGCACGGCACAGTGGTCTGATATGAAAGCACTGTCCCTGCAGATGGAAACTCTCCTCTGTATCCTGTGCCTTGCAAGAGAGGCAGCGAAGGGACACGTGAAGTAACCAAGCATCTGGCATCAAGCCTGACAATCCACTTCACACTATGTGAAGGAAAGTTTGTTCCAAACCACATACTTTGTGGTGCTCAATACTAGTGTCAAACTGGTTTGAACTGTCCCAGGTTTAAAATAAAGATCTCCATTATGGTATGACAGTGAACTTGTCTTGCTAAACTTTCCCTGTTTATGTTGGAGGTACAGAGCAGATGTAATGCTGTCCTTTCACCCATGGATGGGCGCAATAGGAACAATTCATAAAAGTTCTGTTTAGCTTTTCCCCCCTTGCAGTTGAAAAAATGCAAGCTATCAGAAACAAGCCTATGTTTTAAGGTACAGTTTTCAAAATGTGAGTGGGAAACATATGTACTGGCACTATTCAACAGCTCTGTAAGGGCTGTGCTCGAATTTTGGCTTTTAATCTCAACTTTGTTAGAGAGTGATGCAAAATGGAATGGAACCTGATTATTTGTGCTATAGCCTTGTGATGCTCATCCTATAATGTTGGGGAGAGAAGCAAAACACACTGCTAAAGCTTTGGGTGAGCCTGAGTTTCAGGGGGACTCTAGTCTTCACAGGTTCTCACTTCACTGCCTTTCTTCCCTTAGTATTTGTTATATGGGATTTTTTTTTCTGGTGTTCTACGTTTTAAAGCGAGTACAGACTCAATCCTGCTAAGAGAGAGAGCTCCCTCCATCACAAGCTCACATTTGGAAAATGCCTGCCCACTTCGACTGCCCCCCTTCAAGTCGAAAGGGAGAAAAAGGGAGAAAAGAAAACCTTAAAAGAGAAAGAGAGAAGCGGGGCGGAGGGAAGGGGGAGAACCCCTGATTCCTCAGTGACCTGCACAGCTCGGACAGACCTCCAAGATCCCTTCCACCTCCTGCGGACAAGCCCCGACGGAGAGAAAAACCCCACATGTCTGAACTTTTAACGTGGCTTGGGGTTTATACAATTCAGGCTCAATTTTAACAATATCGGGGGGGGGGGGGGGGGGGGGGGCCGACAAGGGTGAGAAAGTTTGGATTTAACTCTTCGTCGCTAAAAAATCACCACAACCCAAACTCCCAGCCATCAGCAAAAGAGCCCAGCGTCCCCGGCAGCCAGTGCCCTCCCGCCACACAACGGCGGTGGCTGGCAGGGAGAGGCAGCCCCAGCCCTGGCTGCCGGCACCCTGCGTGCAGCGCTGCCCCGGGGCTCACCTCGCTGCCCCGCGGAGGGGGCCGCCCTCCCTCCTAACGCTGAGCGGGGACAGCAGCCCTGCCTGGGGTCTGCGGGGCTGGCATGGAAGTTTTTTGGTACTGCTAAAGGCACACACACACACAAATACACAAATATATATATATATATATATATATATATAAAAAATACACACACGTCTTTATATATAGATTCATATGTAGGTGTCTAGTCTATGTTTAAATTATTCTATCTATACACACAGTCCTCCTCTGATGAGGTCATTCTCCCATATATATGAGATTGGGTGTAAGATGCCAGAATCTAACGCCAAGATCTTATCACTGCCGATCTAAAAGCAATATAAAGTAAATGTTAGCAGAAGGGGGAAATAAATTTTGGAGAGAAACATTCAACAAGGTGTCCCTGAAGGCTTTTCCCCCGCCCTCCGCAGCCGATGTGCCCACGCACTTTATGCCAAAGAGAGCCATTTCTGCAGAAGAGACTCCTGTTTCAGAGCAAGGACAGACTGCACCCCTCATCGTGGGTCTGTGCGTGGCAGGGGCTGCACCTTGACATTTTTAATGCCCTCTTCCCTTTCCTGAGCAATGCTCTCCTCTCTAATGCGCTAATCGGCTGCAGCTTATTTATTTTTATTTTTTTCCCTTGTGGCTCCAAATGTCTTAATTTTTTTTTTTTTTTTTTTAATTTCAGGAAACTCAAAACGGAAGGGGGGAATGCTACTTGAAAGTGTGACTCAAAGAAAAGGTTTTGCTTTGCAGCCATCAGTAGCACCAGGAGACAGCTCCATTAAAAAAAGTAGTTTTCCACTGCTCTTGAAAAGCCGTTATTTTTTACATCGCTTTTAGGAAGATAGATTAACAAAACATCACATTTCAAGCCACTCTGATCTGTAATTAAATGGAGGAGCCGGTTTGTATTCTCCTATGGCTTTTACAGAAGTTGCAGTGATCCAAAGTCAGGTTGCTGTGTCAGAGTGGCATTTTTATTAATGAGAATACAAAAAGCTTGCATATTCTTAGCCCGGCTTGAATTTAGTTGCTAAGCAACCGCTGTATGGTAATTCATCCGCGAAATTTAAATCTTGGAGAAAGGATCCTGCGTTTTGCTGAATGGTCGCCACGAGGAAAACAACTTGTGGGACCCGCGGCAGCTGCCGCCGCGGCACCGCGCCGCCCGCCGCCGACTCCCCCGGGCCGCCCGCCGCCCCGGGACGGCCCGCCGGGGACGGAGGGCAGACGGGCAGCAGCAGCCGCCCCGTCGGCGCTGCCGCGGCCCAGCCTTCCACGGGTAGAGGAACGCGGCACCACCGTTTCCCGACGCGTGGCACGGCCCGGGCCCCGCCGCAGACACCCCGGCTGGAGAGGGGTGAGGGGGACGCGAGTCCCGTGGCAGCCCCGAGGGCGAGGCCCCGTGGGCACCACTGCGAACCCGTCTGCTCCTTTGGTGTCGGGCAGGACGGGATGGGCGACGAGCCTTCCCCCGTTCGGCCTTCACCCCTTAGCTTTTTGTGTCGCCAAAGCCTCTCAACCAAAGAACTCCCTACTGCTGTGTCATTGACACCGCGGGGCCGCTCGCCGCCCTCCTCTCCCCTCGCTCCGCCGCCTATTGAAGGCTGCGCCCGCTCCATTATGCCAAACTGCAACTGAAAACACCGATGGGGCAATAACCACCTCCCTGCATCTCATCCGATCGCTCCATCCAGCCACCCATTCCTCTCGCCAGAGGCGACCAAGCTTCTGGTCAACCCTGGCATTAGCAAAATGAATCCCTGTCCTCAAGCGCTCGCCCCACGCCTGCCTCCGAGGTCGGGACTTGTTGCGCCCCTTTTAGAGTTTGATTAATTACCCTGGAACTTAAGCAAACTAAAGTACATGTGGCGAAGAAGCCCACGCCTACAGTTTGTCCTGCAGCTTGCCAGTTACAGAGGTAATCTCTACAATCGCTTCCAAATCGGAATGTGCATCTCTGCCCTTCAGAAAGGTATCCCTGTATAAATATATAGAAGTATCGATTTTGCTGTAGCTTGAAGATGTTGATCATTTATTACAAAAATAAACGAATAAATACAACAATGTATTGTTGCTTTCAACAGGATAAATATTTTACAAATATATAATTTAAAAAACCCAAATTTAATTGTTAAAGTTATTTAAAATAGTACACTCATTGATAAAATTATCAATAGTATATACTGCATTTCATATTAGAACCAATTATTCTCTAAACGTTCCATTTAAAACCGTTCATACAAAACAAGTTATGAGCATTGTAATGTGCAAACACGAATAACTACATTAAAGCATAAGGATTCTGTAAAGATCACTTTCTGATAGGAACTGCTGCGTTTTTAAACCAAAGTAGACCTTTCTGCTAAATTTCGGAATATACGCAGACCAACAGCAGTGACATGACTATTTTAAATACACCTGAAAATGATTTATTGTGTAGAGAGTCGACGGGGGAAGGATGGGATGTGAGTGAGAAGACTGGGGCGTAATAGAGGACCGCAGGATATGAAAATGTAAACTATAAATAATCACATCTCGGGATTACCCAGTCTGATCAAACATAACTTTGTAAAACATTTGGCTTTCCTTTAGGCAAGGGAAATAAAAAGAAATAATAATTTAAAAATAGAGTAAGGAAAACGATGCTGACTCTATTACCAAGCACAGAACACTGATATTATAAATGAATACAATTACTAAATTCATTAAGAGATCTGGCGATATATAACAATATTTTCATTATTTACACGTGTAACAATATAACCCTTAGCGCAAACCCTCTCACTTATTATCTACCTCTTGCTATCTCAGAGACTCACAACCCTGAAATTCCTAAATACATTCAAAGGATTCAGTTTCTCGGGGGCGGGGGAGGGGACGGAGGGGCGGAGGGGGGAGCGCCCATGGCCTCACTTTTTGTGCATAACAAGTCCACGGAACGCGCACATTTTGCCGGTCCCTCCGACCACACGTTACTCCTCCAGCCTAACCCCCAGCTTTTCGGAGGCAGCAACCCGCAAAGGTTGCCTTTTAATAGAAACCAGCGTGAAGCCTAACGTTAGCTCTTTGTTGCCATCCAAATCGAGTAACCAAATACCGCTCCGAAATTTAAATAGACTTTCTCCGCGGGTAATACAACTGCTCCCCTTCGTGTGTGAAAACAGGATCCCACCTCACGTGTCAGTGGTACCCGGCCCCCGGAGGGGAGCCCGGCCGGGCCGCCTGCACGCCGGCCCCCGCCCGGCCCTTTTTCCCTCCCCAGCTGCAAAATCAGCCAGCAGCTTCTGCTAAAACGAACAAAAGAAATAGCGTCCTTTACCCTTTCGGGTTCTCCTTCCCTTTGTTGGGTTGGCTTCTTCCCCCACCCCCCCCTTATTTCCTCCGTGTCAGTAGGGCCTTTCGGATTTCACAAATCAAACCGACGGTGATATTTACTACGAGCTGGTGTTAAAATAATGCATCCCGGTGCGCGGCTCCCAGGTTGGCTTTGATTTATGGACTTACACGAGGCCTATCTGAAAGGAAGAAATGGTTGTTGTTCCTACAGCAGTTTTCTGGGGGTTTAACCCCTGCCTCAACAGCACGTAGAGAAGCAAGGCAGGAGGGAGGGGGCGCGGAGGAGGGGAGGAAGAGGAAGGTGAAAGGAGCCACAGACGAGCTGGATCATAAAAGAAAATCTTATTCTCCAGCAGACTATCAATGGGGGCGAGTGGACGCATTAGATGCAGCTCTCTACTTCCCACAACCTCCCCGCTGCAAAATGAAGAGAGTTGAGGTGGTCATTCACTTGTCCCTACATTACAATAAATTCTAGTGGATAAATATGACAGGTCAGCTAGTGCATCTATTGCTATCTCCACCGTTACTGACACGCGCGTGTGTTTGCAAAGAAGGCATGGCAGCGCTATGGCAAAGTGGAGGAGAAAACTAGACTACACCACTTCACACCCCATAGAAAAACCTTAAAACAACAACAACAGCCACAGCAACAGCAACAACAGAAACGGTGAACTAGGCAGACCGCACGTGGGATGTTGAAAGTATTATTCTATATATTCGATCAGAAAAAAAATCCTTTAAAATTATAAAGATAAATTAAATACAAATATTAATACATAACATAAAATGAGTCAAAATAAATTATAGCTCAGCCCCCCTTCTCCCTCTTTGCCTCCCCCCCCTCCCCCCGCACCTCCCCCCCCGTCTAGCCTCAGTTTGGAAAGAGAGGAAACAAGACTGAACTTTTGGAAACATCCCTCTTAGCACCGGCCACACGGGACCTGAGGATGCGCTCAGGTACCGCCCGCGCCCGAGTGCCAGCCTAAACCGAGGCGCCACAGCCCTTTCGGGGAGAAGGTGGCATTTGGTGAGCTCTAATCTCGCCGTTCTTCCCGGTGACACAGGGTCCCCGGGGCTGATGGAAGGGACCGCGGACACTCGGGCTCGGCGGAGAGGCGGGCAGGGGGAGAGCCCCGCGCCGGGCAAGCAGCAGCAAGGGTGAGGCGGGGGCACTGCCGGGGAGCACGAGCCGTGCAGCCGGCAGGTCGGACCCTCGGTATTTCTCTCACTTTAGCAGTATGTCCCTTCAGAGAACTTTTTTGTTTGTTTGTTTTTCGACACAGTGTTTATGCATCAGACACAGACTATTTCATTCTAACAAATTTATTTTCTCAATCAGCTCTTACGGAATCACTACTCAAATTAAATTACAATCAAATTATCACATCAAAAGATACCCTTATTACCTAACAACTGTCCATATTTTCATTTCATTTTGATTTGTGCTCGTCTGAAAAAAACACGTAATACAAGATCTGGGGAAAAAATAAATTACCGTTTTGCAGCAGTTCATAGGTATTCTGAATAAAATATTAAAAGAAGTCATTTAATGAAAATATAAAGCAAATTTTTTTTTTTTTTTTTTAGATCAACAACGGATCTAACAATTCTATATTGCCGTCTTTTTGAAAAGTCTGTTTATTAAAACCTACCAAAAACACTGCTTGGAAATGGCAGTATTATATAATCACATCCACAGCACCCATTCAATCAAAGTTGGCAACGGATTTAGGAGAGGAGAAGTTCAGATAAGTGCAGCTGCAGATGCTCAGTCCTTCTAAATCCCTTTATCTGAATCAGTCCAGAAATAAAAAATAAAAATATTAATAAAAAAAATATTAGCAGTGGATTTTTTATGACTCTTCCATGATGATTGGCAGCCGTCAGGAGCAGGACTTTGACAGCCCTAAATTATTTCCCTTTCTTTCCCTGGTTCCTTTAATTCATGCAAAGTCCTTCTACAGAGCTCGAACTTTAGGGACCAACAACCTCTCCTTCTCTCACCCTCCCCCTGGCGTCTGTCCCTCCCCCCTTTCTCTTCAGGGTCAGTTTTCTCCGCGTGCGGGCATTTACTTCCATATTTTTGTTCTATAGCTATACCTATATATATAGATAAATATATATATATGTATTTGCTTCCCTATTCAGCCTGCTTGTTTTTAGTGCTGTGTGCATATTTTTTTCCTGGAAAAAGTGGACCCTTTCATTTTGCAGAATATATAGATATATAGATATATATGTTTTCAGAGTGGATATCTGCCTTGCACCAAAATTCTACGGTTTGGCCAAGAAAAACAGGGTGCTAGAATGCAGCAGTCACTCTCTGATTAACCGGATTATTTTTTCTTCTGCTTCCCTTTTTTTGACTGCTCCCATTGAAAAAAAAAAATTAAAAAGAGGGAGAGAGAAAGGCGAAAAAAAGTTTCTGTGATTCATAGAAGAGAGCCCTTTTGGGGATGGGGGAAAGAGTGCGGGGGGGGGGGGGGGGAGAGGAGGAGGGGAGAGAAGAAGCGCAGACAGTGGTGTTCCTTACTGCGAGAAGGGAATAATTTGGAGAAAAATAAAAACAAAAATAAAATTAAAAAAGCCCAAGCCCACCCCCCAAGCCCTTTTCCCACAACCAACCAACCAACCCCCCGGCACATCTGCAGTTTTGGTGCATTATGCATCTCCACCCCGTTTTCCCAACACGGTCTAAACGCTCTCGCTCGGATCGACCTTCTCCACCGCTCCCTATTGGTATCGATCTTATATATATATAGATGCACGCATATATCCATATATATATAAACACAAGCAGTCTGAACGAGCCTGGATCGTGTGTGTGTGTGTGTGTGTGTGTGTGCGCGCGTGTGTGTCTGTGTGAGCGTGCGGCTGTGCGCGGCGGTGCCGGAGCCGGTGGCGGTGCCGGCGGCGGTGCCCGGCCCGGCCTGGCCCGCGCTGCCCGGCCCGCCCGCGGTGCCCCTCACTGCACGCTGGTCTGCAGTCCGTGGTGAGGGGGCGGCGTGTCGGAGTTGACGGTGCCGACCTGGGAGTAGACATCGTCGGGGGTCTGCTGCTGGATCCCCGGGGGGGTCATCCGTTTCTCTTTCTGCCTCCGATTGCAAAACCAAACCCTGACCACCTCCTTCTCCAGCTGCAGGCTGTCCGCTAGGTTCGTAATCTCCTGGGCGGAGGGCTTGGGGCATTTCAGAAAGTGGCTCTCCAAGGCCCCCTTGACACTCACCTCGATGGAGGTCCGCTTCTTCCTCTTCCTGCCCTGGGCGGCGATCTTGTCGATGCTGGTGGGACTGCCCGTGGAAGAGTCGGCTTCCTCCAGCCACTTGTTCAACAAAGGCTTCAGCTTGCACATGTTCTTGAAGCTGAGCTGCAGGGCCTCGAAGCGGCAGATGGTGGTTTGCGAGAAGACGTTGCCGTAGAGGGTGCCCAGCGCCAGCCCCACGTCGGCCTGGGTGAAGCCCAGCTTAATCCGCCGCTGCTTGAACTGCTTGGCGAACTGCTCCAGGTCGTCGGAGGTCGGCGTGTCCTCGTCCGAGTGCGGGTCGTGGCTGTTGACGCCGCCGTGGTGCGGCGGGTGGTGCCCGGGGTGCTGGTGGTGGTGGTGGTGGTGATGCCCGGGGTGCTCGCCCAGCTCCGGCGTCTCGCCGCGCACGAGCCCCGGGTGCACCAGGCTCTGACCGCCGGGGGGGGGGCTCAACATGCCGTTCACCGTGAAACCCCCGGGCTGCGAGTAGAGGAGCGACTGCTGCTGCTGCTGCCCGCCGGCCATGGAGGGTAGGTGGGCGGCCGCCGCCGCCCCCCAGGCCGCCGGGTGCCCCTGGTGCGGGGGGCCCAGGTGGGGCGGCCGGTGGTGCAGCGCCGCGCCCGAGTGCAGGTCGTCGCGTCCGCCGCTGCCCTTGACGTCGGGCGGCGGCGGCGGCTGCTGGGGGCTGCCCGTCATGCCCACGGGGCTGCCGGACCAGGGCGAGCCCGCTTCGGCGGCAGCGGCGGCGGCGGCGGCGGCGGCGGCGGCGGCGTGGGGCAGGGCTGTCACCCACTGGTGGGCATGGCTCAGCATATGGCCGCCGTTGCTGGCGGCCATGGCGCCCGGCATGAAGTCGCTCTGGACCATCTTGGCCGCCGGGTCGCCGCGGTAGCCGCCCGCCACCGAGGTGACGGCCACGCTCCCCGGCTGCATGCCGCCGCCGCCGCCGCCGCCGCCGCCGCCCGAGTCCGCGTGGACGATGGAGCCGGCCGCCAGGATGCCGTTGCCGGGGAGGTAGGGGTTAGAGGTGGCCGCGGCCATCCCGCGCCCGCCGCCCGCCGCTCGCCCCCGCCGCGCCGCAGACGCCGCTGCGCCGCCGCCGCCGGCTGCCGGGCGCCCGCCGCGAGCGCCCTTGCCCGGCGCTGCCGGGGCCGCTGCCGGGGCCGCCGCCCGCGCCGCCGCCGCCGCCGCCGCCTTCCCAGCCTCGCCGGGGCGCCGGGGCGCGGGGTTCACCTGCTAGCGCTCCGCTGCGCGCTCTCCTCCGCTCGTCCGCCGGCCGTCCTGCCTCCGCTCCGCGGCGCGCTCGTTGCGGTCGCCGGCTCTCGCTTCGCCTTTTATATTTTTTTAGCTTTACTTTTTTTTTTTTCCAAAAAAAGAGAAATATTTAGCTGTACATGTAGTTTTCCTCCGCCTTCTTCTCGCCTGGGTTTGCTGCTCGCAGGGAGGAAACCAAACAAAGGCTAAAAAGCGAAAAAAAGGGGGGGGGGGATCAAAAAGCCCCCGTGCCTTCTCCCCTCCGCTCCCCTAGGAGTACATCTCCTCCTCTCAGCCTTCCCCTCTCAGAGTGAAACTTTTCCTTTTCTTCTTCCTTTAAGGCTTTGTGTGTGGGTATATTTTCCTTTTTTTCTGCCTCTCTCTCTGTCTTTCTCTCCTCGGTTTCTCGATCTCCTTTTGCTCTGTTAATTGCAAGTTTTGTTGATGTCCTAAGAAAACTTCCTGTGATGATGATGGTGGTGATGGTGGTGATGATGCATTTCTCAAAGTTGTGCTGTTGCTGAAGCACTTTGTCCCCTTTGAAACAAGAGTCCTGCCGGAGCCTTCTTGCTAGAGTCACGCTCTGGATAAGACATTTTTTTCTCTCTACCTTTCCTTTTGGCGATCGGAAAAAAAAAAAGCAAAAAGAAATTTTAAAAGTTGAATTTTCTCGTTACCTCGCGAATTGTTTCTTTCCCTCTCCGCTCTCTCTCTCGCTTGGTTTGTTGTCTTTTTTTTTTTTTTTTTTTGTTGTTGTTGTGTTTGTTTTGCTTTTTATTTTAATTCCAGCAGTTGGTCGAGGGAGGAGGCGGAGGAGGAGCGCCTTGGTGGAGAGGTGTGTGTATGTGTGTGTGCATATATGGTATCCTTTATACACTAACTCCAGCGGGGAAGTTGGCTGCCGGGCTGGCAGCGCGCACTGGCGGTGCCGGAGTCCCGCCGCTCGCCTCTCCCCGCCTCCCTCTCTCGGGCCGTGCCCGCGCCCTCCCTCCTCCCTCCGCCCTCCCCCCTCCAGTCCGTCCGTCCGTCCGTCAGTCCCTCCCTCTCTCTCCTCCCTCCCGCCGCCGCCGCCGCCCGCGCCGCGAGCGCCCGGCCCCGCCGCGAGGAAGCGGCCGCCGCCGCCCCCGCCGATTGGCTGCGCGCCCCGTGACGGACAGCGCGCCGCCGGCCGCGCGGCCCCCCTTCCGGCCGTTCCGATTGGCTGCTTTTTAATTTAGGCGAAGTGGCGTCGGAGATGGAAGTTGCCCCCCCTTGCTTCTATCCCTCCTCCCTCTCCCCTTCTTCCTTCCTCCTCCCTCCATCCCTCCCTCCCTCCGCCTCTTAACTCTTCCTGACCGGCGGACACACGCACCTCGGAGCTCTCCCGCCGTCGCCGCTCGGGCAGGGGCGAGCGCGGGCGGTAATAATTAATACCAACAGTAATAACGACAATAATAACGCGCCAGCACTGGGATGGATTCGGAAAGGCGTTTGTGCGAAAGTGTCACCACCGGGCACACGCACCCGCTTTTCTCCCGCTGGCTGTGCCCGTACCGGCATTCGGAGCTGCCGCCCCTGCGCTCAGCCCCGGAGGCACCCGCCCCCCGCCCGCCCCCTCCTCCCTTTGTCCGCCCCCGCACCCCGGGGTGCGCCCCGGACCCCGGCAGCCCGTCCGCAGCCGTCACGCCGGGGGGCTGGCCCGGCAGCGCCGAAGAAGGGCCGCCCCGTCGGCGGGGGAGGTGGCAAGGGGAGCCAGCGTCCGGGCTTGCCCTGCGCGCTGCGGTCTGCTCGCAGGGAGCCAGCCCCGCGGCATGAAACGCTGTATTATTTCTCGTCCAGCGGAAAGAGTTAAGGGGGGCGGGGGAAGGCGGGGGGCACGGGGGAGAGATGCGACCGAGCGGAAACACTGCGCGCAGGCAACCTCAGTGAACCACGGAGAAAGAGAAAGTGGCAACAAAAACAAGGGCAAATTGAACGCTCCTCGGGGACTGCCGGTGCAATAACACCGCTCGGACACGGAGGGGACACGGCGCTGCCAGTGACCGCCTCGCCGCGCAGCGCCGTCCCACGCGCGCTCCCCGGGTGGCGGGGGCCGCGCGGAGAAAACGCGCGGAGCGGGCATGGGAATGGGCAGCGTCGTCCCCCGCATGGCCCTGCCCGCCCCGCTCCCCTCCTCCGCAAGCTGAATAACCCGGCCCTGGGAGGCGGTGAGCTGCGTCCCGCTGGCAGCGCCCTCCATGCCGTCCCGCTCCCGCCGCGCTCGGCAGCCGGTGCTCGGGGCTCCCTCCAGCCCCCGGCTGGCACGGCACGAAATACCATGGCAGGTCGGGTTAGAAAAACCATTCAAGTGAAGCGAACGGATCTTAAGGGCGCTGGTAACTAAACACCAAACATAATCATTGTATATATGTATACATACATATATATATACATACACATACATACATATATATATATGTATATATATGTATATATGCATATGTATAGGTATATATATTTGTTCCCATGCGTCCTCCAAAGGTTTCTTTTTATATATATAAAAGATCCAACACAGATTTCATTGAATAAATCTGAGATCTCCAGGTGCAGACGTTTGAATAGTCAGTGCCAGAACCCCATGTTTTCCTTTCCAGCCGATTTTGCTTGGATCAAGCTCAAAAACCGAGTGAGTCTCGTGGTTTTGTTTACACTGAATGGGGAGGATAGGAACGGTGCCATGGGGCCGTCTTTCATTAATATACAGTGAGGATTTTGTCTAAATTACTGCTATGAATTTCACAGTACACGCTTTCAAAAGCCGTCTCAGGTGGCCTGATGAAACGTGATAGCGCCTCTGCAAACAGATCTACTTTCTTAATAAAAAAGGAAGGTGTGGGGGGGTGGAGAAATCCCCCAAAAATAAAGAAAAAAAAACCAAACCACCGTACAGCCTCATAACAGAGACAACAAAAAATAAAGCTCAAGCTGGAGTATGGTCTTTTATTTTAAAAAATATCCCAACAAAAAACAAACAACCAACTTCGTTCCCCAACTCTTCCCACCCCCTCCCTTGCAGAGTGAGATTGTTTTGTCTGGAAAAAAATCCAAAGTATAACAAGGGGAGAACAGTTAGTGCTGATTTTCATTTGCATAAATTTTCATATATTTTGGTGAAAATAATAGACTAGTGGAGAGCGGGGCTTAGTGGAGTCAGTGCAAAGGAAAATCTTAACATGGATCGTTTCGCTGGAGTTGAGAACATGCTTTTTTCCCCCTGTCACCTTATTAAAATCAAAAATTAAAAAAAAATTCTCTAAATCCTGGGAGTTTGATCGGTAAGTGTTTTACATTTTTTTATCTACTTTTGTTTTCTTTAAAGACTTCTGGATATCTATTTTCAAAAGCTTAGGACAAGACAGGGAAACCCATGGCAACTGCCTTGAAGGAAACAGGCTGGAAAAAAAAGGGAAAGAGAAAGGGAAAAAAATCCCACCAGCAACAAAAAGCACCTTAGTGAAATATTACATAAAAAGCATGGATTCATTCCAAAGCTCAAGGCAGCAAAGCAATTCTTCAGCGCCGGAAAGTCTTTCTGGTTACTACTTCACTTTTCTGGGCACTGTTAATTATTGTAACACCAAGACTCGGGGAGGCTGGGCCGGGGCGGGGGGTGGGGGGGTGCGAGGAAAGCTCTCGAAAATATTACAGATTTGTGAAGGGGAGGCGAGGCAGAGATGCGGGCTGTTTTCAAACGCTGCTTCGAGGGGGGCGGGGGGGGGGTCGCCCTGCGGGTGGGGAGGGGGCCCGGCCGGTGCAGCGGGCGGGAGAGGGGCCGGGGCCGAGCCGGGACGCGGGTGACCCGAGCACCTGCCCGCGAAGGGACAGGCGCGGGGGAGGCAGGGGAAGGTGCGGAGCGGCAGTGCACGCACAGGGTTAATATTGTAACTAGGGAACAGACGGTTAAGCACAACATCTAGAGCTCTGTAGTGAAAGTCCATCAGAAAGAGTATAATCAATCAAAACTAACCAGGACATCCCTTCATTTTATTCTCCAAGGAGATTGGGGCTGGAGGATTACAGACCAGATTTCACTTTGTTTCTCTCTCTTGACAATCTTGCCTGTCTCTCCGCTTTCCCCGAATCCCATCCAATTGCGAGGTGTAGTCTAATGATTTGAAACTCTTCTATTGCGTTTGGGTCAGTATGATAAATAATGTGATAAATAATATAGGATTAAATTAACAGACCAGATACCGCTCCTGAAAACTTTACCGAACCTTAAATATCCCATTATGTGACTTTAATTTATTTTAATTTTATCCTGATTTTTGCATTTTTTTTTCCTTGCCACCTCTGTTGCTGCTCTTTTGGATACACAATAGCTGGTGATCATTGTAATTTCCTAGAATTAGTTACTTCTTTGGAAACGGTCGATAGCCAAATCAATAAAATGGCTTGTAAAACTACGGAGGTATAGGTTTCAATTTGGGGGGGAGAAGAATCGCTCATTTTCCACTTCTTGTTGACGTGCCCAGCGTCTCTTTTGACTGGGGTTAACTCTGTGTGCTCCATCGGAACAGATGCCGTATAGAGCTGCTCCCTCAAGATCATTTGTTTCCTTGATGGGGGAACATTTCTGAGCAGAACATATTGGTTGCCATAGAGAAAGAAATAAAAGGAAGAACACTAGTCACATTAAGCTATATGTTTGTGCACTGGGCTTTAGATAAAAGGACCCCAGTTCAAGCCAGAGAGAACGGGGCCAAAGCAGAGCTTCTTAGCTTCACTAAAACTAGCTTTATTTTGTTTTGGACTTTTACGGTTGAAACATGTAAGCTAATTTTATTGGCTGTCGTTAATTTTATACGATACGGTTTGCTGAACAAAATCAACTTTGGGCGCGCTCCGCCTGGCGCCGGCCGGCCGCCAGGGGGCGCCCCGCGACGCCCCCTCCCCGCGCGCGGGCGGGGGCTGAGGGCGGCGGGGCCGCCGGGCCCGGCCCCGCCGCCGGCGCAGCCGGCACTGCCCGCACACCGGCGCTCCCCGCCGCCGGGACAGCCCGCGCCGGGACCGCGCCCCGCAACTCCCGGGGCCGGCGGGCGGGGGGACCGCAGCGGGGGCTGCCGGTTCAGGGGCCGCCCGAAAGTGTCCCAGGCGGTGCGGTGCCTCCAACGGACCCGAGGCCTGCAAGGGAGTGAGAGCGGTAATTAAACACAGGCACGGGCACCGCAGCTCGGGGCAGCCCGGGGTGCCACGCGGGGTTTTTTTTGTGGTTTTCTTTCTGTCCAAATAAGGCGCTTAAGCCTCTGGAGATGCAATAAAACGACTCGGGTTTTTTTACATTATTTAATATTTAATGGCTGTATTAAACCTAGAAAAGTGGCTAGTTTTCTTTTCCTTTTTCTTTTTTTTTTTTTTTTCCATTTTTCTCTCCTTTCCCCCTCAAGCTGGCCACTCCCCCTCCCCCCCCCCCCATCCCTTCCTGTGTGCGGGAGCCAGCGATAGAGGTAACGCCGGACTCCCCCCGCCTCCTGCCCTGCCCGCACCGGCCGCGCACCCGGCACAAGTTGTCGGCGTCCGGGACACTCGCAGATTAACCTCAACTAACCACAACATCGACAGCGACCGCAGCTTAGCTCCACACAGCTCGGGTCTCTGTCCCTTCCCGAGCGCGCCTGCTCTCAGCCCCTTACTCCTTTTCTCTGCTTCCCTCGCTAAGTGATTGCAAGAGGCAACTGAGAAATTTAGTTGGTGGCTTTTAGTTTTCGGGACTTTTCTAGTATGGGGAGGCGGGTTGGGTTTTCTTTTGGGTGGAATTCCTGCGCAAACACGGCTGCTTCTCACCCCCGCGCCCTCGTCCCCTGGCAGGACACAGGGCACGGGCGGACCCGCGTGGCTGCAGCATCCTGCAACGCACCTGCGTCCTCCCGGGACGGGTGGGCAGCGGGAGTTTGAAGCCACTTTGTTCCCCCGTGGTGGAGCCCCATCAGTTTCCGTGCTACAAGGAAAGTTTTATTTCTTGCCTCCATAAAGGAAAGACCAATTGGAATCCTGGAAATCACACAGCCCATAAATATCATAGAACCTGGCAAGATGAAAGATGAACTCCCCGCCTAAAAGCCTAACACATGCATAGAAAAAAAAAAAAAAAAAAAAAAAAAAAAAAAAAAAAACCAAAAAAAAAAACAAAAAAAAAAAAAACCCACCAGAAGAAGAAAAAAAAAAAAAAAAAAAAAAAGACAGAGAAAAAAGTAATCCAAGACAGAAAACGACCTACAAGAAATTACACTTTTCATTTAAAGTGTTCGTGGGTCTTCATTTGGAAAACGGAATCAAGTCTCTGTGTGTATTGACCGTAAGGTAAAATGGTTGAGATATTTACATGAACAAAACTTTCCACCTACCGCTTTTGGCGCAATGAGCGCTAGGAATATTCCAGACTAGTAAAACACATTTCCAGAGCGCAATTCTCCTCAGAAACGTGGTCGCTTGCTTGAGATTTGCAGTTTAGTGAACATTTCCCTCTCCTGTGAAGCGGGCGGGTTTTCGAGTTGAAAGACCCCAGCAAAGTTCATCGTCCCGGGGTCGGGATTGAGCGGATTTCCCCCAGCTTTCCTCTGCCCCCCTTTCCCTCAATCCTCCAAGCGTAACCTGCGTTATATTTTAAACAAAACAGGATTTAGAAGCACAGCTCCTCTGCTGTGTGCCTGCACCAGTTAGCAGCAGCAGGCGACTAGGTACGGCAAACGAAGAGAAAAACTAACACTAAAACGAGCAACAAGTTAATTCGGCAAAAGTAAACTTTTCTGGCTGTCTTTGGAAGAGTCCGGTCTGGCCAGGATTGCCGGCTCCATGACTGCCGTGGCACCCCAACTATAAGAGTGCTACAGAGTGCATTTTTTTCTCCCCCTTTTAAAAATAAATGACTATTTTGTCCGAATGGACGCCTTTGGAAAATGGATGTAGAAGAGATACTGTCGTGGAAATAGTGAAAAGAAAGTGTTTACCGTATTTAGTATTCATTTACTTATAGTGGGAAATGATTAGGTATGTACTAATATAACCGTGGAGACCAACTGCCTAATTAGCATTTACAAATTAAAATGTTAAACATAAAGACATATTCCGTATACAGTCTGCTATATGTAAAACACATTCGTGCATAATACAGCAGTCAGCTGCAAACGTGAAGTTGACTGGCTTCCAGATATGTAGCGTTCTTGGCTAATGCGATCTGCTCTGGGTTTTTCAAGCTTACCCATACTGTAGTTCATAGTTCTTATGACCACGTTGATAGCTGCACTAGGGATATTACACTAACCAATCTGGAGAAAATAGGAAAATACACAGATTACTTTTAAAGGCTGACGATAATAACGATAAACACAATAGGCAGGCGGATCATTTATCCATACCTTTTATTCTGAAGGCTTCACTCGGAACCTTATTTATTGTTTTGAGCATAACAAAGCATTTCGGGTTCTGTAATAAATTAGAACAATAATACAGAACTGCACATGCAAAGCAAGATTCCTTTATTTCCCAGCTGCATAATTTCGATATTACCCAACGTGTCTTGCTCAGGGTTCACCTCACACGGACTGTAATGAGAGTTGCCAAATGAATGGAACAATCTATCTGTTGACTTGAGCTCAACGTACACACATTACATATGATGGAAACGTAATGCTCCCACGGATGTTAAAATCAGAGGGATACATAGTTTCAATCCAGACCCTTGAACATGTAGATTTTTATTAAGAGTAATTGTGCATGTAGCAACATTAAAAGTGGATTTACAAGTTGGAATCTTTTAAAAGAGACTGTGAAAACCTTAGCCCTGCTTTTATTAGAAATGATATCATTCCGATTTGCGTGCTTGCCATCTCAATGGCGTTTCACATGTGATAAAAAAAATCCATATGCATTACATAGATTTTCTTTTACACGCGTAAGGACTGGAAGTCTTTTAGTGGATATGAGGGTGAATAATTGTGTTACACCAGAAAACAGTTCGTGCAGTTTGGCAGCTCTGGTTATTATTATTAGATTTTTTGACATTTGAACTTGTCTATTGTCTGAGGAGCTCAGTGCAGATTGCAGTAGGTCAACCTTAAGGCTGCTCTTTTTGGCATTGCACACAAACATGCACACGCTGTCTGTTCTCCTTGTGTGAATACAGCAGCTAGAGTTTTATCGTGCTTTTTTTTTTTTTTTTTTTTTTTTTTTTTTTTTTAATGCACGTCTATTTCTATTTATCTAATCGGCTTGGGGTTTTCTCGGTTGATAAATCTGTACGTGCCTTCATTTTACACCCATTCCTCCAATCTATACATTTGCTTGATGTTGGATACTTTTAAGTACTCAGTAGCTTTTACAGCAGTATAATTCCAGCTTCACGACGTTTGATAAAAAGGACTTCAGTAGCCCTGGGATTAAATGACATATTTCCCCGCAGTTTCGCTCAACTCCATCATGACTCCTACAGTCAAAAGTTAACGTTATTCATCATCTTCTTGCATTTATTCCCTCCTCCCCTCTCTAAATTCAGCCCCACCACCCGACTTCTGAAACAATTTCTTGCCGCCTGCCAAGAGTTAGGGGGGTAGCAGTGTGGGGGGCGGAGGCTGGAACTCGAAAGCCCGTCGCCAACCCGCGTCCCTGGGGGGCGATCCCCGCCCCGCTGGCCTTTCCGCGGGCGCGGAACGGGCCGCGGTCACGCCGAGGTCCCGGCAAACGCCCTCCCGGGCGGGGCGGCAGGAGCCACTTCTGAGAAGGAAAGCGCGAAATAGGGATGGATCCCCCCCCCGGGGTGGGAGGGGGAAGAGGAGCAGGGAAACTGGATCAAACCCGATAGGAAAGTCAGTTTGCACTGGGAAAAACTAGCGATTGCGTCTAAATAACTTTTCGCTGGAGTGATTTGCACGTCTTGCTTTCTTCTCTAGTTTGGTTTGTGTTTTAAATTGAGGCTCTTCCTTCATCTGCAGGGGTGAAGGCACTCGGGCCGAACAACAGCCCATCTCTTCTTGTAGCAGTCTGTCATTTAAATATGTATCTATATAGCTATACATACATCCAGGCGTATACGTCTGGATTTAGTTCCCCCTTCACTTCCCTCTTCCCTCTTTAACAAGAGCCTGATAACGCATTTAAGGCTTGTTATTTGAACTCTCTGATCAGCATGCAGAAATGTAATTGCAACGTTTTTCATCAGGAAAGAAAGGAAAGAGAAAAGGGGGAGGAAATCCCCCCGCTCCCCTTCACACCCTTACACACACAGACAGCCAGTGCTCTGTAATCGCTGAGTCACCGTATTGGGGGTCAGTGGGTAAACACGAAGGAGAGAGCAGCAGCTTATTGAAAACCCCGGCGCAAACCGCATCCGTCCTTATCTCCAGACTGTAGATCCCTCCCCTCCTTCTTCCCCTGGATTTATTACTCCGGACTAGGGAAAGAGTGGCCCAAGTGCGGCCAGAGTCCTTTTTGTGAGACTGCATGTCCTCCTCGGGTGCAGTGGGACCCGCTTTGTTCCGGCGGGGTGGAAGGAAGAAATTCAACATTAAACTGCTATTTGGGCGTGAGGGGAGAAGGAGGAAAGGGGGGAACAACACCTAGGGATATAAAGAAAGCTTTCCCTTTCTCTGGGGTTGAGCTCTGATCTGGGCATATTTACTTCTGTTTAAACGCTATTGTTCCTGCCAGCCTTTGACACAAACAGAAGGAGCGGAGGGGGGGGGCGGCGGCGGAGAGATGGTGGGGGGGCTGGAGGTGGTGGCTGGAACAAAGCTGCTCAAACCCCAGCAACCCCCAAAGGCAGAGGAATACTTATTTTTTTCCCCTTTAAAAACGTATGTGACAAATCTTTCTGTTTGACATTGTTTTGTGGGTCCCCCCACTCTCCCTGTGAGCTGAGCAGAGTGGCTGGCTGTGATTCACTTACCAGGACCCATTTAGAGAGGTACATGTCCCCCCAGTAGGTGCCAGGGAGCCTCGAAGGGACAGCTTCTCCAGCCCCTGGATCCCAAGGAGAAGACTTGAAATTGGTTTGTGTCAAGCCCTGCAGTGGGAAACAAAGAGGCAGAAATGTTGGGAGCCCAAGGAGGGCCTGAAACACAGAGAAGCATTGAGCTTCCCAGAGATGCTTCAGCTTCTCAGCGGGGGACAGAGCAGAATCCTTTTTGGGCTGTCTCTATACATTTGAGGGCTGGACTGTACAGCCCACATTGAATCAGAATCATTGTGTGTAAATGAATAAGTGCACATTGTTTTGAGATGCTGCTATTGTATTTGGGGTTGGGGGGAGGAGAAGGTTATATTTTGTGTCTCTGTGTGTGTGTGGGTCTGTGTGCTTGCAAAAGGTGAGTGCAGATTGCAATAGTTGCTGCTCTATTTTTGTTTGTCAAACAGGGCCCTTCTCTTGGGAGAGGGGCATGTGGCGGATCCCAGCCCAGGATTACATTAATCAAAGCATTATTTCCCCAGGGATGTGCAGCACAAATGATAGTAAATCCTAATAAAATTGGATCGCTGAGAAATTGAACGCTTAAAGTAATCTGCTCTGCCTGATAAAAACTTCAAATTTATAAGATATTATGCATCCCCACCCCCAAACACCTTAGGTATCATCACTATGTGTGTATTATACAACTATCTGTAGGAGAGAAATCACTACTCAGTTTAACAGGCCCATCACTATTGAATATATACATAGATATAAATGTGTTTGTATGAGCATGCACACATATATTGCACACACACACATGCGCAGAGTAATAAAAGAAGCTAAAATATTTATGCACATAACAATAATGACTATGGTCAACATTGTCAGGACTTTACATGCAACACCTTTGCTGTGGCAGGTGCTGTAGAAGGCTTGGACAAGGCTGTACATGGTTGTGTACCAGCACTAAAATCTTGCCTGGGGACTTAATTCTCTCTTGCTTTTACTGACATTCATCATAGACTCCATGATGGCACCTGTGATCTCAAGCCACTGAGCAGCTTTGCTTTTTAAACATGGGACCACAGGGGTGGTATGAAAATAATTTAAAAAATTAAAAATATATAAACATGAGTATTTGAAGCTGAATTTAGAAAGGTTTTGAGGGGATGAGCTTCAGAACGAAACTGTGTTGGACTGGATGGGAAGAGTTGAAAGAAGGAAAGATATTCCCAGGCCAGTTATTAAGTCTCAGACATGCAGCATACTGTGTCCACAGTCTTTCAGTACAGGGCCAGGCCACCACCTTGGGCCAGCAAAGATCAGGGTAGCTGCTGGCCATTCACTAGCTTCAGACCCTCAGACTCTGCTACTTCCTCTCTGCAGAAAGAAAGTTGATTTATAATTGCTGCCATAGGACATGGCAATAGGCTCTAAGAGATCCACTGTCCAGCAGAAAACCAAAAAATTGCTTTCTCTTCCCACCCCCCCCCCCCCCCCCCCCGCAAAAGATCGCTGTGCTTCCATATGTGTAAGGGGCAGAAGGCATTTCCACTCACCCAGCTGAAACTCTTTGAAAGGCTGTGAGCCGTCCCGGGACCCTGTTACCCCGCGGGAGCTGGCCCTGCCTCGGGCCCCCGTTCGTGACCGGTCCTGCCTACTGCTTTGCGGCCGTTGAGTCCCGTACTCCTCTCCCTACCCGTGTCTTTTCTGGCATCGCTAGGCAGACCGAAGGCGGCTTATCCCTTTTCCCAGCGTGGGGTTTTCCTTTCCCGACCCGGCCCCAGGGGCTTGCGGAGGAGGGCGGGCGGTGGTGGTCCCGACCCCACAGCGCCCCGCACCCTGCCCTGGCCTGCTGGTATCTGCCCTCCCTGCCTGCAGACAGGGAAGCGGCGGAGGGGAGCTGAGACCTCTCCCAGCCACGAAATGACGCAGCCCCTGTTCCAACATCGTCTCCCGTTTGGGCTGGCTCCATTTCAGAAGCCGTCTCCCCCCACCGCCTTCTTCCCAGACTTCCTCCTTCCTCCTCCTCCTCGCCTCACCGTCACTCTCAAACAACCCCCCCCCCCCCTCCCCACGCCTCGCGCCCGCTTCCCCCTGCCGCCCCAAACTCCTTCCTCAGGACCGTGAGATGCGGGTGAGCTCTGGTGAGAGTTGCCGGTCTCCATTTCTAAGCGGGGAGCCGCTGGGAGCGGTGAGGCAGCCGTAACGGGGTGAGGGGGGGGTGGGAGGGAAGCGGTCGGCGGGTTAGGGAGGCGATGACTGACGGAAGGAGGGGGGGTCCGCACCCCCTCTCTCCCCATCTGGAGCAGCCGCTGCTCCCGGGAAGGTGCAGCCCCCGCGCCCCGCCGGCCCCGGCCCCGCGCCCCTCGGTGGGCAGCTCCCGCTGCGCTCCCGCACGACTCCCCTCGCCCTCCCCCACGCGTGTGCGGACGGTATGGGGACCCACTTACCTCGCCACTGACGGTGCCTTTTCTCCCCCCCCCCCCAAAAAAAAAACCCAAAAAACAACGAAGACCAACTATTTGCATATCGTTTGGCACCCTCACTCAGTATTTATCCCCACTTTTTTAATCACCCGTCTACCTCCGCCCAGACCGACCCTTCTGCCCCACCCCACTCCCCCGCATCCCGGGTGCAACCGGATGGCAAAAATCAAAGCTGGCTCCAATTTACCCCAGTTGTCTTCCTTTGAACACTCATAAGGTAGGTATGGTGGGATGCTGCGCTCCCACTCCCCATGTGCTCAGTGAGGTGCCTTCCTCTCCACCCTCTCCCCCCGCTCTCTATTCCTTAATTGGCTGTATCTTGATGTGCACTTGTTTTGTTTAGCCTATTTTACCATTGCGGACGAGATAGGCAGGAAAAGGAACGTTTGACTTGGTATGTCTCTGATTTTTTTTTTTTTTTCCCTCTCCTTGCCTTCCGAAGTTAATTTGCATTCGAGGTCTAATTCATGTTTCAAAATCCTGCCATTTGAGGACCATATAGGAACACGACATTCGTTTCTATTTTTGAGGAGAAGCATCTCCTGCATTTGCTCCTTTCTGTATAATTTCATTGTGTTCACAAGTGACAGGGATTTGCATCAGTTATTTTGCAATTTATTTTTTAAAAGAGTTGGATCAAATTTTCTTATTTTTAAAATTGCCGAGGGAGCAAATACTAGGCATTAGAAAAGGAGCATATATTATTAACAATGTTGCAAACTTAGTTACAGACTATATATTCATATGTATGTATTAATCTGCATTCCTTGGAGTTGAATTTCTGCCTCCTGAACATCTGATTTTGATGAGAGAAATCAGTCAGAGACAGTCAACTATACAAATACTAAAGTGTATTTGTAGTTCCTCACATCTATTTACAGGTGATTTTACTGCTGTTTGCTACTCTTGCTCCAGCACTTAGTAATTATTTCACTCCAGCAAGGCATTTCATAGGATTAGATGCTGCTTTACTCATTAAAGAGTTTTCAGTTTATCCAGGCATAACTTTCATCCACATCTCTGGAAATAGCTATGTGGCCATGTGGACTTTATGTTAAAATATAAAATATAAATGGACATATAAAAGATTGGATTGTATCCATGGTTCTTTCAGTTCTTTGGATATGATGGAGAATTAATCTAAGTTGAGGCCTTTATGGGTCCTTTAAGGACTTCTTTCACGTATTTTATTTGTATCTATAAAATGAATTTTCTTTTTGTATATAGTGATTACATGAATGACATATGTTGCATAATATGCATATGAGGCCTTTCAAGTATTTCTGTACGCACACAAATTTATTTTTCACAAATGTATGTGTGTGCGTATGTATGTGTTTATACATGTGTGTGATAAAAAACATGTTGGAAGAGAAAATTGCCCAAAATAAAAAATATTCATAAAGGAAAAGCTGTTAAGGTAGTTCACTGAGAGCTGGTATCTGGTACATTGCAAAAGTCACTTTAGTTGCAGACTTTACTGTAAATACCTACATACACACCCATCTCAGCATAGAAATCCCTCTGTGTGTATTTTCCCTTCTAGAACTAACTAAATGGGACTATGAATTATGCCTAAAAAGATGCCACTGATATGAAAAACTTATAAAATAGTAATGGAATATAGAATTTTATACAATGCCAACAACTTTAGCATGATTCTTGGCATAAGCAATTTAGTGCAATTTTATTTGTCTGAACCAGAATGATATTACAAAGTGAATTAATAGAACATTAGTACTGAAAAAAAGAAACAGTTCTTCCTTTGAAATATGAAGTGCCACTAACTTGAGATGAAACCTGAAAGTCAGTGAATAATATATGGGAAATATTAATATTTTAAATGTATCATATTTAAAATTGCAGTGAACTTAAACAAGATTTCATATCAAGAAAAACCAAGTAATTCATTTTAGGTTCTAATCTTATATGCAATGTTTTACAAATGAAGCAACTCACTAAAGAAGGGAAGTCAGGTATGTAAGCATATCTTGTTATTTTGCACATGAAATGTGGTCATTATGGAGTATGAATTTAATTTTGAAAATGATAAAAAAGAACACTTATTTTATTCTTTTTACTACGATACAAGAAAAACATTTTTAAGTAGATGATTAATTGGATGAAATGGACTGATATGGCCCATAATACCTGCATAGGCTTTTATACCTTGTGAAACCCCACCACAATGGGACCTTTATAAAAAGTGTGAAGTCAAGTAATGCAATCATATTTTATATTTAGAATGGGAGTTGATATGATTCAGTTTAATGTTGTGAAAAAGTGAGCCCTTTGGCACTTGGCATTAAATTATTTTAAAATCACTGCTTCAAGTAAAGTTAGGAGAAAGACTGTACCATGGTTGAAGCCCAGCACTAAAGCTCAGGGGCAAATTGGGTGCTACTGCTTGCCCTGCCATCCGTTTAAATGCAGACAAGGTGTTACCCTTGGTTGTGTCCTTAGTTCAAGGTCTATTGGCTCCAGTTTTTCACTGTCCTTCTCCAATGAGTGGGTACAGCTCAGCATCTGGAAGCCAAAGCTTTGCTGCTCAAGATGGGCCAAATCTTGCTTGTTCCATTCATTGAAGCCATGTGGAGTTTTGTTTGATTGGAATGAGCAGGATCTAGCTCTCATGCTCTCCCTGAAGTATTTCCATTAGACCTTAATGTCAACGGATAGATTTTTGTTGCATCTATTTGATGTGAATGGAGTTAGGTGTGAGGGCCACATTGATGCTGCCCTTACACCTCAGCCATCTAAGGGTTACATCCTATACACTTTGACTAGTGAATCAGGCCAGCAATAATTGTGGTCACTACATACTGATAAGTAGGACACGCATTACTGGGCATTTTGAACGATCAAGAAGACCCCATACTCGCGTCTTTGCATCGATGGAAGTGCTGGATGTGTATGAGCTGAGCGGAAAAGGCAGTTGTCTGTTCGGGAAAGACGTAAGGCTGCTGTGAGGACTGTCAGCACTTGTGAGGTGTCTTGTTGAAGGACAGCAAAAGCCTGGTTAGTCTGTAGACTGGTTCCCACATAGCCAGTTGCTCCCACTATGAGCTAGTTGCAGGTGCCACAGAAGAAGACAGGGTGGTGATGGTGGGGAGGGGACACAGTTGTCACTTGCTACACAAGCGGATTTTTTCTGTCCAGTTTTGGCCAAAGCTCTGGGACATTTGCTATGGTTCTCTCAATTATCTCTCATTAATTTCAGTAGCTTGTGTTTTCATTACAAATGCCCAGTGTCCTTTGGAAACGTACTATGGGTATTTGAAATTCAGAATAACTGTGGTAAGAAAAAACCATGCTTTTCCTTTTTAAGCAGCTTTACCATTTAATCACAGTTTGTTTAAATATGCATTTCTCTGCTGTGAAATAACCTTTCTTTCCACATTTATGTGCACAATCCTAACACATGGCAGAAAAAAAAAAAACATTTTAAAACACTGTGTCATGCTTATAGGATAATTATTAATCTTGTCAGAATAAAAAGCATACTAAAAGTATTCCATACAAAGGTTTGTGCCTCAACATTTTTGAGAGTTTTTTTTTAAAGTAATCAGAGATGTCATAACAGGGGGAGAAACCATACAATATATAGCATGTAGTACAAGTATAAGACTCCTAGAGGACTATTTAGAAATACACAAAGCTTATTTTTTCTCCTTTTGGTTAGCAGACTACTTGATGAAAAGGTATGTTTTTATTTTTATTCCTGCTTGTGTCTTACAGTTCTATGAAGGTGATGGGAAACTAAAGTTCCAGACTTTAGTTGTTATATATGATATAAAACTAAAGAAGAAAAATGTCCATGATACATATCTGGAGGGAGAAATACACAATAATCATGCAATCCGATAACAGAAAGAATAATTATTTGACAATAAATCCAATGTTAAATACAAGCAGAGTAATATTGTCCTAGTGAGAAATACAGCAAACAAAATGATACCACAAAAAGACACTTATGAAACTTCCTCTATGTTTAGAACTTCTCCAGTTGAATTTTCCTTTTTAATCATTTGTAACCACTGAGATATGGATAGTGAACAAGCCAGTCAAAACTTTTCTGTCTTGATTTTCTTATCCCATATCTACAAAAATGCAACTTGTAGTAACTGCACTTACTGTTAGGAGGGTGATTTTGCTGCTTGTTTGCTTGGATTTTGCTCGAGACTTGATTTTGCATACCCTGTCTCATGCTGAAATTTCTGATGCATGTGAGCAATGTTTGTAGGGTCATCTACTTATTTTGTGCAAGAAGGACAGCTTTTTCGTACTGGGGATTCTGATAGGGACAGAAAAGGGATACTGTAGGAAAGCGACTATTTTTCAAGGGCATTCGCTCCTTCATTTGACTTCAGTGAGAACTGTGAAATTCAGTATTAAAAAAAAGTGCCAATTTTCTTTAGAAAGTCAAGTGTGTCATGGAAATTTGACTTGTGTATTTCTGGCTATAATAAATAGTAAAATTCTATAGCTGGAAATGTCTGTTTTTATCTTTGTGTGGGTTTAGCATCAGCTATACGTATATAAAATGCAAATGTATCCTTCCTCATGTGATAACTGTTTGCTTTGCCTTTTTCTTCGAAGAGGTAGAAAAAAATTATTAAACCACTACTGACCTGAAAAAAAACCCAGGCAGAAACAATAGAAATTTTTGTTCACTACTCAGTTAAGAAAATAAGAAATCTGTAATCTGCAGAGGGTGAATTATGATTTTATATGCTGCTGATTTGCCTTTCTGAAATTAGGATCCTTGTACTGAACTCTTCCAGCTATTTTTATTACTATTAGGAAAGAATAAGATGCCTCTAACACCTGTTAGAGGGACAGCTTTTTGCACTGTGACACTCTGAACCCTAAGGAAAATATAGCAAACTTTTCGGGGAGCCACCAATGGCTGGGGAGAGGAGAGTATCTGCACATGCTTCTGTGCCAGTGAATGCTGTAGCAGGTTGTGTGCACCTGAGGCTATGGGTTTTCTTTTCAGAAGAGGACTAGCGGAAGAACCAAAATCCATGACTAGTTATTGATCAAAGTCCCCTCCGTGCAGCACTGTCAAGTTTTAGGATCAGTTTTGGCTGGATGGTATTCAGCTGCAACCAGAAAAGGAACCCAATCCAAAGCTCTGTGCACCTGTGCCCACACATGGGGAATAATTCCTTTGTCTGCAAGTGATGGTTGAAGCCGTGACCCTCCTCCCAGCAATGCCCAGGACAAGCTGGCCCCCCGGCCCCCAGCCGGAGTTGCGGTCTCTGGGATGGGAGGGGTGCACTGCTTTGTTGCGCAGAACCTGTAGGGACGGGGCTTCCCTCCGCATCCCGACGCCAACTTTATGCTTTGGTTTCATCTCCAATCTCTCCATTAGGGTTTTAAAAATTTTAAATCCTGGCTTCAATTAGAAACGATTGGACTGTGCTCAGCGCTGGCTGTCTTGATAGGTTTGAAATTCCTGGGAAACCTCAATTCTGGTATTTTCTAAACACAGTAAGCAAAGCACACTGGAATATTAATAGATGAAACATTTTAAAGGGACAACATCTCTTTGTAATATTTTCTGTTAAAACATATCAGCTAGGGGCAGCCTGGGGGAGTTGCAGTAAAGCCACAAGTGTTCTTCACAATTTAAAGCTTCTGCATTTTAATTATTTATTTTTTTTCTGCCACTGTAAAAGATTGCTGGACACAATAGGGCTGTCACACTTAGCAACAGGTTATCCTCACTGTGCAGGGAGCACCATAAAAAACACAAAATGGACACACAGAATAAAATACAACACTCGCTCCCCCCTTTCCCAGTTTCTTTACTTTCTGGTGTTAGAGTAGTTGCACTACATCAGCAGTGGGTAAAAAGGAAAAAAACCCAACCAAACAGATGGAACCGTTATCTCTAAACTGACAGAGTCTGCAAATTTGCTTGAAGAACTATCTTAAAATAATAATAATAATAAAACATTCTACACTGTTTTGGACTTTATTTGTTTAAACACAAATTCATGGAGCTGGTCGCAGAATAAAAATTGGAGAGTTTGGTACTGTACTTGCTTTGGTGTATTTTTCAGCACTGTAATGGGCTACAGGGAAACAAAGGAGGATATGAATACAGGGCAGTTGGTATTTAGATTTGGGTGGCACTTTCATGTGTTGAAAATGTCTTTTTAAAAAAATCTATTTTCCTTCTATCATGCTATTGAATTGTAGAATACGTTGAGATAGAAAAGCTGGAATTATTTAATAACCAAAATTAGGAATCGTTTTTTGTAGTATATTTCTTATATTTCTCATTGCCAAACTCTTGGCTGATAAGGAATTCTAAGGTCCAGGCTAAACTTGCCCATGGGGTAGGATGGGCTGTTAGAGAGTGAGATGATAGATGGATCTGTTCCTCACCTTCCAAACCCAGTTTCTTCATAAAGCAGTAGAAAACGAACCTTTTCATAGAGCATCAAAAAGCAAGCTCAAGAACAACATGACTATCACACCTTTTGCGGTATTTTTTTTCAGGCGTCTGCCCCTGATTTTAATCCAAAGGAGTTGCTTTTGGAACTGGCGTGTCCAGCTTTGGTGTTTGCCTGCTGAGGAAGAGGTATGCTCTTTGTCCCTCACCTGCAGATGGCTTGGATGCTTTTACTTTACCGAGGCAAGCACTTCCCAGTGGGCTGCATTGAGAAAGTGCTTTTCATAGCATTAGTACAGAACCAAGTTACAAAAGAATATTAATCTAATACATTCCAAAATTCAAATATGTGTGATTAATAAGCATTATTATCTATAAATAAGGCTCTAATGATACTTTGGCAGTGTTGTAAACACAAGAATCAGAAGCAATTATTGTCATTATTGTTCTGCAAGTACCTTCCATGAATACCAAATGGATATTACTGTCCAGCTCCTTGGCACATAGAAATCCTGTAAAGAACAGTTGTCAGTCACTAAGGCCTGGCCGGCTGCTGTTAACTATGTTTGTGTAAAATGTACTGTACCTAAAGACAAAGCCGATGAGCTATTGAAAGCAAGATGACTGATTAAAAAAATTGTTCTTTGTCCTTTGCATCACCAAAAATTGTGTTAAATAAAGCCTATGAGAAAGTTTTCCCATCCTATGAGATGAACTGTTTGTGTGATGGTTGTGATTAAAAATGGAAATGGACTCTGACAAAAACACTGTCCTTCTTTGTGTGAAACATACAAAGGTGAGGATGTTCCAGCCGAAAGGTGGTGTGTAAATAATGAAAACATCCCCCCCACCGCCTAGCTGTAAGAGGTAACTCAGGACGAGTTTTCAAGGACACAGGATGAAAGGGGTCTTAATCCTCATCACATTTACCTCTCCCCAGTTTGTACAGGTCCCGTAGACTGGAGTCACGCTGGTGGCCGGGTCCCACTCTCTGTGACACCCCCACTCGCCTGCCTTTGGCAGTCTCACCTCCCGCACCAAACCTTGCTGCTTTAGACGGCGCCAGCCAACAGCAGCATTTTGTGGTGGGTGTTATGTTGTTCTTCGGATGCCAGGGTGTCATCGCGAGCAGGAACAGTGTGGGTCTGACTCTCTGAATATGCAGAAAGAAAAAGTAAAAAAAAAAACAACCAACTAAACCCCAAACAGTAAGCTTTACTTTCCAAATGTGTTCAATTCTTCTTTTCTCTCCTTGATATTTGGGGCGTGCAGCACCCTATACCATGTGGTTTAACATTTTGTTCTCTATTTGTAGGTCAACATTTCCATGATTAAACTTCATCCTTTATTCAGCCTGTTCTGGCTAGGCTTTGCAGCACATGTGATATAAGCTGTTTTCACAGCTAGTAGGCCAAATCTTACTCTGAATAAGGGAGCCAAACATATGTGACTGAGTCAGACACTTAAATCAACTCCTTGGTAAATGGGAGATAACTCCAGGTGCAGTGATGAACACTGAGAACCAAAAAAGTGGGAAGGGTGGCCAGTGTTCCTCTGTGTAGGAAAGGAGACATCCTATGCACACAGGCAGTGAAATCATAGCCCTATCCAAATTTTGCTCTCCTGCATTTGTCTGAGGACACAGAGCCCTCGTCACTGAAATAATTGGGAATTTTTCCATGCAGGGTCAGGCCAGCCTGGGGTAGGCTCAGCTGCAGCTGGGCATGGAACAGGCTGTGCAGGAGGGGGACAAGGCAGCAGGAAGTGAGCCCACCTTACATTCGCAGCACACACAAGAAGGTTGCTGGGGGAACATGGAGCGCTTCACCTACAGCATTATGTTTCTTTCACTTGCCCTCCCTTCATCTCCCTTACCGATCTCATTTACAGACCAAGGCTGGTGGCTCTTCTTTCGCTTGGTGGCAGGTATCGGTTGCTCTAAGTCCATGAAGTTGAACTGGGCAACCTATCCACTTAAATCAGTGGAACAATTCCCAGGAGCACTGGCCATCCAGGATGAGTGTGACCCACCAGTAACCCTTGGTGCAGAGGATTTTTGTTAAAGGACTCTGGCTGCGTGGCCAGCAGCCCTCTGCCTGTCCTTCTTTGTCATTGCCTGGTAATTCAGTTAAGTTCTGGGAAGCCTATGAGGCTCATCAGACACAAACAAAAGTGCCAGAGGAGGAGGGATGTCATAAATTATCCAGACCTGCTGTGTGGCTGCTGTGTGATGTTCCTACCTTCACCAGAGCTGGACTGGTTGGGGCTGTTGGGTCGCTACATAGCAAGTACCAGAGTGAATAGCAAGAGAGCTCCTGCAGGAGGTCCAGAGAGGACCTATTTTCCTCAAATGAACATGGCTGTACCCATAATATTATAGAGAGAGGACTGTGCTTCATATATTATTTGGTGATGAACTGCAGCATCACAGAGAGGACTTGACAATGAACCATTTCTGTCAGGAACAAGCACTTCCAGAGCTACACTGGGGCTGCCTCCCTCAGCTAAAGGAAATACAGGCAGCATAGCAGGACCTTCAGTGGCTTTTGCTGTGTTTTTTTTTTTTTTTTTTTTTTTTTTTTTTTTTTTGTTGTTTTTTTTTTTTTTTTTTTTTTTTTTTAATGGCACCCATTCTGTAGGTTTTGACAATTTGCTTAGGTTTTTTTTTTTTTAAATAGCTTTTTGTTCATTTAGGAAGAAGAACATATCCTGCCCAAAAATAAATCTGCTTTCTAAATCTCCAGTGAAAAAGGTCAAATGATGACTACTGTAGCTTTTTGAGTACTGTGTTATTCATAGTTTAGAAAATCCTATCTTGATAAGACACACAGTAGACAACACATATAAGATGAAGTTTATGCACTAGTCTGAGGTTTTGAGGACCTGCCTCATGGCTGGGTAAATCCCTGGGCATGCATGTGAACATCTGATCCACTTCCCTGCCATTACATTGGGAAGAAAAGCGTGCTGGCTATGAGACGTTAACAGGGACTTAATAGAAGGCAGGTGCCTTCAGTGCTTGTCATGCAGTTAAGGGATGACGTACAGAATGAGGCACAGAAGTAGATGATCTGGTACGGTGTGCCTTGGGGACATGGAATGGTGCAAGGCAGGGGTAGGATGAACTGCACACTCCTGGAAAGCAAGAGGGAGAGTACCATGATTCTGCCCTCACTGGAGTTAATCAAGAATATGCTGGAATAAATCCCAATGTGCATCAAAGATACATCGGTATCAAATTAATGGAAAGGAGAAGGGAATTTAGGACAACTAAGATCTGCTGATAGGGTCAGGTGACCTCCCTGTCCTTAGGTCTATATTTTGGAAACACAAATTGTACTTTGGTTTCACTTTTAAATGTGTAAGCCAAATTGTGGTGCTTACAGAGACCAAGAAGATTGGTAGATGATGGGAAAGTCCTGTAATCAGGGAGCGAAAGGATTGCAGCAGGGTATGGTGAAGTTAAGCAAAAGAAAATTAGAATTTTTGTCTCCAGTTATTTAGACAAAAGAAGTTAAATCTCCACTTTCTTATGCTTAAATAACAGTCTCCCTTTTCCATGGTATAAAAGATCCCAAGATCACGCAGGAATGAATTAAGACTGTGGTAACAGACATGATTTCAAGTTAATGAAGAGACAGTATGTTTTGTATTATCTTTTCTCTTGTTTATGATTGCCGTTTTTGGGGGGTTGATATTACTGTAAGTAAATACATTTGTCTTTTGTTTCATTTCCCCCCTGTGACCTATTTCATTTAATTAGAAGGAAATGCATAATAGGAAATGAGTATCATCACACTGAGCTCCATCCAAAGCCCATGAAATCATCAGGAACCTTTTCTGGGCTTTTCACTATCACTGCATCCAGCCCAGCAGAAAAGACGGGCTATTTCCACCTTATCTGGAAGAATGTGTGCTGTCAGTGTAAAAATATTGCAGTTCTTATTTTAAGGTCTGGCCCCAATACTAGGGAAGGATTTTGCTACTGCATGTGCCTCTCTGCGCCACATGTTTCACATCTGTGGCAGCACATTAAAGGATAAAGGTTCCTAAAACTTTAACTCTGAATATACGTATAAAAAGAAGATACAAATTAAGGAAAAGATAAAAGATATTGATGGAAGTACAGGAGATGCTCTTTAACATGCATATTATTGACTCAATAGATTGTTACGGCTTCAGAGCTATTAGGGTCTGCTGTGTCAATGTGTACTTAGGGACTGTTTAATATGCAGATGGTTGACATGACAGACTGGAACCATTACAGTCTATCATGTCAGGGGGGATACATGAATACGCACTTTGCCAACACTGTAAAAAGTCCCTTTAAAATGCAGTAGCTGCTTTTTACAATAATTTAATAGGTTTGGTTCTTTGGATGCCCAGAGACTTGAGACTCTGGATTTATCAGCAACAAAATTTATTTCCAAATTAAGTCATTTTCCATGTGGAATGTGCAGTCTGGAGGACAGGGTGTAATCTCAGATACACAGCTCCTATCAAATCTTGTAAAATTAGCTACTGCACTTGTGCATGTGTAGAAGAGATCAGAATCTATCTGTCGGCATGTGTCTTTTTGAAGAATATAGTTTTGTCTTTTTGAGAGGTAAGGCAGAATGTCGTCTCATTTTTCATTCAAATAATCTTCAGTAGCAATTAAATAGCTTATGCTACCTAAGAGATCAGTTATTACAAGATAAGCAGCATGACAGTTTGGAAAACTGAGTAAGTCTTTGATTATTTACTAAGTTTTGATATCTGCTATTTGCCTCAAAATGCTAAAAAGTGAAGTATAAGATACAAACATGAAAGGCTCATTTGATCATCATAAGGAAAAGAATCAGTAGTTTTGCTTTTCTTTTCCTCAACAACTTATTTTTTATTAAAATAGCAAAGCCAAATGTTGTGTTTAATAAGATATATTTTTTCATTTGAATATCAAATGGAAAAATACAATTAAAATATTTCTGCTTTTACATTAATCGTAGGCTGTATTTCAGCAATGCATATATCTAAGAAGCACAGCATACACATTTGGTATATATTAGATGCTTCTAACAGATGCCCAGACCTCTTCCCCTGATTTTTAATGTTCTTTTTTATGGCAGTGGTCCAGGGACATTTTAATTTGCAAGCCTGTGAACTTGGACATAATACTTGTAGTCCATTCCCTCTAAGTTTATTGTCCTGTGTCACCTAGTTCTGATTTTAGCTGATTTGCTGAACTGAGTTGCATGGTGCAATTCCAGCACAAAATCCACTGAGCAAAAGCACTCTGCCTTGCAAATAATAGTAATTGTGCAGTATTATAAAGGTTTTTCCTCTTATCTGTGGAGAGTTGGGGGACAAATTCTACAAAAATTTGCATTTTTAGGCAAATGCGATGGCTGATTTCTGACAGCTCCTTTTACTGCCTGGTGCTGGCGGGGATACCATGGGGGCAGTCTGGATGTGGTGGTGATGGGTAGGGCAAGTGCCAGGAGGTACAAGGTGCAGAGAGCACATTTCCCATAATCTGTTACACAAGTGCTCCTGAGTCTTCTCTGAGATTTCTGCAATGGCCCAGGAAAGCCAGGAAAAGCTTAGGGAAAAAGAGAGGTCTGGAAAAGCCCAGGAGGTGGCTTCTTCTTACAGATGAATTCACCCTGGGCTCACGGAGAGGTCCCTAACAGGAGATACCCCTCCCTGGTGCTGAGTTACCTCTGCAACAAGGGAGGACCAAGCAGCAGAAGCCTGAGCTGCAGGAAAATGTATCGTAGCTTCAAACTGCATCAGTATGTGGGAAAGGTGAGCTTTGTTCCCTCCCCACCTCTGGGATGGTGGGCACATCCTTGTGGCAGTGGGCTGTGACCATGGCTGTGGGAGTGGCAGCTCCCACAGCTCTTCTGCCTCCACCTCTGGCCTCACGTGGCTCTCCAGGCCACTCTGCTCTTCTCCTTCCCCAGTGCAGCCCTGGAAGTTCCATATCCCTCTCTGAGTTACCCATGTGCAGGGAAACATCATCAGCTGAAAGAGGCATGTATGAAGGTATGATGTGAAGCACTGTGTTACCTGGTGCTAATCAATAAAGCAAAAATGTAGCTCTTTGACAGCACTTGTAATTTTGACTATTGCAATGGTGTGCCATTTCTTTGAATGCAGTATGCTTCTGTGCCCCATTAGAGCATGGTTGGCATCGCTTTCAACTATTCACAAATGCTGAGATGTTGAAAAATGTAACATTTACAAAAGATACATCTGGTGTATATTTACAAGGCTCAGGAATCATTTAAGTAGTGCCTGTACCATCACCATATTAGGAGAAAAGTTAGTCCCAGCCGCCTATGTGAAATCAGTAGTCAAATGTGTGCTGGTTGAAAGTCCATTGTTATGATATGGTATTTTGGAGTATTAAACGTGAAAATACCAACCCAGGTATAATGCTCAAATTAGATGAATATAGACCTGCATAACATATGTGATAGCTACCTATAGGCAGCTGTTTAAACAGTGCGGTCAGAAGAGGGTTATAGGTTTTGAGGGATAAATGCTTATTTTTTTTTTTTAAGTAAAGCACAATCTTTGGCTTCTCATTGCAAGGTGTCATCATACCTTTTGTCCTGTTCTTCAGTGAGAATTATAAGATCTACCTTGGAATTGAAGAAAAAGCTATTGAACAGCTTCCTTTATATCACATAACATGTCAAGGACAAAAAGGTGTTTGTCTCCTCCTGCCAGTGCAATACCACTTAAGTTACATTTGTAAACTATTTTTTAATTAATGCGATGGGTCATGTTTTCACCACACTAAGGCAGGAAATTCAAGGTAAACCAGATACTCCCTTTCTCAGTCACACAAACATGAATTAAGCATGTAGCATCAGACTTAATTTCAATTTCTAGGTCTGTAATTGAATCTAGCTCAATGTGAACTCTTTTTTCTGCACCATCACATTGATATCTGGATGTTAGTGACATTATTTAAAGCAACAAATCAGCCTATAGGACTGTGTTCAACTATATGTTGTTTGACAGTAAATGGAATAAAAAATGCTACTTTTCTCTAGGGGCAGATTTGTTAAAGGGTTTTCATCTTTTGTCAAGATATTTAATCTTGCAATGTTACAAAAAAAAAAAAAAAGCACAGTTTGTACAAGTGCAGATTTCTGCATGCACAGTTTGCCTGATTGCTAATTTGGCTGAACACACTTAACTTTAACACACGGAAATCAGAGAGGAAAGATAATTTTTGTATATATCCTTCTGAGTCAAGTATGAGTTGCTGGACTCTAAGGGAAACAGGTATCCACTTTTGGGGCTGAAGGCTGTCAGTCTGTATCACCCTGTACATCAGTCTCAGTTCATGCATGCCAATGAGAACAAATCCTGACAATGAGCTGTTGAGTGATGCCAGCAGCAATGAATGTTTCTGAAAGCTTCAGGGTTTTGGAGAAAGCAGCTGAAGCCAACTCTGTGGCACTCACCACTGCTGCCTAACTGAAGGAGGGCAAGATTTTGGCACAAGCCTCCCATGTAATGGACAGATTTGAACACACCTTTGTTTTTCAACAAGCTGAGTAAACTGGTATGGGACTATAGAATTAAGCCAAAATGCCCAACCATGTTATTTCCTCAGAGGGGTTCACTAAAGAACAACTTCAACTAAATTATTAGCGCTACTAGTAATTATTATTATTAATTCCTTTTAGTAAGCCTGTCCCTCCATCACAGTAGCAATCACGTGCTGGGATGTCTACTGCTTAGGACATCATACTCCTTTGGAAGTGGATGCTTGTTTAATTGATAGATTGCAAAGAAGGTCTGACCTATTGCCTTTTCATGGTTTGCTTTGTTTCAAATGCCTGCACTCTCACAGCTCCTTAGTAGCTTTTCTGATCCATCATGTCAGGCTGGCAGCTGTGCTTCTGCACTGTGCCTGCCTGCCCACCGTGAGCCAGATTTCACTCTCAGATGCTTGGCATACCCTCCTGCCTCACTGTTCTCTCATTGGAGAGCTGATTTTGCCTTTACCTTTATTAAACGCCTCGGTTTTAATGGGAATAACTGCTTTCTCTCATGGGTCCTCAATCCTGGGCTCTGGGTGTGCAAAGACAGCGGAGGAGGGCACATTCCCAGATGTCCCCAGGTGTGGGCTACGCATGTGGGATCAGGCTTCTGCCTGACATCTGCAGACTGAGCCCTCTACCCCTCCCGTTGAATGGTCCCACTCAGAACCATGGGCATTTTAATCTGGTGATGTTTTTCCCAGGCTGTGTAGCTTTTGCCCTCACTGTGGACCCCCCACTTCACTTGAGCCTAATCCCCCTTGGTCATGCAGGCCCACAAAGGATGGCATCTCAAATGAATAAATTCCATTTTACATCAGTCCACCTGAAAAATTGTCCTCAGAGGTTTCCACCCCCTCCCTCCCCAACATCAGGAAAAAATGGCTGAAATTTTATAAGCAGATTTTCAAGAAGGAACAGGTTTGTTTTTTTTTTTTTTTTACTACCAAGCTGTATAATAGGTGTTTTTGAGAAGTCGTTAACTTCAGCAGCATAGTCAGAAACAGTGTTACACCCCACACTGCATCCATCGTTAAGCAATTAAGTTACTGATGGGCTTTTACATTTATTTACCTTGATGGAAAGATATGTTTACTGAACCTGAGTACAAATCAACATAAGGAGGTGGAAGTTCAGAGTAAATTTGACTAATGATGTTGTGTTTTCATCCTTAAAAGAAAGAAAAAAACCTCTCTGCTTTTGATGCTATTTTATCTTCATTGGAAGGGATCCGAAATGATCCCAACTGTCATGTGAGCGCTCAGTTAGGCTTAGATCCTCTTTGATTGCAGCTGAACATCTCTCTCTGTTGGCTCATACCTTTCCTTATATGAATACAGCATACAGCACTTCAGGTTGTTTACTGAACAGCACTTTAACTCTTCCTCTGTGAATGCCCTCATGGTTATATCTTTAAGAAAATTTGAGCTGTGGCCACCTTTGCCTGAGGAGATGTTAATGTGGCCGTATTGCTGATGTGAAGGAAGAATTTCCTTTTGCTTTCACAGTAACTTCTGAAATACAGATAAGAAATATTTCTTTCATTAAACTTAATTCTCTCTCCTTTTTTTCAGGCCCATTCTTTTCTCCACTCTTGGTATGTAGATTTCTCTCTCTCCAAGTAATTCCTTAGCATACCCTTGAATGGCATCTACCACACGTGAGCATCCTCCACAGTCTCTAAGATACTTTTGTTGTTTTTCTTCTTTGAACATTTGTTTTTTTGAGATGACATTGACAGACATGAGGCCTAAGTCTGGAGATGTTCTGTGGGTAGAGCTCACATTTATTTCAGTATGTCGAGCAGTTTTAGGATCTGATCCATATTGAAGACTAGCATGGTGTAATGAGGCCTGGGCATATACAACAATATGTATTCTAACACAGCTCACTCAAAACAAATATGTTCCCTTCTCTTTGGCTGGTATAAACAAACAATCTCCATTGTGTTCTGCATGGCTCTGCTGCGCCGCCTTGCACATGGCAAGAGCTTGGCTTCCCTGTTCACACAAACAGCATCTCTGTTCTGCGACACGGTGTGTATCCAGACAGACCTGTAGCTTAGGACACTGGTCCTAAACACTGATAGTTGGTCTGGTGTTAAGTCCTAATGAGGGAATGAGGGAATTTGCAACAGATATACTTACACAGGGTCTTGTTTCTGCGTCCTGTGCACTTCAGTCAGACAATACCAACTCTGGATTCCACAGCTGGAAAGGAGAGAATCAGTGTAATAGTTGTTGCAAGATCCCCTCACACTGACCCACAAAATCTTCTCCTCTGATATCTAAATTTCCTTGCAATAAAAATCGTCAATTTTGTGAAAAATTCGTGATGACTCGAGGTGGAAACATTAGCAGGGGTGAGCTCAAAACTCATGTGTGGGACCCATTGTCTGTGTGAAGCAGAGTGAGTTTGAACCCAGGTGTTCCTTCTGTGATTGAGCTCAGACTTTTATACCATTTTGCAAAGCCATTACCCTCTCCTGTAACTTATGCTGGAAGCAGAGTGAGCTGTTTTGGCACTGAAATGATTTCATTGTTAGGCTAAGTGTTACACAGATGGCATTCTTAAATGTAAAATTCTTTTTATGATTCTTTCTATTTCATATTTATTTCATTAGATCATTATTTATGTTAAAAAGTCGCTATTAATCTGAAATGTGCTCAGCTTGAAAGAAAATGTTGAGAGAAGTTTCAGGTATCTAATCCTCAAGCCTTTAGTTTTTTTGTTTTGCATTTTCCTACTTAAAATGTTTTTTTTTTTGTCTCTAGGTGCTATGTGACAGATCCATACAAACAACAGAGGGGAAAGAGCCTCACTTAACTGATTAGAGGAGAGAAGCAGTGAAAGGGAATATGCACAAAGCACTGCCAAATTCACAGAGCAATGGAAAAGATAAAAAATAGAATAATTTCACCAGCCTTTTTTTTTTTCTCTATAGAGTAACGTAAGGTATTTCTTATACTAGCATCAGCAAAGCAATTTTCAGACAAAAATGTGATTTCTTAATTAAAGATCTCTAATTCAAAATATATTCATTTAATAGAGAGTAATTATGATAGAAGCAACTACTCAGTCATATCAATAATTCATTCAGAAGTAAACAATATCAACATATTAGCATTTATTTTTCCATTTAATAGGCTGTGATTTAAAATAAATCCAAATCATCATAATCATTGTGCTCCATATGCTGGGAAAGAAAAAGTCACCTTAAACCAGATGCATATTGTGAAAAAAAAAGGAAAAAAAAAGAAAAAGAGGAAGACAAGTTGTTCTAAAGAAACAGCATATGGGAGAAAATCTTAAGCCTCGGTAAAGATGCTCTGCTTTGTAGATGGCAATTTAATTTTGAACTGAAAGAGGGTATGTTTAGATTAGATATTAGGAAGAAGTCCTTCACTAAGAAGCTGGTGAGGCACTGGAACAGGTTGTCCAGAGAAGCTGTGGATACCTCATCCCTGGAATTGGTTAATGCCAAGTTAGATGGGACTTTGAGCAACCTGGTCTAGTGGAAGGTGTCCCTGCACATGGCAGAACAGTTGGAATAGATGATCTTTGAAGTCTCTTCCAACCCAAACAATTCTGTGATTCTATAATTCTGCAAGAACTATGATTCTATGATAGTGAGGCTGAGTTATGCCAAACAAGATTCTGGTCAATAATTTTTGAAAACCAGGAGTCAAATACTGATTTCTTTCTTTTAGAAAAAAAAAAAAAAAAAAAAACAAAAAAAAAAAAAAAAAAAACCAACAAAAAAAAAAACGATTTCTCTCAGTTTTAATCAGGAAAAGGCAATAAATGTGATCAGGAAAATTCTAGTTTGAAGATGTTTGTGTATGGAAACAATAGGCTGTTTGCAAGTTCTTATGTATGGAAACAACAGGCTGTTTACAAGTTCCAAGTTGGCTCTGCATGTGTACCTGTAAATGTGCTTGGAGCTGCATTTATTTTTCCTATTGCTAATTACATAGCCAATCCCTCTCTTAACTCGTATCCTTAACTACTCACATCATTTTGTCAGCTGACAGCTCTTTTTCAGCTCCTTAACACATCAGCACTCCTGAAGCAAGTTCTGTTAAAAACTTTTATTTCTGTCACCTGTCTGAGGTCCGGAGAGTGGCGTTTGGAGCCTGTGGATCAGGATTGTAATTCTTTGAAATTTTTTACTTCTTACATACCAAAAAAGAAATGAAAGGCTCAAGCCCTGGTCAGCCTGTGCTTCCCTGCTACAGCATCTCGAGAAGCTGGTGTAGGTCTCCTCTTATTGCTTTTTCTGGTTTTGCTATCAGCAGGTGAGGCCAGAGGCTGTAGTAGAGAGTGGGGTGTCACCACTCTGCCTGCTCTGCTCCTATGTCCAAGGCAGCACTGACAGCACACTCTTCAGGCCTTGGTGCAACCATAGGGCCCTCTTGTCCTTGGGTGAGCTCAGCAAAGCCCTTTCTCTCCCCCAGACAGAGAGCCCTGTATTCTGTCTGGGAGAATAAGACTGTGCAGCCTTTCTTCCCCAGAATTCCAGCAGTGATGCTCTCAGGGGACCTCTCCAAGTGGTGGCTGCCATTACAATGCTGTGAACATGGTGCAGGTTAACTCTGCAAAAAGGTGTTTTCTTAGCCTCTCAGGTGAATTTTGTCACCTGTGTCATTATCCTGTTACTCTTCCAAGATTGTTGTTGCTGTCCCAGCAAAGACTGCCCAGGGATGTATAGTCCCAGGGCAGGCAAGTTTAAAAAGTATTTGACTTTTGTTCTTTTCCAATCTCTGTCATGCTTTATGCTGTTAATATTCCTCCAACAATTTTTAAGGAGAAAAGTGAGTCAAGTTTGATTTTCCATACCCAAACAGAGAGGAGCCATGTATTTTACACAAGCTATTGCATTATTTCCCTCTCCAGTGTGGCTCTGATTTAGTGCTGGATGAAACTCAAAAGGAGGATTAGTGTAGAGAGACTCCCATATGCTTGGATGCATTTCTGAACTGTGTACTATCCTCACTGCTTTTGATGAAAAAAGCTGGGCTATAAACCTGATGAGAACAGGCTTCCATGCAAGATGTTTAGTATTTCCTGCTTCCATTTGGGCCAGGAATACAGCACACCCAGCTACTTTGGGCCCTGTAGCTCTTGGTCACAGGCCTGCCTGAAATTTAGAAAATCACAGCAGTAGAAAATGAATGGGGGAGTGAAAGGAAGTTGATTTTTCTCCACTTTAATAAAGACTAGATTAGGGTTTTGTTCCAGTTTTAGCAAAAGCTTTTCTGGGGGATGGGCACAGGTAGAATGTTTTTATATTAATGGAATTGGTTCATCTGTCTATTAGATGGCTGCACTGGAGTGCAAGTTCCTTTTTATGGTCCTGAGTAAAAGAGCTTGTGCTGCTTTTTAAGGGCTGCCCGTCTGGGAAAATTAGAGCTGGATGTAAAACTCCGACTATATTGTATTTAAAGAAATTGGGAGCACAAGAAGGAAGCAAGATGAAGAGAAATAGTGAAAAAGGGAGAGAGGGAGGCTTCCCAAAGATAAGCTGCTACAGTGAGTTGTGCTACTGCTTGGTGTCACACATGGGGGCTTCACTATACCTAATATCTGATAATTTTTCTAGCTGGTAATTAAATTGTAAATAGTGAAACACAAAGCAGCACTGAAATTGACCCTAAAATTGCTGGTGTACTGCCATTTGGGGCTATCTTCTTTACTATTTTCTGTTTTTAGAAAGAATTTCCCAATAGTACTGTTATCAGTTGATCATTTTTGCTGATTCTCCTCTCCATTACAAAGGTTTCTGATTTTGTGAATGAAAGGCTATGTTTTCTCAACCAAATCCTTTGCTCCTCGGTCTATTAGTAAACTAATGTTAACTTACAAGATTTGACTGAAACCTCAGGGTCTGCCAGCTGGATGCTTGAGGAGTCCAAGCTGGCTAGGTAAAGAAACACCTTTTTCACATGATCCAGCTCAGCTCCTGAGCTGCCCCACAAGTTTCTATCAGTACAAAGACTGACATTGTCTACAAGGAGCAACTCAGATTACGGTCCCTTCCAGCTGCATTGCCCCTGACCCCAGTCCTGCCCTGGGCTGCCCACGCTCTGCCCTCCCTGCACGCACGGAGGCTTCAGCTGCAGCCCGCCGCCTGACAGCATTGAGTCTGGTCTTGAGGGTGGCCTTGGATGTGTTTTAAAAGGCAGTGCAGATGCTCTGTGAGGATAACATGGAATGATTATTTTAGGGCAGATTTTCCCTTAAAAAAAATATAGTTCTACATGTGCGCAGTTTGATCTTCACACAAAAGATTTATATAAGAACTCACTTCTCTCTGTCAGTTACCGAAAAAAAAAAAAAAAAAAAAAAGCATGCTGGCAGGATTTAGGGAAGTGTGCAGGCTAAAGGATAGAAGCAGACAAAAGGGAATTTTTCTTCTAAGAACATCTGCACAGCTGGAACCCTGGCAGTGCTGTGGTTTGAAAGCCTAGGTGTTGCCTGGCTGGGGCAAGAGACAATGTCTGTTTGGCACCCTCCTGACGTGCAAATTTGGCCATAGATTCTTAGAGCAGTCCTCAGCCATGTCCCTTGCTGTGCATACACAGATGCATGGACATTATTTTGCCATCAAATGCCTGTTTTGGGGAATCTTCCACCCTGGAGGTAAACTATACATAAATGATCTGAGGGTAAAGGTGGAGGAAGAAACTGTGATTTCTTTACATGCTAAAGTAGATATAAACCAGGCACAGAGTTAACAGGAATAGAATATCTGCAGTGCCTTTAGATCAGCCGAAACCAAACATCCCTGACTCCTAGATGCCCTGCAAAACGTGCCTATAGCTCAGGCTGGAGAAACTTAACAATAGGTCTGTTAGAGAAACATCCCTGGGAGCCTAGCAAGGATAGGAAGGCTCCCTTGAGGCACCTGCACCCCAAATTCACCTCCTACGGGTAGAGCATAGGCTAGCTCAGTCTGATCTGCTTTGTGGCATGAAGGAAATGCATGTGTGACTCTGGAGTGGTTCTGATTTTTGTCTGTCTCAGGCTGGCCCCATTCAGCCATCTCTGCCCTTGCTGGGGAGTGAGTCCCAGAGCCAAAGACAGATTCTAACAATACAGCGTGTGTGCATGCCTCTAATATAACATGATGCTTATAACTGAATATAAGCAGGCATGAGGCTTTAGATCTTCCTCAAATCTCACCATAACTTTGAGATTGTCAGACAGTGCTGAAGTGAGAGATCTGGAGTAGGAAAATTAGTGAACACAAAAGTCATGATATTTACTCAGTTTATGCATTTTCTCTCTTTTTTTTCCATAAAACCTGCATAACTGGCATGTAATTGTTTTGCTAAGTGAGTCTTGAAAGCAAAAGTCTTGATAGCTGTCACATATCTTCTTTGTAGTACAGTGTGTTGTCCTCAGAAGATAATCAGTAGAACTTGCTCAGAAAAACTTAATCAGCAGAACTGAGCACATTGTCAGTGCTTAACAAATAATAAATTATACTAATAATCGCAGTTCCTTTTGACACAACCTATCAAACTTTTGCTTTCTTTCCAGGAGTAACTTACCTCTGTTTAAGATTTAATACCTTCTACAACTCTGCTTGTTATAGTTGAGAAGATTGGTGATACAACCTAACAGAGTGGAAGTATTGACTGAAATAAAATTTTGACAAAGGGCAGAAACAAAATACAAAGAAAATTCTTGAAATGTTCCTTTCCACTTACTGGTGTTGCTTTGCAAGTCTTAAAAACTGAATTCAAGATTAGATTTGATCTGCTCTATTGTTAAAATGTAAAACACTATGCTTACAATAGTGTTTTAGACTCACATTTAAATTTTCTGATAGTCTGTTTTTTAAAAGACAGACTCATTAGGCTTTCTTTACAGAAAGGTGAATGTATCCGGAAGCACATCTCTTATTATTAATTATTTTTATTATAAGGAGCTTGGATGGCTCAGAAAGCTGTTAATGTAGCTGGGGCTAGGCTATCACTTCTTTGCCACCATTGTAATTTGGCCTTGGCTTGGAGTTACTAACACTCATTTCATTTTCTGATCATTTTGTAGTTTTTATGCAATTTGTTGGTGGGTTTTACTCACTTTGAACAAGAAATATATTCACGTTATAGAGAAAGCCATCGGGTCAGCTCTAAGCTGCTGCTAATTGTCACAGGCTTAAATGGACCCATTTCAATTTAACCCAGTTGAGGATCTGACCAATGATCACAACTGGCATTAATTAGCAGATGTGTTATCAGACTCCGTGGAGATGTCCTGGGTTGAGTGACAACAGAAGCGTTCAGCTGCTGCAGCCGGTGGAGCTGTGCCAGTTTGGCAGCTGATGGCACAGCGCCCGATGCTGGCAGGTGCAAAGTCCAGGTCACCCCTGATGGAGGCACGCTGGTGGCTTCTGTCACCAGTCTCCAAGTAGAAGGAGCTGCAGAAGGAGCTCAGAACACCAGGCATGTGGTTGTAGTAAAGCACAAACAACACAAGACTCCTGGGAGGAGGAAGGCAGGCAGGGAAGACAGGGAGGATGGACCGCTGAACTGACTTGTCCCTGAAGCTGGATATGCACAAGATATTGCACTGCTAGAGAAGCAAAAGCCACTAGCAAATATGTTGAGGCTCTGGCTTTCCATGTGTACCATCTGATCTGACACTGTAATGCCAGTGGCAAGTGTGTGGCAGAAGGATGAGAGAAACACATTTAAAAGCAGGGGATCTTGAAAAGCAGTTGAATTTCACAGAGACAGCTACTGACAGTCTCAGTGCTATTATGGCTGTAAACTAGAGGTTTGGACCATGACTAGAAAAGTGCCTTGAGCAGGTCATTGGGGTGAATGAAGAGCAGGAATGAGAGGCTGCAATTTTATCAGGGAAAAAGGGCATGCTATCCTCCCTTTGCACTTATCTGAGTGCAGTGTGGGTTAAAACCAGGCCAGTACCTGCCCAGATATTGCTGAGTAGCAGCCAGTTCCTCTTTCTCGTGCCTACCTACCTCCACAGGATGGTGGCAGAAACAAGTTGCCAAGTTAATGGCATGGGACCCTTGTAAAGATTTATGGTTTCTTAATATTTACAGGACAAACTGAACATCAGGTAGCTCAGGGAGTAATTTTTTCAGCTCTTGACAGAGTTTAGAAATTTGCTTAACTGACCCCATGTATTTTGATGTGCTGTGAAAAAAAAAGAAATTCTTTTAATTGTGAGATCTTTCTGTTGTAACCCAGGAAAGGAAAACAGCAAGAGAGTGAGAGTTCAATAGTAATGAGAATGGGGAAATTTTTAGACTGGTTGCAGACCTCTGACCCGGCTGATAGGAAGATGTAGACTATCCAAGGAAGGTGCTACCACCTGCAAATTCTCTGTCACCCTTCCTCCCACCACTCAAAGCAAGATATGAAAAGATGTTTATGCACCTATTTGCTGTGAAAAATCTGGGTCCTTCTCTGAATAGTTATCTTTGGGCCCAAGGCCATGAAAGGCGATGACTTTAATGTGGGATTTATATCATGTGGGATATAGATGTCCGAGTCCAGGTTCCCAATCTACACACCCCCTGCATTTTTCATCACCTGCATTTCTGATAAGAAAGCTCTTAAGACATCTAAAACCTTCTTTCTGCTCATGCCTCTTGGTCAGTCACCAGCTCAGCTAAGTTGAACTTCCCAGCAGTTAGTCCTGATTCATCTCCTCAAACCATCCACTATGGACATATCCACCCATATGTCTTCCAAGAGTCTCCTGGTAAAGCACATGTAACACATGATCAGGACTGAGCAGTACACAAAGTACAGCAGCTGTGTTCACTGTCATTCAAAGGCATTAACTTCAAACACCACCCAAGCTTCAGGGGCTTCAAGCCCTTATCTCTTATCTGCAGAGAGAGCAGGAATCTTAGGCAGGAAGCTGCATACTAAATATTCATGGGGACGAGATTTTTCATACTTCCTGCAGAAGTGGTGCTGACACATGTAAGGCTCTCTGGGAGGAGTTTAAGGCAATGAGGTACAGAATCAGATAAAATCTCCAGCCCTCCACTGCTGAATTAGCTTGGTGTTTTGGATTGATGCAAGATAGAGGATCTCTTTTGGTATACTCATTGCTGTGTTTCTAAAGGTGTTTCTAAAACATTGTCTTCACAGCCTAATGAGAATACAGTGATTTTTCAGAAAAATCAGTAGAACATATCCTCAAAGGATATGATGATTATTGGAGTTTTAATTAAAATAGCAGGTAAAATAAGTATTATAGTATGCTATTACTTCTAAAATAACAACAGAATAAAGATGCCCATTTATTTTTTGAGTTCAATTTTCTAAATGAAAAAGTAAACATTAATATCTGCAGAGATCTTACTGATCTTGCACGATAATTTAGAAAAATATCCCTATTAGGGATAGTTATATATGCTTTTTGGTGGAAATGCAATCACAGGATATGCACATAGCTGCAATCTGTAGACAGATTAAGTAAATTAAATCACTCAATGTCTTTTTTCAATAGCTCTAAAGTTAAAAGTAATTTGCAAAGAAAATACTCAGTTTCAATTGGTTTGTAATATCTGTTAATGATCTTTGGAAAAATTTCTGATAACATGCAGGAATTCCCTCAGGGGCAGGGTTGTGAATAAGTGGATTTTTTTAAGTTTGAGATGTCATTAGCTAGTGATTTCTTTGAAGTAAAAAGCTGTTACAGAATAAATTGCAGAGGTATACAAGTGAACAGGACAATCATTTTTATGAATAATATATGTTATTTCCACTGTGCTTTCTGGCCTCCAAAGAAATAATTTACAATCTAGCTTGCCATTACAAATATCCTGGAAGAGCAACTGCATGAGCATTTTGTGCTTACTTTATGTGATTCTTTGGCTTTATGTAAAAGTACACCTTGATGGTATAAAACCACTAGTGTAAGGAGCTGATTTGCCCCTTTTAATTTTTTGTTTTCTTTTCCCCCCAACAGATAACTTTTTCAACCCACAAGGCTGAAACAACTTCCCTTAACTGAAATGACCCCAGCACAGCTATTCACTAGAAGACATCCTCCATGATTTCTTAGGGGGCCCATAAGATGACTGAAGTTGTAGGTAAGTGCAATCATGTCAAAAGGTGCCTCTATTCTCTTGGTACCTTGTCAGCATGAACATATTCTTAACAGTTCAGAGATGAATAGGGTATCTATCATGCCCCACCACAGTAAGGTAACATGAGATAAGGCAGTAAGGACAAATGAGATCTCCTGGTTCTGCCCTTGCCTTAGGATATCTCAAGTAAAAAAGAGTGCCAGAAATGTCATAGAACACACTTGTCCATGGGGAACTGCCTCCAAGGTTCAGTTACCACTCAACCATGGACACCTGAGGATGGTCCTTCTGCTTCCACAGGTTCCTGTGGGTGGTTCTGGGTTTAGATGGGGTTGGAAGGGATGCTGGTCTGGGTAATGGGGCACTGGGACTCCAGTGTGTGCTGTCACACTGGTCAAAAGATACAGCTAATTGCAGCCATTGACCTTTTGATTTCCTCACCTTCCTCCAAACCTTTTTTGCCCAAGACCTTGTTGGACTTGGTCATCTTATTAATTGCAGCCATTGACCTTTTGATTTCCTCACCTTCCTCCAAACCTTTTTTGCCCAAGACCTTGTTGGACTTGGTCATCTTATTCCTGCAGACCTGCAGACAGAGCTGAAGACACACCATGCTAGCATGAATATGACTGATGCTTCCAGGGTTCCCATACAGGGCTGGAGGAGAAAGGATTTGTTCCACTTTAGAAAGAGATGAGATAGTCACCAGTTTGAAAAGCCTCCTTGACTTTCCTGACCCTCTGAAGGCCCAGTGTGATGGTTTACCTTGGGTGAAGGTGCTGTCTTGACACTGTCTGTTGATTGGCACATGCCCTGAACCACTGGGATGATTTGACATCATTGCATAGTAGCAGCTAGTAAAACTCACAGATTTTTTACGGCTAGGAGCAAACCATTATTATAATCCAATCTGATCTTCTGCATAATGCATTCTACTGAGTTTAACCCAACCTGAACTTTGTGTGAAGATTTGCTTTTATGCCTAAAAATGACTTGTCATTTACAAATATGATTCTGTTTCTCTCAGTACTAACAATGTGATAGCAAGTTCCATTAATTAGCAGTACATTGTTTGGAAAAGCAACTCCTTTCATCCATTTGAAATTCAATACCTTTTTGTTTCACCTTGCAAGATAGGAAAGATTTTTTTCCTTCTCTGCTAATTAAGTTCAAAGATCCTGAGGACAGAATGTTATTTATATTTTAGTCATGCTTAAGTAGAACTCTGAAGAAGCCTGGGGATCCCATCACACAAAGTGAGGGAGACTGTGCAAGTCCTTTGGGATTGAGACTGTTTTAATAGACACATGGCACATTTTCAAGGAAGATGAGTGATTTAACTGAAAAAGTTGCCAGTCCAGTCAATGGATTCATACCTTTCAACCACCTATGCCTTTCAAAAGAGAAAGGTAGAGAAAAGTAAATTTCTAAAAGTTAGACCCAAAAATTTAGTTAGGAGTGTAGTCAAGTTCCTGGAAAAGGACTTTTCACAAGTGCATGAAGTGACAGGACAAGGGGAAATGGCTTTAAGATGAAGAAGAATAGATTTAGATTATATATTAGGATGAAACTCTTTACTATAAGAGTGATAAGGCACTGGAACAGGTTGCCCAGGGAAGTGGGACACCCCACCCCAGGAAATGTTCAAGGCCAGGTTATAGGGGACTCTGAGTAACCTGCTGTAATGGAAAGTTATAATCACTGTTTATGGGGGTGGGAGTGGAATTAGATGATCTTTAAGAACCTTTTCAACCCTAACTACTCTGTGATCCTATGATTTAACAAAGGAAAACAAGTGTTTCTAATTTGTAGCTCTGTGTCCGGCCCACTGTCCATGGGTCAGATTGGCCTCCAGTGGCTGGAAGTTCTTTAAGACAACAGGGTACACTGAGGAAAATACCTGCAATATCTGGTTCATGAAAGGTCCCAGAGCTTTCCAGAGCTGCTGGGGTCCAAGGACGTTTTCTAGATTGTCTGAGACAGCAGCATGTATTCTAAGTTTATGGAGAAGCTTTATTCAGTTCAGTATGATTTGAATCATAGAATCATTAAAGACCTCTAAGATCATCAAGTCCAAACATTAACTTAACACTGCCAAGTCCACCACTAAACCATGTCCCTAAGTGCCATATCTAGGAATATGAGAATATGTCGCATGAGAATATATCTTTCCTGAGAGACAAGGTGGTGCTTATGTTCTTTCTCTTTTCTCAAGAAATCTCCCATCCTTTTGACTTTTATCATTTTTATTACAATTCTCTGGACTTGCTCTATTTCTACTTTCTTTTTTCAGGGATTAGGTGACCAAATTTGAAGACAGTATTCAAAGTGAGGATGTGCCACTGATTTATAGAATAGCATTATAATATTTTCCATATTATTCTCTAAAACTCTTTTCTTTGTACAAACCCTGTAAGATTCTTTTAATTCTTTGAACTACAATGCCTTTTAACATCTGTAGTTTACTCTGATCAGATTTTAACAAAGGAATAAAAGGCTCCATTTTTCACATAGAATTTTATTTATTGTTTGAACTTTAGAAGAGAAATTGGTTAACTTACAATTTAAAAATCTTGGCAATGTAGACCATTGGACAAGGATTTCATTATCAGCCCTTCTATACTTTCTGTAGAAGTGTGTGAGGCTGAGAGTTAGTGTACAAGATCTTCACTCAATAGGCTTGTCTTTTGCTTTGTAGACATGGACAAACCTAATTTGGAGCTACCAGCATCCCAAAGATCTCAGAAAGGGCATTCACCTGTACCCCCTTCCTGATGAAACATGCTGGAGCCCCACATTTACATGCTGCTCATCCAGGACCAAGTGTGCATGCAGCACCTGAATTTTGCCATCTCCCACATACTGAACCTCACACTTCCATGCCAGGCCAGGGAAAGACCCCTTTGCAAATGATGCACTTGATGGCTGCAGAGGGTGAGGATCTTGTTCTTGTGTCACAGCTTGACATTATGCCTTCATTAGGATATTAGAAAAGGCTCAGGGAAAATGGTTACAGCTATTCTATCACCTGAGACACTTCTGGCAGCTCCTGCCTTTCCTTAGAATTACCAATCCAAGTGGTGACCCTGCCTGACCCTACTTATCTTGTAAAACCTGACAAGATCACAGCCTGAAGCAGTATAGCCACAGGCTCAATACTAGCTACCAAAGTGTCTGTTTAGTATTTTCAAGAAACATTGCTCTAAAGATTTACAATACCAGCTGCTAGATATATGGACAATACCAACGCACAGGTCTGACCCCTGAACATTCAGCCCCACTTACACAGAAATTTGTGTCTCTCAAGGGGCTAACATCAGAGCTGCCACAAACTAGTGATTCCCTATCTGCAAGCAAGCAGATTTTAAGTACAATTTGATTACATATATGCTAAGACATTGGGTAAAAGTGTTTCAAAACTATGGTCTTGAGTTCAGAATTCATGGTTAGTTTATTTCATTGGTTGCATTACTGCTTTAGCAATAGAAAGGTCTCTGTCATTTATGTGTAATATATAGAATTTACTTTTAGTTTGGTGTAGAGAATTTTCTTCACTCTTGCATGGCCAAAGCAGTTTTTCATTCGAAAGTATTTTTAGATGAACTGTAAGTTTCCTCCCCAGCAAAAATTTTAGCTGCATCAAGTGAAAGCAAATGCATATTTCCTCAGATATCACTAAGGATAAACACAGGTTTAAATACCCAAAAAACCTTTAAGGGTTTAGTTGCATATACATTCATACACCAGATGCATGAGGTTCTTGCAAAGTTGTGTGAGCTTTTTTTCCCCTCTTCTTCTTAGAACAGCAAAGACTTGGAACAGACATTGAGGTCCTATTGCTCCTGTCGGAAACTTCTGTTGACTGCAGCATGAGTTGGATGGGACCCAGAGAAACCAAATACAGACAAGTAATGATGAGTTTGCCATACAAGCAAGGAAAATCACAGATAACAGGTGCACACTAATTAGCAATGTATCTTTTGGGTCATCCAGTACATCTTCCTGACACAATGAAGTTGTTTCTTATAGTATATTTTTGTGGTTTTTTGTGCCTAGATTAAATTTCCTAAGTGATGCCATGTCTCAAGGGAGAGGTTGTGTTGCCTAGAGTATCCTGTTGTCAAGAGTTTTTTCCATTCTTAAGTCATCATATTTCTTATTTTTATGTCCCTTTGTAAATTTCCTTCTTTCCCTTTGATTTCTTTTAACTAGTGTTATGTTGTGTTTAGTTAGCATTAAGGCAACTCATAGATATTTAGCTCACTTAATCTTTCCTAATGTAGCAGTCCTTTCAGCCTTCTTGCTATTCTTCATTTCTTCTCATCACACAACTGCCTGTCAGTATCTTTTTTAGTTATGAGATTTTAAAGATGTGGTGCATTTCTCTGATCTAACAACAGATCTGGTATATAGCTGAGCGCCCTTAGTATCTTGTCACTAAAAGCCCCTCCTGACGTGTCCAGAGGAAAGCTGCAAGCATTCTGAACAGGCACACAGGTAGAGTATTCTGCTTGAACCACTTCCTTGGTGCCACTTTATTGACCCACAAAACACTATTAAAACAGTTAACCTAGGAGTTAAAAAAAAAAGTACATGGCATTTTGCTTTTTTTTTTTTTTTTATTATTTATCATAATGTAAAAAGACAGGCTAACACAGATAAAAATCTTTGATGCTGTTGAGATTTTCTAACTCTTGGTCATGAACATAACAGATTAACATTATGGAAAACATCATCTTCCATAACTACATCTGAGTGCTAGGAGAGTACATTGTAGAAAGTAATTATATACATAGTGACAAGCCTAGTTGTTCACTTCAGGCAATAAGTTCTGATCTACAAACTGCAATACTCCTTTTGTGCTAGATGAGATCTTGGTTGTAATTGACTTTCTTTACCTTTGTGTTCTGTTGGATTGGAGGAATATAATTTTAATCTGCTCTCTTTAAATTTTCATTAAGGAATGTTTCGAATACCTGCAGCCTCATCCGATGATCAGCTAGCTCGATCTTCTGTGCACCAGCAGGGACTTCTTTAAATGGGTAAACTGTATAGAACATTGTTTTCAAGTTTAATGTACTTGGAATTAACTTTATAAATTAATGGCATATCTAAAGACAGGTTATATACATAGCACAGACATGTATGTATGCATTTATATGGGCATGTGTGTGTATACATACACAAGCGCACACATATGTATAGAAATGCTGATGTTATTCACCTTTTTGAAATCTTTACAGCTAGCATTAACATGAATGTGCTGTTAAATTTGGCAGTGTTATATTTTTTTTTGAGTTTACTTCTGTAAGATAAAATCATAAAGATAAGCTGTGAAACTCATGCAGCTGATGACATAATTCTAGAATCTTGTGATGCTGAATCTCATATTTCAATGAGTGTGGGATGGATGTTCCTCGCTGAAATAATTATACTGCCTATTGCAATATATGTTTCCTTGTTTTCATGTGGGCACTGAGATGTCCAAACTATTAAACATATATGTACAATGAGTCCTGTGTTCCTTATTTGTTCTAAAGAAGGCAATTAATTTCTATGGTTTTATTGTATAATAAAGCAAATTACTCTAAGAATCTCTTATGAGCATAGCAATAATCTGTGACAATACGCATATTTACTTTTAATAATGATGTCCAAATATACATATGTGCATATAAATATGCATATATGTATATACAAACACTGAGAGACATATACACAAATTAAATGAAACCAATTAGAATGTGACATAAGTAGATTCAGAGCTTACCTGTTATGGCTGTGTGAAGTGATAATTTGAGCTACAAGGGCATGCAAGAAAACATAGTTCAATATACTCCATTGGCTCATTCTCATTATACTCACCCGTGACAGGCTGTGTGGTAAGACGGGGTACCAGCAGACGTTTGTAATCACAGCTCGTTCCAAACAGAGCTTTCAAAGTAATGCAGCACCCCAACTTCCTTCCAAATCTTGGTGTTTGCCAGTGCTTTACTGAGGCTGGTTCTTAAGGTCAGATGTTCAGATGTAAGTTATTCAGAAAGAATCTGATTCTTTATGTTTGAACTGTAGATATGTTCAACATATAGGCTTTTTGTTGCCCATGATTTTGCATTTGAGCTCACATATAGATGATGCTTGTCTACTACCTGCAAAAATGATGGATGTTTCTCCCTGATACCATACCCTATTTGCCTGGGATGTCCTCTATCAATTTCTTCACTCTCTTGTGGGCTACATAAACTGAGATTTATGTATCATACATAACATATGTAACATAAAGGGAGCCCTTTCTTTTTACTGGGACTGAAAAATCCGTTAGTCGCTATGTTGAGAAAGGGAGAAAATCAGCTTTACTTTAACATCACCCTATATTACACCCCCTATGCTCAACTAACCAGGAACACAGCAAAAAAAAAGCCCAACTGAGCTTCAGTTGTTGTATGTGACTTTTCCTGGTGGATGTGAATAGAATCTGGAAATCAACATGCTCCTCCTTGGGAGAGAAAAGTAAACAGGTTTTATCTTTTTGCAGTTGAACTCAGTGAAAAATAACCAGGCACAGAAAGCATGCTTGAAGGTAAGATAGGAATATAAGTAAAGATAAATATCGTTATGCTAAATTCAAAGGAAATGTGCCACACTGTTATAATTATTACAGAGAACATGTGCTAATTAATTGTTACACTGTGCTGGTGCAAGAGTGGAGTATTCCATATGGGACAAATAGAGGAGCTGACCCTGGGATGCTGTTGGCTCTTGTTTAGAAGCCAGTATGTGAGGAGCATGCCATGAATGGCCTTGTGAAAATGAGACTGGTGACCTGATTTGGTCTTAGAAATTACTTTTCAGAAGGGTTAGAAAAATATTTTAAATCTCTGATAAATTTTAGTTGTACTGGATGACTGGACTGCTGAGTGTGTGCAGTGTGTTTGAAAGCAGTTTTTTGTTTACCATACCACCTGGGCAACCCAAGCACTAAGTGTCAGGCCTTCAAGGAATTCAGATAAAAAAATAGCCCTGCTGTTAGGGGATCTTCAGTGCTGCCAGGACACTTCTCTGTAGATGAAATAAAGGAGACCTGAGCATCAGGGAGTTCAGAAGAGCATTGACCATGTGCCTATCAGTGTCTTTTGGATCTGCACTCATTTTCTGGAATATTGACCCTGCTTTAGCTGGAGGTACATCTGGGGAGATGTTGAGGGGAACAGGATGGGTCTGTCCTAATTTCTGGAGGAGGTATGGGTCTCCTGCAAGCCAGAGGTCAGTGCAGGGCTGTTTCCCTGCAGCAGGCTTGCTTGGCTTACAGCTAGCGTGCTAGCTCCAGCATGGTACATGTGAGCAGTGTTGGCCACGCTCACAGGCTGGCGATGCTCCTGTTTGCCATCAGCCTTCCCTCCTGGATCAGGGCCGCTACCGTTTGCTGAGGGGTGGCCAGGAGCAGCTCCCTCTGGTGAAACTCTTTTGTGCTTTTATCTCCCTTTTCTTGGCAGCAAACTGCCACTGGCTCCCAGCCATGGCCCTCTCGCCCTCCCCAGTGCCCAGCTTGCATGCTCAGCCAGTGCCTACATCTCTTCCAGCAGCTGGCCCTACTCTTCCTCCACAGCTGGCTGCTGCCCCCTGCTGTGGTAATTATTATTTATTATGGATATTCAGTGTACATTATATGTCCAAAGTCCAGTACAGTCTGAATCACTACCAGGGTCCCACTGTGTGGGCAGAAGCACACAGTCATACAGAGTTGTTTCACATTGATATTCACTTGACTCTCACACAGGGAAAGACTGAGGGGAAAGGGGTGAAGGCGGCTCTTGGCACCTATTAGCACTATCTGATGTGACACCTACTCTCTGTGCTGTGTTACGTGACTCCTGCAATAGCACAGCTGAGCACAGAGCTCCTTTTTCTCCACCTTGCTATCAGTAGCAGGTCTCCTGCTATTCCTGTTACCTAGCTGGAAACACCTGAGGTGTTTTCCAAAAGTCATGGTTGCTACATAATCACAGTTTAACTCCCTGTTGCTGTGAATGCAGACATTGCTTGGCACAGCATGGCTATGTGGGATACCATTTTCTTTCCTATTTCTCTCCATCACCTTCTTCTCTGTGTTTCTTTGTTCATGCGTCCCTCTCCTTACACTTCAACATTCCTTCGCACCCTGCCTCCCTGAGGACACCACCCTCAGTTAAAAACAGAGGAGCTGTAACTCCCACAACTTAGTGCGCAGGCAAAAGTACCTGGAGGGAGAAACAGATTTCTGTACATTTGGAAAAATACAGAATCTTGGACATATTCCTCACATACATGTGCATGTGTAAGAGGCAGATTCTCAGCTCTGCTCTGTTCAAGAGCATGGAGCAATACTGCTCCATGGCAGCTGAGGATCTGTCCCAGTATGTAAATGTAAATATCTATTTTTACAAACCCTCCTACAGTTTGCTTTTAAAAAAAGCTTTCTCTTTAGGCACTGGAAACATACAAACCAGTCAGAAGTGTCCCACTTTCTATATTTTCTCTAATTCCTACCTGTGACTTCCTTTGAAAGCTTTCAAAATCTAATGAATTCAAGAGACAAAGCGAATTAAAACTGAAGAATCTTTGCAGTCAGTACACTGGGCCTAGTCTACAGAAACGAAAAAAACTAGGAGAGAAAATGGAAGGGTACAAAGCCATGTAAATCCAGATAATTTAAAATGTTTGATTGTAAGTGGGCTCACCAAACCCTGCAAAATTCCCACTGTCTATTACTTGCAATCTTCTGCCCTTTCAGCTAGTTGCAGCAAGCTAATGTAAAGAACAAATACTTACAGTCTCTGCATCAGAGCACTTTTTTGCTGTGGATAACTTTTTAAATTGTTTTGGATTTACATTTAATTGCTTCCTTTGCATGCTATGTGTACACATGCACTCCTCCCACCCCTTATATTTCATATGTAACTGTTGTGTAGGCTGAAGTCTTTGAATATGGAGTATTCAAACCTCAGAGCACAAACCTCAGGAGTTTCAACCCAGGAATTGATTTGTCCTCTTTTAAGATGGGAACCACATGTGTGACTTGAATCCAGATCTTGGGTGGATTCTGCATACACTTATTTGAATGCATCAGGATTTGGGATTCAGACTAATTTATTTGTTATGACACTAGTCCTGATACCTACTACTGGGTTTTCACCTTTCCCTGCCTCAACAGAAAGAGAAATGCTTCTCATATTCACTTCTTTCAGACTGATTTGGAGTCATTCCAGGATGAAATCATCATCAAGTATTATTCTCAGTTTTGTTCCTTAATATTCTCTGTGAAAATTGCTTATAATTGACCTCTGTAAAACCTTTAGAATCTTTGGATCATTTGGTCACCTTTCTCTGAGAAGACTCTGTCATCCACTTTTCCTCTGAAGGCTGCTCCACTGGTTTTTCAAAGTAACCGAGTGCACTTCCCCCCTTGTAACAGCCTTAGTGGTTTGGGAGACTGAAGAACACCTTCATGGGGTGTTCTTGTCCAACAAGCTCTCTCTTGAGCTGTTATTCAGAACTAGCATTTCTGGGCTCCCTAAAACTGTGGCAAACTTCAAAGCTCTTTTATTCCCAGGATTTTCCTCATCTCCTTTTGAAGACAGGCAACATAATAGGGCTTCCCAGCCTTCTTGTGCTGCTGCATTTTTCAAGGGAAGAAGGCATCATCTTGTCAGTATCTTGGCTTTTTCTCACTTTATTTCCCCTCAGAACTCCCAGATGAACACCATCCGGTTGTGGTGATTTACTGCACTTGAGTTTCTCAAGTTACTCTACAACTTCCTCCTTAGAGACTTCAATCTGTATAAAGGCCACACTCTGATTTTCTTTGCAAAGTGCCTTTGGCACAGGAATTTCTACACTGCTCTCAGCAGCAGACACAATGCAAGAGATTAATTTAACTCCTCTGCTAGCTTGTTGCACTCTTCTGACCCACTGTATATGGATTTGTGGGGAATCTCTGCAATGTTTTTGTGCAAAGTCCAGGCTAAGAACAGTATTCTCCAACAGGTGAGGCTTGTCTCTTTACTGGTATTCTCTTGCTGCTCCACTGAAGGATATTTCTGTGTGTATTACAGCCATTCTCAGCACATCTTATTTGACTGGTTTATTCAGCCCAGTATCATTCCTCTGCACTGTGTCTGTCACAGGTGGGTTAAATTCTCACCCATGCAAACTGGCACTGTTCCTAGGGAGATGTTCAGGTGAGGAGCTGGTCCTGCAGGAGACCCTTCCCTAGTGCTTTGGCAATCCACCTTCTGACAGGTCACAGCAAAGGGGCAGGATGAGTGCTTAGCACCACAACCCAAGAGGAGTGGGGTTTGTATCCTAGCCTGTGGTCTGGTCCTCATCAAGTGAAAAACCCTGCGGTCTTTTGCCTTTCATAAAGGGAAGTTGGAGGACTGGAGCAATCCTTTCCCTTTTCTGCTCTTTCTTTTATATATTTTTATTTCTGTTGCTTCCCACTCTCTTTCTGTTTTGAGAAAGACCGAAGCTGCCGTATGGCAAATCCAGTCTTTAATTAGTTTGAAGGACAGAACTAAAACATCAGAAATAGAGCAAATAGTCTCCATGTTTTATTCCCTGGCTGGTGTAGATTGGCCTTCAGTCCCTATATTTCAAAAGAAGGTCAGTTTTATGAAAAGCATGCTCACAAACACTACTGAGCTTTGTGACTTAAAATTTATTTCAGTGAACTTTGATGACCATTACTTGGTCTGTTTATAGAGTTAAACCCAAGAAATTAGCTTAATTTGTACCACATTCACTAAAGAAACATATGTCTGATTTAAGACACAGACAAGCATCCCTTAGATATGGTATGGATATGAGACTGACATTCACTATAGCTGCCTAAGGCCCAGATATGGAGACTATACCAGAAATCAGTTCCATGACTTCATCCATCAAAGAGAAAAGCATTTATGCTGTTGAGTTTGTCCTAACTTTCTCAAAGAAAAAGCTGTAGAAAACCTACGGTGAGTATCCTTATTTCACTAACTTTCTTATTTCAAATGAAGAATTAAAATCTGAGAACTCTATTTCTCAAAGGCTTTTGTGAATAAAGACCCTGAATTTCCTAAAGCTTCCTAAATTGAAGTGAAATATGTCTCAGGATTCATAACTGCAGAGCTGTCAACTGAAGTCCAGTCTATGAAATCTATGTCAAGATACAAACAGGCATGCTCATCCCTAGCACATCTGTTTGTAATAAATGAAAATACCTTAGAAATTAATTGGGTCTTTTGTTTTCTAAAATTTGGGACTTCATGTACAGAGCAGGATTCTTTATAAATTGCTGTGGCTGTCTTAGAATAAGCCATCTAGTCTCAGATAACTTTTCTTTCCCTGTCTGTCATGGGTAGCACCTCCAGATCCCTGTTCAACTATTTCATATGGCCATTATAGGATTGTACCTCATGTGGCCATATGAAAATAAGTCTCTGTTACTGGTGGAGTCTTGCTCTCTCAACTACAGAGGGAGTGTAGGCAATTGCCTTAGAGCAAACCACAAAGGTGATACTATCTCTTTGCTGATGTCTTGGTTCATTAACATTTTTAAATTCAAGGCAAGTAATTCTGATTTGATCTATGTTTTTCTTTTACACTAGTCCACAATAATGACAATGCCTCCCAAATATCCCTCTTCTAATCAGTCTTTACTGAAATTATTTCCAGTTTTTCTGCTTATGTAACAAGAAATGCTACTTTCTTGGTGTCATTTTCATAATCTACAGGTATTATTTTAACTTGCAATATTTTGACTGAATGTAGTGATATACTAGGAACCCACTTAGTACATGAGCAAAATGATTTTGTAGTACTGTACAAAGTTAAGACACAGAGAACAAATTGCAGGAAGGCAATTTGAAGGTGCTTCTCCTAACTGATATAACCATTTTTGTACAGTTGTAATATTGACAAAATATATCAGAATACATATTTGAATTACTTTGAAAACATAATTTCAATGGCCAGAACAAATATAATGTGTTGATATTTATGAAATATGGTTAGTAATAACTAAATGAAGTAATTGAAATCATACTATACAGCACATAAGGCAATTTCTCAATTTTTGCACTCTGCCTTCTCACAAAACAAGCAGGTTACACAATGCCCTAAAAAGTAAGGTTCTAGGAGATCGAAAATCTTTCAGAGGCCATTGGGAAGAGACACCCAAAGGTATACAAAGCACAGAAGACAACAATAAAGAATACTCCTATAGAGATCTATAGCTCTTCTAATTAAGAAGCAAGGCAAGACTTAGCCTTTTATTTTAATAATTCTTCCAGAATTTAAAAAGCCTGTTACATGGCCATACTAGTGAGAGAAGAGTACCAACTACTGCTGTTGGAAAGGTACAAAAAGTAGCAAACCTTTATTTTGGCTTTTGGGTTACTTTGAAGTCTGTTTACTGTGTGGAATGTATGTGCTGTCAGGACACAGGCTGGTCCCTTCTCAAAACCTCTGCATCAGCAATCAATTTTTCTCATTAAAACTTGTATGCTATTCTCTTTACTCTCTCCCTCTCTAAGACATTGAAACTATTGTTCAAGGCTCAAATTCTGGTTCACCTGCCAGTGGTCTGATCACACCCACCATTGCACCGCCCCAACCCCTTACTACACCTTACCCAAGAATGTGCAACACCTTCCTCTCCTCTTCACGAGATTTTTTTTGCCAGGACTTAACAAGACAGATAGGACAAGACAGATAGTGCCTGGAAGTGCTACCTCCTGTGTCAGTCAGGCTTCTAAAAATCCTCCATGCCCCCATATGGCTTTCTGTGGGCAGCTACAAGAAATCTACACAGAATGCTTTTTGGAGAATGACTTCACACATCTCTGCATAGTCCCATGCAGTAGTCTGCATTTTTGCTTGGGATGATAGGAAATATTCACAGACAAATAACAAACAGCTGCTCTCATCATCTTCATTGATGTCAAAGCCTGTTGTGTAGGTGAACCAGGAGGAAAAGCCTATTGTAAAGTATGAATCGAGTAAAGACTATGTTGAATCATTCCACACAATTGAGCATGTTTGCAGGGATGATTACTTCTTCACTTCCCAGTATTCAGTATATTGCTTGCTTCCCTTGGTAGGACCTACTTCCTGATGAAATACTACTGAATGGAGGAAATCTGTGCCATAGGTATGATGGTTGATCCAAAATGAGTGATTAGTAAACATCTTTCAGTTGGTGTTGAAAACAGAGATGAACAAGAAATGAACTTTAAATGCAAAAAAGTTGGTTGATTACACCCATTCTATTCATGGGGTGATTAATGGTTGTCTTCTCTCTGCAAATTTTCATCAACATTGAAAAATTTTGCCAAATCTAAGAAAATGTCAAGACCTTGGCATAAATCTGTTACTTGCTCATACATTTGAGTCTAGTAAACAGTTTCTCATTTAGTTACAAAACGTTTTTAAATTTATGTATAATTTCTGGACTCTTTTAAGATTTTATGAAAGCTCTGACACAAATTTGGATGTGGAAATGGGATCTTAAGGAGAAATGTACATAACTGTCTGAAGAGTTACGATGTAACCTTGGCTTGCAAGAGTCTGTTCTAGGAGGAATTTTGATAAATCTTCAGATGTGAATGTCACAGTTTAGGGCCATTTATAAAATTTTTGAGTCTTGCAACTGGTCTGAACATTAGTGTACTTGGGAGCACCCATGACACTGTGTGTGATCTCAAAGTGGCGTCTTGGAAAGGCAGGTTTTGTTCTTCTTTTTCTCCCTATAGATCCTTAAAAATATGCAAATCTATGTGATCTGCTTCTCATACAAAAAGTTGAAAATTCAGCTATGGATCAAAGATTAGAGCATATGCCTATTATTGCAGCTGCCAGTTAACTGATCCAAATGTTTAACTCTTTAAAGAAATAGAGGGTCAGCAGCTTTCCGAATAATTGTTTCCAGACAGTCTTCTGTTAGTTGGATTTCTATATCACATTCAACTTCAATTGCTGCTGTCATTTATCTCCATTCCACAGAGTTTAACTTTACTAAATTCACATGTTAGTAGTTGAGCCACTTACTCTTAGACACATCCAGAGCATGCTCCATGCTCGTTGACTGTTTTTTATGGTGCCTCACAGATAAAATGAGAAAAACTGATGCCATCCAAACACCTGCCCTGTGTTTTTTGTAATGCTAGAAAGTGCAGAGACAAAGAAACCAGGCCATAAATGACTCAAAAATGACTCAAAAATAAAACAAGTCAGGGCGTGTACCAACCTTTTTGAAAGCCTGTCTTCACTTCTGTATTGACAGTCAGAATGGAAGGTGGCTTGATAACAGCCACTGTGCCACATTGTGAGAGAGCACTGAGTCGCACTTCCTTGTCTTTCAGTCTTGTCTTGCCCTCATGAAGAAAAGATCTTCAGAGGTTCTCTGATCACATCCTTTGTCCCACTCTGGTGGTCGCCAAGTCAGTCTCAAGCCCCCCAGACATGGGACCTTGTGTTGGGATCAGCATTACCATCCACATTTCAGTGCTTCCTGCTGGAGAGTCACCAGCTGCTGTCTGTAGGCTCTCATGCTGCGTCAGTCTCCTTCACCATCTTCCTCCTGCTTTGGTCTAGTTGCCAACCAGGCAGTTGTTATCTAAAATGATGCAAAAAATGGTGTAGGTGGTTTATTTTTAGGTGATGGTAAACTGAAAAATAAAACGTATTGGAACTCTGTTCTTATTCCAGTTTTGGTCTGGACTATTCAGTGCCAGCATGCCCTACTTCCTCAAGTAACCAAGTCTCAAGTTAAATGTTTTCAACAGATACTTGATTTTGAGGAAGAGAGCAAACATGCTAGTCTAAACTTAAAAGGACTAAGGAGACAAGAGGGTTAAGGACAGGGTCTAGACCCTTTGCATCTCCTCAGGAGGAATGATAAACACCTCTCTTTGGCAAGGTCCAGCTTCCTACACTTTTCTGAGGAGCAGTAATGGAGAGTGCTATTTATTACGTGTTGGGATGAACGTAGGGAATGTTTTCCACCATTTAAAAAAATAGAATCCAGAATTTATGGGAGTTTGAAAAGCAATTTCCTTTTAAGGTGCAAATTCCTAATTTGCCACATAAAAGTACAGGAATTAAGTGCTAAATCCTTCTTTGCCAGTGAGACTTGTGAAAGGAGGTACGAAAAAAGAGTTACTGTTAGGTTTCTATTCATGTCTCCTGAAAGCCAATGTATGCAAAAGTGCTGAAACAGCCCTGATTTTTTTTTTTCAAAGCCTTCCTGCCGTTTCTGACTGACTTTTAAAAAATGAACCCTTGTCCAGTTTTATTTGTGTGGTGGGTTCTGATTTTGTTCTGCCTGTACTGTATCGCTTTTCTCTCCTCACCATTAATCTTCCATGAATGTTCCCTGGGGCACAGTTCTCCCTTTTCTGCATGGAGAGTTTCTATTGAAATTAATGGACTTTCTTTTCGTGGGTGAAGGAAGAATACACCCTTATATCAGCCCTGTTGCAAAAGAATATTATCCATTGAAAAAAAGCGTTAGTCTCACTCCTGAAAGTCCAAGATCTAGTCAGGCAGATTATAGTGGGAGATCCCAACAGGAGGTCTGGTACAGAAGCGAGAACTACTTGTCCAACATGAAAACAAAAGCCAGAACAGAAGACTTTTTAAATGTTGGAACAAAACCTCATGAAAGTCAGTGGATATAGTATGTGATGAAGTGTACTGTCCCAAACCTAATTCTAGGGCAGATCCATCCGGTGGAGTACAGCGCAGTGAAGATATCCATTCATGACCTGTAGAACCAGGCACGTTCACAAGAACAGCACGGCACCAAAGACTAATTTGATCTGCAAAGAGGCACTGCAGATTGGCCAGAGGTGCTGGGCCATGCAAATAAACGTATATTGTGCTGTGCAGATGTATCACCTCATTTGGAGAATGGGCTTGGGAGCTTGGGCATCTTTGACACAGTTGAGCATTGCACAACGTACACATGCTAATAAGCATGGCTACATGCCCTTAGAGGCTTAAATGGAAAAGTCTTATGTTCCTTCACAGAGAACCCTTTGCTGAATTAAAGAGGGTGTTGACAACCTTCAATTGAAACTGCATAAATTCTCATAGGAAGGATAGTAGCTGCAATATGAGGTCTTGAGGCAGGCGGATGACCTTATAAAATATACTACAGTATCTAAGTTTAGTAAAACAAACACACTGTATTTAAGTAGGCTATGGAAATGTAAATATGCTTCGGAACTGGCCCCAAGCAGTATATGTTACGGTAATGTTGCTGTCACATTTTGGATAGATCATTGCTGTAGATACTATAATCTAAAGCTAGAAGATAGAATTTAATATGCATGGAGAAATTCAAGAATTTAAGCAGAGGATAAAAGCCCTCTTTCCTCAACAGTATTTTCAAGAATGAACCTTACCTCCACCTTGTAACCAAAAAAAAAACCTAAGCTTGTCTAAAGAGGCATTATATGGATGGACTAGGCCACTCCAATATTTTTAATCATTTGGGATATTTCACAGGGAAGTCCTTCTGGTAAGGATGACTCCTTCCATGGTGCCTATTTGCTTCCTACGATTCTTTGTACTGTGCAGTGCTAGAAAGGGTAGCAAAGGTTTGACAACCACTGTGGCAGACAAATAAGGATTTTTTATGTGTTTATGGTTTGTGAAACCTTGATTGTTGTATAATTAACATGTCAGTTACCCTTGGATTTTCAGTTTTAGCAACCGATGTATTTTTAATGTTTACATTTGATTTGAGCATCTCTGACAAAGCTCTTATTACTCATTTGTGTGTATTTGTATTTTGGTTGAAGATTATATACATATCTATCAAGATGATTGTTTTAAACTGTGCTCTATCTGCTCCTTCCACCAAACCTGGATCGCTTGCTTTAAGATTAGCCTTGTCAAATTTACTTAAAGTGACCAGGCAAATACATACAACTAATTTTGTTATAGGCAAAATTAACTAATGCTCTTTTTCATGGTGAGGTGCTGTAATGATTTTATATAGCAGTCAAACTATTTAAATACTAATGCTGTCTTCATGCTGTAATCACCATTCTAGTCAGATGTCATTTTTAGTAGCCTATAGGGAATTCCATCCCTTAATTATTCTTCAATACACAAACCAAGCATTCTTTAATTGGTGTAAATTGAACAGTGTTCCAATGCAAACAAGAAGAGGACAAACTAATCAATGATTCTGTGCATGTCTATTGGAAAGCTATTGCCATTAGATCAAGTAACGAATCCTCAACTCCATTAGCTTCAGAGGAACGATGGGGAAAAAATACTGCTAATGCCACTTCTTACTATCAATCAGTAATGAAAAGTATGTAGCAAACCCTTTAGCAGAACTCCAGCTTTTCTTGAAAGTGCTCATGGAAATTTAAAATATGAAGATATTCTGACTTCAGACTCCTGAGTCATATGTCTTTCTTGGGGATTTGTCTGGAAACAATGTGTTTTTATTCTCTGCTGCCTTTAGTGACGTGGCCTGTTTTTTATTTTTCTTTTTTAAACAAATGATTCTTGAATGATAACATAACTTTTTTCAACTTGACAGGAACTTTTGGGTGAATTTTGTGTCTCTCTGATGCTGTTCTCTGTACATTCATATGTATTCACTACTGCAGCACAACATAAATTGGTTGGCTCTCCCATCTCTTTTTTTAATACAATCTGAAATAAAGGTGCTGTATTTAAGAAACAGATGAAAAATCCTTCTCATAAATGTGTCACACTCACTTTTCATTCTTGTCTCTTTTTATCAGTTCTCTAAAACTGATTATTTATCTCTGGAGAGGGAGGAAAAAAAAAAGTAAAAGGCCCATTACAAACCTCTGGCCCAGATCTGCCAGTCTTAGAGTTTTAGTTAGTGTGGAAAGTGAAACTCCTCTGGAAAGAGATATACTGGCTATGGTTGTTCACTTTTTAATCTATTTGTTTTTGATATAATATGCTATTTACTGTTTAAGGACCTTTCATGTTGCTTTAAATTGAAGTTTTTAAAAAAGTCTAGCATAAAAAGCTCTAAGTGACATAGGCTGAGTAGAAAAATACAGCATCTTGTACAGACAGCCTTTGTTCACCACATTACAGTTGAAAGAAGTGTAGAGCAGGCTTGGTAGATAACCTGCCTTCTTAAAACAAGAGGGTTTCTAATTTCCACACATCCTAATCACAGTCACATTACTTCACTCTCTGCACCAGACCCCTCAGGGCTGGCTCTAGGTTTTGCTGTGAAGTCACATGTGTGGGGCCTGAGGCATTTTTCCACTTTACTTTTTTCTTTTTTAATCCTTTTGCCGGTTGGGACTCTCTAACTGGCTCTGTTGTCATGGGTGGCTGACTAGGATGGTAAGGAAGAGAGCAGCACAGGTAATCACCCTCCAGGTTTCATACTTGTTTTTTTCTTATGAGGATGAAGATGCTGCAATATGTGTTTTCTGAGGAAAAGGAAGCTTCTCCCCTCTCCTCCTTTCCCAGACCAGTGTGTGATTTCCAGGTAATGAATTCCCCTCTGCTTCCCTACTTTTTTCCTTTGCTGCTTAGCTCTTGTGTGTCGTTGTACTATTTCTCAAAAAATTAAAGTGTGCCATCTGGCTTAAGGTATCTTTCTTCTTTTGGTTACTCTTCAATGTCTTCTGTGGTAGCTGTTAGAAGATGTTGATGCCAGCAAGTGGTTATGACACTTGAAGTGGGGATTGTAGAGGGCTGAAGAGGATTTTCCAGAGTGCTAATCTCCCCACTCTGCTGAGAGCATGTTCTGAAAGGCAGTGGGTCCTTTGGAGTCTGTATTTGCTTCCTTGATTTGGAGATTTGGCCCCTCAAAAAAAGGGATGCCAAATATCTGGGGCCCAAGCAGATGGGCTCAAAGAGAGATTGTGGGGCAGCTGCGGGGTGCAGAGGGGATACATGCTTTGAGACACCAGACAGCCTAGACTCTACCTTGTTATAAAAAAAAAGAGGCCTTTTGTAAGCCCACACTACACATACTATGTTACAAAGGGAAGACTTTATCTAAGCAGAATGTTAGACAAGATGTTTCTATAAAGATTTCATAAAGTTAAACTTTGCATTTTTTGGTAAATCTTGTGAATTCCACTTATTTAAAAAATATTGTTGTACCACTATTTCCATATACACTAACAAGCCTTACTGGAGTTGAAATCTCATAAGAAAAGAATCAGGCCAACTTCAAAAGTACACTTGGGATCCAAATGACACCACTGGGAGGATTTAGCATAATTTTACCTGAAGTTGGAATCTGTGTTTGCAATTGTGTACCAAATGTGGTTTAGGCTATAAGAAAGGGCTAAGATTTGTCATCTGATATTCATGAAAAACCAAGGAAGACATTTTTATTTTGGTTTATTTTTCAAAAAAAGCCAGCCTTAGATTGTTGGGAAAGCTTCAGTAGAATAATTTCTTAATCACCTCTATGTTCTTAAGAATATCTGGCCTTCAAAGTCTATATTAAAACTCCCCACTGATTCACTTGGGATTATGTCCCTCAGAATGGATGACAGGAGAAACAAATACTCACCAGGCCTCAGCAACTGCCTGGCAATCCCAAGGGAAATGCCCCTCTGATCCCCACAAGGAAATCCTCAGACACCATTTTACAGGATAAGGAAAATTTCTTTTCCCAAGGATGACAGAAAGAGAGAAAGACAGACCATGTGAGGCGGGATGTGCCGCTCCCTTTTTGAGACAAAGAGAAAGCACTAGCACACGAGCAGCCAAGGGAAGGGAAGCCAGCAGAAGGCTTTTATAAAAAGCTGGGATTGTTAGTGTGGATGCTTCAATGTAAACATATACAAATGTGTTATATGAAATAATGCGAAAAGTCTTAATTCTAGAGTGTGACAATATTTCAAAATTCTTTTTACCTTGTTACATACTTTAACACTTATGCAGGTCACTCCAGAGATCATTCTGATTTGAATGTTTTAAATGATATATTTGTTTGCTTTTTTTTGAATTTAAGAGTGAAGTGAATGTTATACAGGTGTGACTCTTGGAGATGGTGCTAAACAGAGACAGGAACTGGACTCAGTGGTCATTGTGGGTCCCTTCCAACTCACCACATTCTGTGATTCTGTAGTTTTATGATATTTTTTCATCAAAAATACAGACATTGCCTGAAAGAAATAATATTCTCATTCAGACTTGCATTATAGAGGTTGCATTCTGTGTATTTTTGGCAAATTCCTATTATATCAAGCTGCTATTGATATTGGAACAGAGTTTGAGATTGCTTTGCTTTGTAGTCTCTGCTTGGTCACAGTCATAGAGACTCTGCTTCTAAAATCTGTTGAATATACTCCAATTCTAAAGATAAAATTATGGCATATTGACTTACTTTATTATACAGTATTTAAGCCAGCTAATTCATCACAGAAACCTTCTATTAAAAATAATTTTAATTTTAAGATTTAGTTTTAGTTTTAGTTTTGTTATGTTAATGAGCTCACCTTTGGTCATGCAGACCATTCTATCTGTCCTGTTTCAGCAGATAAGTCCCATCCACAATTGCTCTCACTCATAATGGCAGCTGTCATTCATAGTGTGTTTCTTGCCCTAAATAAATTTAAAAGTTTTTTTTAATGGTACCACAAAAGCAAGAGTTCCATCAGCTTCTTAAAATAAATATAAATGTAATAACTGCTAAGGAATTACTGTCAGCTAAAAGCTATATTCACATTATTTTGGAAAGTAGCTTGTGCAGCCTATTCTCAAAGGTCTTCAGTGGGGGAGACTCCAGACCCTCCATAAACAATAATTTCCACAGCTTCAATGTCTTCCCTGTGAGAAAATTTTTTGCCAGTATTTGACCTGACTTTATTTCAATGTAGTACTGTCACTTTCTGTCATCTGGCTGTAGTCCTGAAATACAAACTCTTCCCTGCCTCTTCCCAGAAGGCTTTTAACATTTGAAGTCCTTGGTTTTTATGTCCACTCATTTTCTTTTCCAGATGAAATCACCCCAGTTCAGATTTCTTTGCAGGTGACATTTCCTAAATTTCTGATCATTCCCATTCCTCTCCTTCGGACACTTTTGAAGGCAGCTGTATCTTTTTTTCAAAGGTGATTTTTTAATGGGGTCCCTGCCAGCGTGCAGCTGAGCAGCATGATCACTGCCTTATCTTCCAAGAAAACTTCTGTCTGCTCAGCTCCCAACAGCTCAGCCCTCTGGCACCCAGATATGCTTCTGATTTTCTTTCCCATAATTTTGGGGGGAGATAAAGAGAGAGATTCTCCTTCGTTCAAAATCAAGCTTCAGTCTTGTGTTTCCTGCTCCTACCTAGTGGAACCTTCAAAGTTCTTCAGGAGCTGCTTAAGAGGGAAAGAGGGCCCTGGATGTTATCTTTCGGAGGAGAATGGAAGACAAGATTTTTCCATGTACATAAGACACATTTGACTTCATGCAATTCTTCTCTTTCTCTCTCTGTTTTCCTTCCAATATGAAAATCCCCTAAAAAATTGCAATGTTTAGTTTCATATTATTTTCTATTTTTTTCTCATTTTTTTCATTTGCATTACTAATTTAAGCGAATGCGATATGAAAGCATCATTTTAAACCAAAAAAGCCCAGAAAACCAAAAATTTGACTTTTTTTTTAACCATTATTTCTTCCAAAGTGGCTTGCATCATTAAGCATAAAAATTTTTTTTTCATCTTCAGGTCAGCAAAAGTTTTGTGAAAAACCCTTACTTAATTTTTGAGTGGTTGTTCTCCTTCTTGACTTGACACATTTGAGCAAAATAACTCATCAAAAATTATAACATAATTCTGCACCTATGTACATTCATTCAGGTTTTACATCAGGATAGCTGGTTGGTTTTGTATACAGCAGCATATTTTTGAATATTTTCTAAAAAAAATTACATGATTTTAATCACAGAAAACATAGACTTAGGTGTCTCATTCCAAAGTTAACAGAAAACTCCCTTGAGCTTCTCTTGGGAAGGGTTGAGCCTTTAATCTGTGTTTGTTTAATAATAAAGTCCCTGAGATAGGCTGGTAGATAGGTTTCTTTGAGAGACACTTGTATCAGTGTTAGGTATGGGTTTTTTTCTGGTATACCCTGGTTTCTTAGAGTGCCTAAGCACTCTAAGCAGGTACTAATGATTTTGCCACACTGATCTCCTCCTGACCCTCTGGTTTGTCTTTCTATTCCTATTTAGTGAATGTAGATAAATATTTTGCATCAAAAGTGTGAAATATATATATATATATATATATATATATATATATATATATATATATATATATAATGAGTGGTTCATAATTAGTCTTCTGTTTTCTTACTCCATTAAATTCCATTCCACATGACCATTTCTGAACAAATATTTGCTGTCAATATTTGCTGAAAAAGTCCAACTCAACCAAGTAAATAAAACATTAGAAAACATAATTTTGTTTCTTCATTCAGCTAAATCCATTAAGACTTTAACACAAGTAGAAACTAAAAACAAAGGGAATTTCTTAAAATATGAAGGCCTGTAGCACATTTGCATTTTGGAATTAATTGCTGACCTAATTATTTGTCAGTAGTAGGATAAGTTAATCAAATATAACTTACAGTAAAGCTTCTAAACACCCACAGGATTTTCTCCCTCAGAGTAAATTGTCATAGTGGTCCAGTTTGACAATCCATTCTCACTGTCATCTTGTGACCAAAGGAAGACTATCTGCGAAATGGTACCATATGGAGACACAAGAGAGAATAAAATACTTAGATCTCCTGTACAAAGACATGATAAGCTAACAGTCACCAGAGGAAGTCAGGAACGATGAAGCTTTGAAAAAAGAAATACCCTGCCTTTCAAATCCATTTAGATTTATTTTTATACTCTTTCCAGTTTGGACTAAAATAGTCTGATAATAAATATGCATATAAAATAGAAATTAAACATATTTTGCAATGTTTCGTTTCTAGCATATCTGTGGATCTGCATTTCATGCTTAGCATTAGTTTGATGAAAAGGCCAGAATTTATAGACAAGACTAGGACCTTTCCCTCTTCATCTTATGGAAACTGATTTTGTTATCCCCAAATAATATGTCGCAACCAACCACTTCATGACCTGAGGCTAAGAATGCACAATTTTACTTCAAAATGCACTTGGAAACAAAATTTGATGAAACGGTCAGGTAATGTGACCAATGCATTATTTTCAAAAGGCATACCTAGGTGTTTGAGCTAGAAATACCTCATCAGTAGTAATATGAACTACTTCATCGCTTCTGTTATTATGGTACTGCCTCTCTCCTGTCATCTGCTGGCAATGGCAACCCACAGAAAAGGATGTTTTTCTGATCATTTTGCACTCATTAAATACAGCTGTCACAATAGCGGATGCGAGACTGCATACAAAACTTTTATGCCACGTCAAAATAAAGCAGAAACATTTTAAAAAGATCTGAAACCTTTGAAGCCTTTTCTTGAGAAATATTGAAATATTGCTTTTTGTTGTTGTTGTTTGCGACAATTGAAAATGTTCCACAGCTACACGCATTAAAACTCGCTGCAGAACAAAACATCATCCATCAAAATTAAGGAAAAAAAGAAAAAAAGTGGAGAAAAAATAAAACCAAACCAAATCTCTCTGAAGCACAAAGTGTTTGGTTTCTGAGAGTCTGAAGTTCTGGTTCATCACCTGATTTCTCAGGCTGAACATTCATTGAGTTTCAAGATCTCAAGGGACCTGACATTTAATTCTGGATTATGGATGAAATCTGCCCCATAAAACTTCCAGCTGAGTGAAAACATCTTCCCCTAGTTCCCCATTCTGAGAATTAGTTCCCTTTCAGGCTAAGCAGCAGTAAATTCTGTAGTTGTTTGGCATTATTGCTGTAAAAAAAATATTTAAAAGGTCATCGTGAATGACCCCAAAACCATTTGGTGACTGGTGTGAACAGAGAACCCCTTATAAGTAGCATGAGTAATTACTCTTGTTTGGATGCAAGTGTGTTCTGAAATACTGTACCATGCCAGGTGACCTATTGAAGACTTTGGTCAACAGGCAAGAGCTGCAAGAAAGCAATAATTTGCACCTATCTTGCACCTCCCAAATTCAGAATTGCATGATCATAAAAGAATAAAAATTGTTAACTTTGAAGCATCTCCTTGAGTTGATGGATGCTGAGAAGCAGGTCAATTGAGAAGATAAAAAATTTTCAAAAATACAGAATTTTCAAATGACACCCAATTTTGGGTAAAATAGCTACTCATATGACCATACTTAAGATATTCAGGATGGCTGACCTTAAACTTCTATCAAGAGACTTCTTCAAAGACTGGATGATACAGGTATAAATCAATGACTTCTATTACTTGCAGTAATTAATTTAACAAAAATGAGATCCATTTCTTTGTAGTAAGTCTGTTCTTTGTTGCAAATCTTCTGCCTTCCTGAATGTATGGGCTTGGGCCAATTATGTGATTTACTTGTTGTGGGCTTTCCATTCCCTTCTCATTTTTAAATTGAAATTTTTGCCTGTGCAAACAATGATGAGAAAAAATGTGCAAGCGCATGTGCATGTACACACATGTGTACGTCTAAATGCGCCTTTAACACACACCTGAAAAGTTCTTTATGCTCTCAGTCCTGCCAGCAGTAGGGTTCATGGAAAGGAGGCCCTTGGAAGCCATGGCTGGTCTGGAACAGCCCCAAACTCTCTCATTTCCCCTGCAAAGTGCAAACACATGATGGCCAAAGGGAGGCAACTTCCAGCATTTGTGTGGCTGGCACCCATGCAATGCAAGCTGCTTTCATTATGGGGAGCTAAGTGTGTCTCCATGAGATTTGGTGACACTTACAACTGTTGTGTGGAGATACTATCAGCTCTCTCACTCTCTCTCTCCTCCCTCCTCTCCCTCTCTCTCTGACTTGCTTCTTCCTGATGCAGCTATTTCCTACTCCCTTTACTTTTCTTCCTGGATACCTTTTATATTGTCCTTTACCTTTGTTGATGACATCTTTCCTGAGGTGAAAGAAAGAAAATTGTGTCCATGGCTTTGGGAAAAGGAGAAAGACAACACAAATCTTACTCCAAGAGCATATTCTCTTAGAGCAGCAGTTTTTGTTAGAAGGCATGACAGAATTTGTGAGTGAGAATACCAACATTGGGAAGAGCATTGCTGAGCTCTTGTTTGCAATTACTGCCTACCATCAACATTCCTGGCTCATGCAGTCCCAAGATCAATTTGTCTGATGTCCCAGACAGAGTCCGCTTCCCAGATTGCAGAAAACTTTTTCAGACAGTACTAGACTCCATCAATCTGAACCTCAGGGCACTAATCCCAGCTATGGCTGTAAGGTCGAGTCACTTTGGGACTTGAGTGAATGGGGATGAATCACAGTGGAGTGACCACTGGAAGGAAATACAGTCAGAAGAAATCTCAAAGTGTAGGTTGTGAATGAGTATGAGCAGAAATTAAGGCAAAGATGGAGAATTTGGCATGCAGTGCAGGGAAGAAATGAATGAGAGAATTCAAATAAAGGGCACAAGTAATGAAAGACAGAACAGAGGAGAAGGAGGGTTAGGGTTAGGGTGAGAAAGAGAAGGAAGAATGCAATAGAGGGAAGGACAATACATGAAGTGGGAAAAACTTACTGGGAAAGTTGAGACAAAGGGAAGATAAAACCCACGTAAAACACCTACAAGAAACATGTTGTGTACACAGCTAAACCTTTTCACCAGCCCAGAGTTCACTTTCTCTCTCAACATCAGAGTCCTCCTGCTGGCCTTGGGCCAACTGAGATACTCCACTGATGCCCTGGCTGCTCCTGTTCCTCCCTTCTGGGATCCATATTCCTTACTACTGCCATCCCATACCAGGTCAATACACTCGAGTGCCTGGCCAACTCCTGTCTTATGGCTTTCAGAACTAATTTTCAGACAGGACTGTAATCTCAAAATCTGCCCGAGAGGGCATGGTATAATCCCAGCTCGATTTTAAAGGTCAAGTCCTGCAGGTTTTGCTTGGTTTTGACTCATTCAGACCTTCCAGTGATTTCAAAAGCCATTGACCTAGATAAGGGAGGGCACAACTGGGGCCACAGTCAGATTTCCAGTATAAAAAGTGACTTCATTTTCAGATGGCTTCACTGTACCTGCCATGAGGTTTCACTGCTCTATATTTCTTATTGAAATATGTGGAAGGGCCTCTACATCAAATACATAAAAGATTTGACTTTTAATTCCTACCATGTATTTTGGTAAGAGGAATTAAATGTCAAAACACAAAAGCAATTATACACTTAATGGTAAAAAACATATAATCAAGTCATTTTTTATATTTTCAAATTGCGGGGATTGAAATAAAAGGGCAAGAGGGTCTTACTTTGACATTATAGGAGATGGAAAGGCACATTTGTATCCTTTTGTACCTTTTACAAAATGAACATGCCTGTAATCAGACCCATTCATTTTGAAATGGAGATTGTGCTTTAGGTCTATGACATATTTGCGAGGGTGTTGGGAAAGTATCTAAGTAAAATGTGCCATAGGAAGTCAACTCTGGGGAAATGCAGTTATTCTTCACGATGATATACAACTAGTTTGGCATAACACTTGGGGTGAAACAAAGCCTGCTTGTATGGGCAAGTCATAGCTGTATATTTAAACAATCATCGCTACAACAAGGTAGGCAAAATTTCCTCACTCGGGAAGTGTCCAAGCTTCAAATTGCTGGAGGTTGGGACAGTGATTTGGAACACTCTGCTATGAGGTTATCAGCTTCTCCTCTTCAGCAGGCAGCTGCTAGAGGCCACTTTGGGGTTTGAGACACAGGTCTGTTTCTTAGCTCTGACTTTGTCAGGCTAATGTCCCTTTCCCCTATGTACCTAGCAAACTTAAAGAAAGTAAAGTCGTTGTGGTGCCTCTGTTTCTATGATATTTGAAAATATTGGCTAATTGCTGGTGTATCTGTACATTCCCTGCCACAGTGAACACTGCTCCTATTGCTAGGCTGGTAAGCACCTCTACAGCTGTGAGCCGGTCCTCCAGTCTGGGCACAAGGACAGGGTGCATCACAGCTCTCTCCAGCCTGAGTAGGTGCCTCTCCTTCCCAGAGGCTGGGGATGAGTGATGCACATTTACAGCCTAATCTGTCATTTCTCTATTGCAAGACCTCTGTAGCTGAGACAGACTAGAGGTACAGAAATGGACTTCTGTGAGTTTAGTGACAACAGAGTGCTAAAATGTCTCTTTTCCACTTCTATAGCAGTTTATGAGGGAATGGAAGACCTACTAGTGATAAATATTGCTACATTACTGCAATATGGCAATTGCTTATACTCAGCATCAATCTTTGTGAGCCATTAGACCAAATTCCTTTTTAACACAGCAAAATCTATGAACATATCCTGTCAAAAATATAACAGATGTAAAGTGTGGGATCATTCCTCCGTCCCACAGACTAGTGTACTCATATTTTTCCAAATTCTCAGGTCTGATTCCTACTTAGGATGATATTGCATTTGTGAAGCTGTGAAAAACCACAGCTTCATAAAAATTATTATGAATGTCCCTGCTATGTAAGTACATATATACAGCTAAGTGGCTCTGACATGAGCTAGATGAAAACTCCAAAACAACAAATTTGAAAACACGACTTAAAATGCCCCAAAAATGAAATTCAAGCGGAATTACCAATCAGACCACATTTTTGTCATTCTGAAGAGGAAATATTTATTTGGACCGTGGTGATTCCCTGTATACACAGATAGTTGGCACTTTGCTCAAAGCTTATCCATGTAGCCAACTTACAGAAAGGATTTCTCTTCAATGGATTTACATCAGCAACCTGTTCCAGACAAAATGTGGGTTATTTACTATGGAGCTGGGCAAAGTAGGGTTTTATTTTAATGTCAACTCTATTTCTCAACTTCCAAAATTAATTTTGGCACCTGTTTTTTTTTTTTATTTTATTTTGTGTAGAAATATTTATGTGTTTTCTTGATGACTCTTTTATAAAATTATCATAAAGATTAAAAACCTAATTTGAACAACAAAAAAAAAAGGTAATAATAATTTGAGAAAATATGGAAACACTGGCCAGTTCACCTGGAGATCTGATGCTTCTGCAGGCTGCTTCATGTCTGTAGAGGTCCTAAAAAACACAAAAAGATTTTAAGAGAATGCTTGTATTTATATTTTATGACTTAGAAATGGTAGAACATCTATTTTGCATGCCAAAACACTATTATTATATATCTATATTTAGCTTTCACTTTTAGTGGGTGTTATGTGCTAATGTATATTTTGGGGAGTTTGAAAATTTAATGTAAAATTGTGGTATTTTTCACTTGCTGTAAAGAGTGCACTTTTGATAACAAAAGAGGAAAAAAAAATCCCCAACCTGCTAAATGGTACTTACTGAGACAGAGGTTTCTCTTTTCCAGGGAAAAGGAGACATTGAACTTTTAAATCCTACTTGCAGGCTCACAATTTTATAGGGGAAAAAGAAAGGATCAAAAAATCCCATTTTTTACAAAAGTTAATTTCTCTCAAATTTGGACCAATTGAGTTCTATCATGTTATGTTTCTCTTCAGAGAGAGAATGCAATGACTGGCATAGGAAGTAGCTGAAAACAAATTTTTTGATGGACATTTTCTGTCACCCTGTACCATCACAGCATACATTTTCCTGTCACATAATATACGGTAATTATATGGATTTTCCTCTTTCCAAATCAGAGGAATGCTTCCTTACTTGAATGGAGGGGCCACAGACTACTAGTCAACCTAAAAATCCTGTTAGCATTACATCTCAGCATAAATAAAGAATTTGGATCAGTGCCTTGTTAGATCACCGCTATTTCTAGCTCGCTGAGTAAAAAGAGCATTTTTTGCAGCCTAGTTTGATAAGTAAAAGGTGTCTTTCTCACCTGCATGCACTCTGAATTGTCACTCTCATTCTTTGTTCCTTTGCATGCGGCTGTTGTCAGCTCCCGAGTCACAGAACCACTTGCAGGAACGGCTCGGGAGAGTTTCGGAAGAAAGGAAAGGGAAAAAAGGAGCCGCATTTTTATTTAACAGAAGAAGGAGAACATAAAGAAAAGAAAGGTGTTCTCAAGAACGTAGCCTGCAGCCTTGTCAGGTAGCATTTCTTCTGATGGTTTTTTTCTCACCCCTTTCCCACCCCAAGATCTCTCTTCATCATTTTTTTAAACATCTCTTCTGGGACAGAGACATGAAAGTGAATTGTGGGTCAAAGGCAAGAATTAGGGGTTGCCAGGTCTGCTTTCTGATGGCTTTACTTTATCTTTGTGTCCAAGCTCTTGCCAGTTAGCAGGTACTGTGGGTTATCCATTCCAGTCACATCATTTTCTGCTTGATGACAAGCATCACACCTTCATCCATCACATTTACATTTCAAACTGCCACACTGCTCTATTGATTAATTATTTAGCAGCTCTTGGCCACTTGTGAGTGTTTCTGTGCTCACGTTTCATGGGGAAGGTCCATTCTTTTTATTTATGTGCAGTTTTGTAAAGCTAAAAAAAAGAAAAGGTAAAGCCTTTATCGTATACACATCCCCCTAACCCATGTGTGTGTGTCTGTATCTATGCACACGTGTGTGTATATTTACATGTATGTGTGTGTGTGCACGCCAGTACAATTAGGTGCACACAGGGAGTAGAAGCAGGTAACCTGATCAATAAGCACATGCTCACACTGATAATAGATTTCTGAGTTTTCAGAGCACTGAACAGCAGATCAATGAGACCTTGCAGGTGTGCTGGAGCCGGGAATTGCATCAGCTACATCATGCTCCCTACAGACCTGCGGGGAACACAGACATCGTCCTCTGGGCTTTGTCACTTTGAGCAAAAACTGATGGAGCATTTTTGCAGGTGCCTGCTAATGGCTGTGTATCTTCCACATCACAGTCAGGAAAGGGCAGCCTCTGAACAAGACAGGAGAGCCAATCTGACCTAGGGCTCAAGTTGTTCCAGAAAATCACTCCATTTGTCTTTTCCTCAGTTCTCCTTTGGTGAAATGCAGAATAAGGATTTAATCTTACAGTCTTTTTGCTTGTTTTATTTTATTTTCAGATAAAAATCCACTGCAAGAATAAAGTCTATCTGCTCTTTCTGAAAATACAGGTTAGCTCAGAAATCTGTGTTTGGCAGAATGATGCTTGGCCTTGCTTCTGTTCCCTGGGGCACTCCTGGGCACTCTGCTTTAGCTGGACGCTTTCCTGACCAGCAGTTCCCATGAGAGCAATCTGTAATCCTTTGGTGTTCCAGGTGGTGGTACATTCCAGACTACCCTCTGATACTGGTAACTGCTTGTCCAAAGATTCATGTGTCTAGCAGGAACAGCTGCAAGAAGAAAGCAAGATGCACAATTCCATGATGGGAAGAGAAATGTTTTCAATAAAGGTTTTGGAAACGTCATCACTTATGTTGGAGGAGAAAATGAGGTAATCTTGAAGTCTAGAATTAATTTAGTATTTGGATCTGTTTTAATGTTTTCTACTGTTTTCTTTTTTCTAAGTTTATTATGGATATAACCCAACAAATATAAAGAGAGTGATTCTTCTTCCTGTTATTAATTTTCAATGATTTTTGACTTATACAAAGCTTATTAAAATCAAAAAGAGTAGGTGTATTACCTTTGTAAGCTCTGGATGAGACTCTTGAAGAACAGGGACTACATGGCTTTTATTACTCCATCTCTCACATTTCTGTATTTATCCTTCAAATTGTAAAAGTTTTTTTTTAAATGGATGGGATTTGTGTCAGTATTCAGCTCATTATGTGAATGCTGTTAGGCTAGGGTTGGTCAACATTTTTCTGTCAAAATTACTTGGTTTATTATAAAGTACATGGGGAACTTGAAAAAGGTGAGTGAGTATCTTATCTATATTTACAGTAAAATATTATTCCACTCATACAATGCCACAAAACCATCTGCTTGGTCTATTAGTGTTGCTAGTACACTGTTTAGCACACAGAGAATAACTGACTGGGTCCTTTCTATTGAAAGTATTGAAATAAATAGTGGAGTTAGCCTTAGTTCTGACTTCTGGTGGATGATTTGGTTGTTTGGTCAAATATAATCCCCATCTCTGATTGCAGTTAAAAGAAATATTTAATACTTAATTTTTGCCATTACTTTGCCTCTGTGTTTGCTTCTTTTCCTGCCTCAGTCAGTCCCTTTCTGAATCTATTCTAACAGAAACTTCTGTGAAGTGCAAATTAATCGACTTGTATTTTTTCAGCTCTTTCCAGAACTCCTCCACCGCTGGCATTTAAAGTAAGCACTTGATGCTGACTGTCCAGACATCCCCCATATCTTCTGCCTTGTATAGCACCAAAACAGCCAAAACTAGTGCCTGACAAAGAAGACCACCGAATCCCTGCTACTGAGGGAAATGTTTCACTTGCTTTAGTGTATAAGGGAGGAAGGGAATGTAGCATGTAACTCCACAGAGGGAAACACAGCAATGGATGGTCTTATCTGTGAGAAATCCTGACCTCCCAATTTCCAGTGTACTTAGGGAATACTTAGAGAAAAAAAAAAATTAATTTCTGCCTGTTATCCTAAGTGATTTTCACTGATTTTCAATGACATGTGAAATGTCATTGCAGCAGTATTAAGTTATAATTAGAATAATTAAAATTTCTAGTAATTTGAAAATCAACATTTTCATGGTAAAACAAAGGCGATGATATACATTACCTCTATAGTAAACAAAGTGCCTTAAAATGTAAAGTGCAAAAATGAAGAACAGAATGTGAACTTTTAACTTATACAACAGAGTGGTTTCTCTTGCATGAGTAACTCCAACAAGAAAACAGAAATACTGGTACCCTGACAACACTTGATACAAGATATTATCTAGATCTCTCTGTAGTACTCTTCCACTGTAAAGATCCAAAATTAAAAGAAGAGAAATGAAGTTTTTTCTCTAATATTGTCATCATATAGTGACAATGTACTGATATGCCTTTTTAATTTTTCCCACTTCATTTCTTTGAAATAGCTCTTCTCTGTAGAATAACAGTCTCTCTTAAATACCTATTCATTCATTGACCCTAAAACTATCTGATACAGGGACGATATGGCAGCAAAGCCCTTCACACTTTTTCTTTTTTGCTTGCTTCATCTCTTCACATTCACAGTTAACAGGCTTGCTCTCTATAAAAAGAATAAGCACAGTAATTGGATTGCCATAGGTGTGTTTAATTTGTATTGTCACAAATAAAAAGGAAAAACAGCACTTCATATTTTTTTGGCTATTGAGATCAGGAAAGTATTTTCATAACTGAAAACAAAGAGTCTTTTAAATAAGAGTCTTATATTAGAAAGTGAGAACAATATAAAACAGACCCCTTTCAGTGAACTCTTCTCTAAAATGCCAAACATGATTACAAACAAAACCAATTAAGTTATGAGTGGACTTCTTCCTTTACATAGATTAAAATACATGAACATAAATTTCTCAATATTTTACAGGATTACACAGCCTCTAATTCTTATTTATTAATTTTATTCTTACTAATTACCATTTCTGACTGCATAAATACTAGCCAGCATATCCTGCTATTATCACTAATGAGAAATGTCCCAAGAAATTATGACAGACACAAAAAATCCAAGTAGAGCAACAGGTGGTTCTTCATATTATCTATGAATACAGCATTACTTTACCATTTTGAGGAGCAAATATTCAGCTGTTGCTGAGAAGGTGGTCAATTGCATCATCAAACTTAGCTGACTTCCACTTGGTGACTAGAGTTCATTAAAGATGAACATCCACATCTTATTGTCAATCCTTTTCTGCAAAAGAATTATTGTTAATCAATTTTGATATAAAGGTCAGAGAAGAAGAATGTTGTGTCTTCTGCCCAAGCCTGGTCATTCAGTCAACAGAAAGAGCCAGTACAGTATTTTCCAGAGGAATTAGAAAGACAGACAAATAAACAACCAACCAAACCATGAAATGGCAAGTCATAGATCAAGCTAATAGTGCAGTGCTGTTGTCCATGGAGAACAGTACTCCTGCCTGACTTCCCAGCACATGGTGCATTTGCTCTTTCTTTATTAGCCAAGCAGGACTCACTTCTGCCTTCTCAGTACACCCAGAAGTCCCAGAAATACAGTGATGGTTCCATCTGTTATGGTAATAGCATTAACAACTATTCTTTTCAATCAAGGAACCCTATTTATCAGATGGTCACCTGTAGCAGGAAATCCCACAGGTTGACCACATTCAACACAACTAATTTCTTTTTATTTCCTCTAAATGTACTATCTCATACCATTTACCTACACTGACTGCCCTCTTGTTCATAAGTAATGTGACAGAAAAAATAAGGAGGTCATGACTCATGGTTTAATTAATCACTCCCAATAAATCACACCTTCAGAAGCCTCAAGTAGGTACAATATTGAGAAAAAGACTTCCCTGCTGTACCTTTTGCATATAACATTGATCCAGAGAAAAAGGAGAGTGCTCCTGTCCCTCAGGGGTGTGACTCTCTGCATTGCTTTGCTGGAGAACTACAGCAGGATTGAACTGAGAAACATCTTTGGGAAGCAACCACCTCACAGGAATACACAGGAATACTTCATTCCTGCCTTTTCTACAAAAATGCTTGGAAAGCATGCAGAAATCATTGATCCATAAGTGCACAAAACCAGCGGTTTACACACAGTCCATCTTAACATTAATCTGGCTGAAATTGATAAACAAAAGACAATGTGGCTTGTGGATTGAGCTCATTGTAGGTAACTGCTCTGTACCTGCACAGCAGGAAAAAAAGTAAATTATGGTCTGTCTCTTGTTTTCTCCAGACTAATAAATCTTAAATTTTTTCCTCAACAATGGCATGCAGAGAAGAAACAGCCTGATTCAGAGCATTGTGTCTAAGGGTGGTCTCTGCAAGGTGGCAGTGACAAGTCTGACTGTTCTGTGTCTTGAGACAGACCTGGGGTAACCTCATACTTAGGATGTTAGGTATAACATTAGTTTACAGCATCACTGCTGTGACTACGATAATGCTGCAAGAGATAAGAATGGGGTTATTGATTTATTTGAATCAAATATTGTTAACATCAGGTGGAGGAGAGGACTCCAGGTCCCAACCTGGCTAGGGACCACTTTGCTGAAAAGGGCTATTATTATAGATAATTGCCGGAACTAGAGCACAGACATGATTTACCATGTGCATCCATTTTTATTCCCCCTCTGAGATTTCTACCTTTCCCTCCAGAGAATAAAAAAGACAACAAACACCACACAAGAAAACACAGTCACTTCCACAAAGTGGTGCTTAAAACAATGTGCAGTGCCATACCTAGACCTGCAGGGAGCTGGCCATTAGGCTCTGTTTCAATAACCTTCTTTGGGGACAAAGAAAGAGAGGCTAGCTCTGTGGTTAGAAGAGGTGCGAGGTGCACAGATGCACCTTCCACTTCCCCCTGGTTTTAACTGTCTCTAGAAAATGGGAGGTCTTGGAAGGAGGAAAGTACTCTAGACCCTACTGATTTTAGATATCATTGCTTCGGCTTCATGAGAGGGGAGACATCCTGAAGTCCAGAATTCTGGTGGCACGTGCGACCTTTCTCCTCCTCAGCTGGCACTGTGACTGAGCTGTGAGCTGAATTTCATGCTCAATGCAGCAATCCAGTAAGATAGTGCCTTGATGTTTGGTGGTTATCTTGATTTTGGTAGTGCAGTGGAAAACATTTTGTACTTAACTTCACATAAATGACACAGACAGAGCGATGTGAAAAGTCCTGTAGGAGCGGTAGCAACTGCATAGAGCTTTTAGGCTAAGGATTAGCTGCCTTTAAGTAGGTTGCCCTCACTAGATTGAGAACTGATTGCAATACCTTCTTGTCTCTTTACCTCAATCAATAATTTTTAGGGTTCAAAATAATCAGAGTGCAATAATTCCTCCACAGGAACAGTCACATAGTGATGAATTACATATTCCAGTCTGCATAAGTATGAGAGAAGAAAGGCAAATTTTGAACGAAATCTGCTATACTGAGGCTAAATTTGTGTCTCTGCAGCTGACAGGTATATGTCTTTACTGCCTTGCAAAGTCTAATACTTAATGGAATAAGCTTTGGTAACACAACAGACATTAAAAATAGACAAACCAGCTGAAAGCTCAGCTATATGTGCCCTGCGTGTGCCTTTAAATACTATTAAAATTGAATTTGACTAGACTTGCTCAAATCAGACCTGTTATCAACAACACATTGTCTCAGGAGACCAACATTTGTCCAGTTAGGGCTTCCTTCATTAATCGTCCAGCATCAAGCAAGCCAAATCCAAATCTGTGGAGAAAAAGCAATTAGATATTTTAAGCAGTGATAAGAACACCACAAATAATCAATTTCTATGGCATTAACAGCTACCTGGCCCAGAAAAAGTCTATAAAAGCTAGAATTTATTGCAGAACACCAGACAGCTTACAGAGCATTGATTCTTAGTAGTATGCATAGAGTGCTGGATTTAAAGAGAAATCCCTAATGGTTTTTATCTTTAATTTTTTTCCTTTTAAAGGGAAAGCAAGGATAAGGTATTCATAAGGCCAAAATGCAGCAAAAGAAATGTGTGAGGACTGTTAAACAGAATTTGTCTATCTTTCAGATGAACAGAATACTGCCACACAGTTTGATGGCAATTATATGCAATCTAATGCAAAAACTTCGTAAGACATGAGATGCTAAATATAGTCATAATATTCTATGGTTAGAAAAATACATTAATTTGGCTCATTTTTAAAACATCTATTGTACCTGAGATGCCAACAGACTAGAAACCATTTTTGCATTTGTTGTGCTTGTGAATCTTTAGGCTTTAAAGCCTTCTATTCCTCCATAGCAATCTCATATTGGAGTATTCCATTCTGCATTAAACTTTGTGATTTGTAGCTATTTATAAAAGTAAAACAAAAGGTAGTGCAAAACCCAGCAGGCAGAGCATTATTGTCTGCAGTGGACAACAAAGTTTTAAAATCTATTTAGTCTTAATGTTCCCAAAAACCAATTTTTGTATGTAGATGCTATAGTTGCTCTTTAAATGTTAAACCAAAAGATATCTGAACTCAGATTTCTAGACCAATGGTCTTAGAAGTCAAAAGGGGCTTTGGCAATCTTCTTGTCTGACCCCCTGTATACATGCACTAGAATCTTTCTCAAGTAGCTGGATTAAACAATGTCTTTCAGAAAGATGTCTAATCTCATTTTAAAGACTCCAAGCTATGGTGAGTCC